>NC_059304.1:28263019-28588019 GCF_017591435.1 Portunus trituberculatus
CACTTTATGCATTACAAAACAATCCTTTCTTGGGGGCAAGGTTTGTAAAAAGATAATAGAAATGTTGTTTTGTGAACATAAATGCATATATAAGACAGTAATACCACCTCCAGAGGTGGTGTTACCAGTAACCTGTGAGCAACTTGATAACAACCTCGTTACCGTCCCTCCAAGCATTCATGAATGCCATTTCGCGGCAGGAGGTTGCTCTGATGTTAAAGTTTCTTGGATCCAGCTCATGGCAGCCAATGAGCACTTTTAGGCGGAATACCAACCTCCACCCGCCAACAGCAACGAATCTTTGTGGATGCTATTTCACGTAGGTTGGTATGTGAGCAGGAGGTTGTCTGTACCAACATAGGCAACAACCTGCTTCTTGGATCCGGCCCCGGAGCTCCCACCTATCAGCCAGCTGCGGAACTCTCTGGCGCGCAGTTTGAAATTGCGTCTGGTTTTCAGTTTGAAAATGCGGTTGGGCCAAATCGCGTTATAACAAAAGCGCGTAAATCAAACACGCATAAATCGAGTTACCTGTAATTAGTTTGGTAGTATTAATTGGAAAGAAACCATACAAGGCAAGACAATTTAAGAGAAGTATAAAATATTCTTAGCGAAGTACAATTACGGGGAAAGTAAAAGAGAGCAAATGCACGTATAATGTTATATGTGCAAAAGCTAAGAAGAGTAAGGATGTAGCTTGGAAGAAATTAAAAAAACAGCAAAATGAAGGAAATAGGAAGCAGTATAAAGAGGTAAGAAATAATTATATTAGAATAAGAAGGGGGAGGAGAAAAATTTTGAAAGGGATATAGTGAAGACATGTGAAGAGGAACCCAAGCTTTTTTATAAGAATATAAATGGAAAGAGGATAAACAGAGGGATCATCACTAATTAAGGGAAACAGGATATATGAAACAACGGAAGAAATGAGTGAACTAATGAATGAGAGCTATAAATCAGTATTTAATGTAGAGGGAGATTTAATAGAACCAAATGACGAAGTGACACAGGAAGGGTCAAGAAGCGTTATGTTGGACAAACAAAATTAGCAAATTACTAGAAATGGTGAATGTAAGGAAAGCAATGAGGCCAGATGGAGTATCAGGATGGACACTTTAGAGAATGTAGAGAACAACTGATGGAACCAATTTGGGATGTGATCAACAGCTCTTTAATGGAAGGGGAAGTGCCAAAGGAATGAAAAAGAGTAAATACAGTGATGGCTCATGATACTGGACACTTCAGGGATGAGGGATTGTTCATTACTGCAAATTGTCTGATACTGAGAGATGTTTGTTTGTCTGAGAGACCCTTTGCCTTTTTTCGGTAGCCTATTCTCTTTTAATAATGAAAAAAAGAAAAAAAAATTTTGATTATTTATATAATCCATTTTATTCTACTTTTATTGTTGAAATAAAAGAGTTCATTATTATTTAAGAAGTGTACAGTAATAAAAATTTGTCTTACCAAGAATAGGTGAATTATAGATATAGCTTCCTGTTTGATGTAATGGCTGATTCCCATGTGTTCCAATGGCATCCTTAACAAGCATCTAATGAGTGTCTGAAGGACCTTGCTGAGGTGACAAAGGAAATGAGGAAGAGAAGGGATTGTCAGGGTCTGAGTAGACTACCTCCATACTATTGCCACTTCTTCATAGATCACAGGCTTGCCTTTTTTCTGTAACACTGCTCCGCCTCCTTACCCCGTGTCTCTGTCGTTCTTACTCTTCCTCTGTTTTCTATATAAATTGGTGTGTTTCCGAAATTATTTTCAAAATCTTTAACTTTTTATTCTACATCACTGTTGAGGTAAAAATACAGGTGTGTT
Organism: Portunus trituberculatus; assembly: GCF_017591435.1. NCBI lineage: Eukaryota > Metazoa > Arthropoda > Malacostraca > Decapoda > Portunidae > Portunus > Portunus trituberculatus. Next base: position 28,264,850 of record NC_059304.1, read on the forward strand.
CTCTATAGAAAAGTGCTCCTCCATCCTAAATGTGGCATTTTAACAAGGAAGTGTAACCCTGTTGAGTGCCAATACCTTGCAGGTTCACACCGTATGCAGTCTTGCTATACAGTGGTATCTCGACATACAATTTTAATTCATTCCATGACGATTGTTGTATATAAAATAATGCTTGATGTTATACGACTTCCACCATTTTCTGATAGTGGGCTTGCCAGGCCCATCTGTGCCCTTTATCAGTTGCTGCATGGTTTGCCACTGGTAGTAGGCTTTTACTGTTTGCCATGATTATTATGAATATATTTGTGCTTACAATAGACCCTTTAATATTCCATTTATTCATCTAATTAGTAATGCATGTAAGTAATATGTAATGCAGTTAAAAAAAAAAAAGGTGGGGGGGAGGGAGAGGAAGAGATAACAGGCTCCAAGGGTGATCAAGTTGAAGTCAGTACTGTGAGTGGCGGGGAGGTGTGGCATGGATGACATCATCACCCCTGCTACCCCGCGCTGGGCCCTCTTGGATGACATGAGCGGATATCGTATCTGTGAATTTTTTTTACCGTATATCGAATTGAGGGTAGTAATTTCCAAATACCGTAACTGTGAATTTACCGGATAAAGAACTACCGTATAACGAGGACTTACTGTACACATAAAAGACTCTTATGGAAAATAGAACACATAGGAAGAATACAAGGTAATATCCTTTACACTACCATTGCATATCAGTCACTAAATTAACATTCCGTTTGACGTCAGATTACTGGGTGTTCAGATAGATGGTCTTATAACATGGGGTTCTTAATGAGAAAAAGTGTGTTATTAGTGTATTATTGTTGGTTGTAAAGTTTAAATAAGGTTAAAGACTGTTAAGGTAATAACTGTTGGGACAATTGATTGTTGGTGTTGGTGGGTTGTTGGTGGCGATGTTAAGGAATGCCACCTAGGCTGGAGTGACGTCAGCAACAAGGGTGGTGGCCGAGGTGACGAGTGACTGGTGCGAGGGAGAACGGGCAGACCGTCTGCACACCAGAAGACGACACACACCTCACCACCACCACAGCTACTACTTGTACCCTGTCCGCCGCCAGTTCTCGCCTGTGATTGTGTTGTGGACAGTGTACTGTTGCTCTTACGTGCTGAGTAAAGACAAAAAGCAGTTTGTTTCCTTACTGTTACTAGCTATCTAGGTAGTATGGGAGACAAGTTTGACTTGAAGCTGATCCCGGAATACGATGGCAGTAGTGCGCAGGGTGTGATAGAGTGGCTAGAGAAGTTGGAATTAGTCTGCAAGCTTCAAGGCCTCAACGATGTGATCTCACTACGACTAACAGGAGATGCATTTGTGGTGTACTTGCAGCTGGCTGAGTATGACCGGAAGAAGACTGAAAAGGTGAAGGAGGTGCTGCTGGCTGCCTTTGCTGTGGATCCTTACATGGCCTATGAACAGTTCATGAGCTGAAAGTCGTGTAATGGAGAGTCGCCAGACGTTTATTTGGATGAACTTTGGCGACTGGCATCTCTGTTTGGCGGACTGAGTGATAAACCCCTCGCCTGTGCCTTCGTGGCGGGACTGCCGGAGGACATCCGCCAACTACTCAGGGCTGGTTCACACATGGAGGCTCTCAATTTGAACCAGATTTTGTCATGAGCAAGAGCAGTCATCAGAGATGACAGCCCCCTTGGATTGTTCGAGGCATGCCTCAGAGCTACAGCAGGCTACAGCGCCGCGACTCGTGTGGCTGCTACAAGTCAACAATGCTATGTGTGTGGTGGCCTTAATCATCTTGCCAGGGACTGCTTAGCTCGCCAACCAGGTCATGGCCGCACATGGCGACGGATAAGGTGCTACCAGTGTGGTCGTTTAGACCACATTGCGTCAGAGTGTTCGAGAAATGGTCAAGGAGAGGGGGCATTAGCGCTAGCCTCCTCTCATGTCAGTCAATGAGTGAGGCATTACCATGCGTGATTGTGAGTGTGGAGGGGGTACATCACCGTGTGTTAGTGGACACTGGGTGTTCGCGGAGTGTCGTCCATGTTTTGTGCTGCAAGGCATGGACAAAAGGTGCCGTCGACATGGTCATGGTGAGTGGGGAGAAGTGGCAGTGTGAGGGAACTGGTGTCGTACGCCTCCAGCTTAGCGGTAGGGCTTCTACTGACATTTTGTGCATGTGTGACAACCACGAAGCCCCTTGGTTTTATGGTAATTCTCGGCATGAATGCCATAAGGGCCCTTGGGGGAGTTGCGGTAGATGCTTAGAATGGTATTCGATTTGGCATAGAAGAGTCAGATCTGTTCAAGTGCCACCGCCGTAATAGAAGTGGATGAACCTGATTTTAGTGCCACTTATGACCCTGCATCTAATTGTTGGACAGCAGTTAGGAAGTGGTCAGAAGGTAAGGAACCTGGTGTCCTGAGAAATGTGGTGGAAGCCTACTCTGTGCCGCCAGAAACACGAGACCTGTATGAAGAAGAGCCCCAAAACTGGATAAATGATGGCTGGTTACTTCCGTACGACGAACATAAGTACGGACCAGCTAAAGGTCTAATTCCTCTCATGGCTGTTGTACAACACAATAAGAAGAAAGTATGGCCTGTAATGGACTTTCGAGAGCTCAATGCACATATCAACGCGTTCACGGCGGAGGCAAGATGTGAATGTTTGTGTAATTGACCTTGCTAAGGCTTATCTCCAGATCAGAATTCACGACTCTTTGTGGCCATATCAGACTGTGAACTTTAGGGGCTAGAAGTATTGCTTAATGCGATTAGGATTTGGCCTAAACGTTGCCCCCTTGATTATGAAAGCAGTGCTCAACAGCATTATCTCATAAGATCCAGTCGTCAAAAAAGGAACGTCAGCTTACATCGATGACATCCTTGTTAAGGCCGGTCAGGTACAAGAATATCTCGAGAAATTTGGACTATCAAGCAAGCCATGCGAACGACTTGCTGACGGAGCATATGTGCTGGACCTGAGAGTCTGAGGGGAGCAGAGGGGCCTGGTGTGGAAGAGAGACGGCGAGGTGAACAATGTACCAAGTGAGTTAACGAAGCTGGTGGTGTTCTCATTCTGTGGCAAGCTGGTGGGCCACTATCCTGTGTGTGGTTGGCTGCGAGTGGCAAGGGCCTTCATCAAGAGGAAGGCCAATTTCTTCTTGGAGAGATGGGATGAAGTCATCGCCAATGAAGAACAAAGGAAGTGTCTAGATGAGGTCGTACTTGAAGTTAAAAAGAATGATCCTGTGAGAGGATTTTGGAGTGCTAGAGGTGACAAGGCCAGAGTCTGGGTGGATGCCGATTCTCTGACACTTGGTGCCGCTGTAGAAATAGGCGGCAGCATTGTTGAAAATGCCAAATGGCTACGTAAAGATGACCCCAGCCACATCAACATGGCAGAGTTGGATGCTGTTATAAAAGGATTGAATCTCGCACTGGCCTGGAAAATTAGAACAGTGGAATTGATGACGGACTCTACCACAGTGCATCGATGGATCTCTGATGGCCTCTCAGGCAGAAGCAGGCTCAAAACCAAAGCTGCTAGTGAGATGCTCATTTGAAGGGGAGTGGGCATAATACTGTCGTTGGTCGAGGAGTGTGGCCTCCAGCTGTCGATGACTCTCATTTCTTCTATCAACAACAACGCTGACAGCTTGACACAAGTGCCTCAGCGTTGGCTGAAAGTTCCCGATGCCTACCCTACAGCCACCCAACCAGTGTGTGCAGCTGTCATTGCTATACCGCATGACAAAATAGAAGAAATACATCATGCTGTGGGTCATCCAGGTATAAAACACGCTTTATTTCATAAGGCAAGTCGACCCAGCAGTCACCAGACGGCAGGAGCAAGCTATAGTTGCAAATTGCAGAGTATGCCAGTCTATTGACCCAGCTCCAGTGAAGTGGCAGAAGGGGAGCCTCAAGGTGGGGGAGTCTAGCAGAGAGTTGGGATGGATGTCACTCACTATGGTAGTCAGCGATACCTAACTCTTATCGATTGTGGGCCATCACGATTTTCAGTTTGACGTCAACTGAGGCTTCAGACCAACGACAGCATCATCAAGCAATTGGAGGTGGTGTTCTGCGAGTGCGGAGCACCAGAGGAATTACTGACAGACAACAACACCGCTTTTTGCAGTAAGCTGTTCGCAGACATTGCCAAGAAATGGGATGTGCGTCTCCGTTTCAGATGTGCACATGTTCCATCAGGAAATGGCATCGTTGAAAGATGCCATCGGACTATAAAGGTTATTGCTGCGAGGAAAGGTTGCTCTGTAGCGGAGGCTGTGTACCTGTACAACTTAAGGCCTAATGACCACAAATCTTCATCTGCCCCTGCTAACATGGTGTACCAGTATCCTGTGAGAGTCCAAGGAGTGGATCATTGTGAAGAAAGCAAGTTGAAAGTAGACAGCCTCTACCAGCCTGGAGAGGAAGTGTGGGTAAGACTGCCTAATGCCCGTTGTGATGAACAGCATACAAGAGGTAGAGTTAATAAAATCTTATCTCACCAGGCTGTTGAAGTTGATGGAATCCCCCGCCACGTTAGGGATCTATATCATTGTACTCCCCAGACGCCTCAGGAGGATGATGTAACAACAGATAGCAAGGACAAAGAGCTTCTCATTCAGCTTCCTGGCCAGATTGATGAGGAGGAAGAAAATGAAGATGCTGCTGCTGGAGATGAGGTGGACTGAGAGCTTCCAAGACAATCATCAAGGATTAGAAGGCACAGAGTTTGCACTGTGTGAATAGTATTCAGGGGGGAGTGTGTTATTAGTGTATTATTGTTGGTTGTAAAGTTTGAATAAGGTTAAAGACTGTTAAGGTAATAACTGTTGGGACAATTGATTGTTGGTGTTGGTGGGTTGTTGGTGGTGATGTTAAGGAATGCCACCTAGGCTAGAGTGACGTCAGCAACAAGGGTGGTGGCCGAGGCGATGAGTGACTGGAGCGAGGGAGAGCGGGCAGACCGTCTGCACACCAGAAGACGACACACACCTCACCACCACCACAGCTACTACTTGTACCCTGTCTGCTGCCAGTTCTCGCCTGTAATTGTGTTGTTGCTCTTACGTGCTAAGTAAAGACAAAAAGCAAAGTTTGTTTCCTTACTGTTAGAAAAAGAATGAAAACCACTGCACTAGGAGGTTCACAACTATTAGTCTTTCAAATTTTAACTCTTATGCCCCAAACAAAGACTCCTAAGTAGCAGGCATTTTGCCTATATCCTTTATCTTTGTCAAACTGCTACGAACAAAGAAAGTCCCTCAGCACACAAACAACTCCCAGGCTGGCTTGATCACATGACTTGTGAAGGGGAAGAATCGGGAAAGAATGAGGAGATTGGGCAAGTGAATGATTGGCAGTACCCCCACTCACTTACTTTGTCAATGCTAATTACATTTTAATTAATTTGCTTGCTCAAATTTGCTAAAGGGGCCAGCTATATTTAATTGTCTTATTATAAACCTTAGGTCTTTCTTTTCTAGATTGGAGTGGTTTCAGTATGGTGAAATATAAAGTTGGGGAAATAAATAAATGAACATACCAGACTTTCAATAAAACTGCCTACAACTCTGTATGCTACAATTTGTTTGCCTTCTGTTCCTTTGTCTGACTCACTCTTTCTACTTCTCTCTTGCCACTAGGCTTCTCTGCATAACAATAGAAAATAAACATTTTTTTCTGCAAAACATTTAAAATTTTATATTGGAAAAACAATAAAATTTTATCACTGATGGAATTTGAATTCTTTACAGGAGCCAGTCTGTTCATCATTGCCATCCATGCTTCATTATACAACATTGAGAGTCTCCTTGGATCAGATGAGGAACTTTTTGACCTGCAAATGGAACAGGTGAGAAGAGAAACTATGACTGAACATCTTATTTAGAGACACTAACAACTTGATCATTGAGTCTATTCCATTTTTTCACTTTATTTGAGGAAAAGATCCTTTCTATCTCCTTCTTAGCAGTTAAGAGTTGGGAGTGTGAGAAAAACTGGCAGCAACTCCTCAGAATGCTTAACCTGTAAGAGGTCAGCATTGATTTATTTCCTTTATGCTCATCCAGGTCACCAAAAATAGTTTTCTCTTTTGATACCAAATAACTGAAAAGAAAGGGTTACAAAAGAATATAAGAGAAAGAGTTAAAATTCAAAGTCATAATTTTTAAATGCCCTGCTGGAGCCTTAAATATGGCTCCCTCAGTGTTACTGCCAGATGCTTAACACATCAAAATTGTGCAGAGAAAACTTAGTAATGTTCAATGCCTTAAAAACTCAATTCCTCCATCTATCAACTCAATACAATCTTCCAGACAACTATCCCCTCTTCTTCAGTGACACTCAACTGTCTCCATCTTTACACTGAATATTCTTGGCCTATCCTTTACTCATAATTTTAAACCGGAAATTTCACATCTCATCTCTTGCCAAAACAGCTTCTGTGAAGTTCGGCGTTCTGAAGCATCTCTGCCAGTTTTTTTCTCGCCCCTCCAGCTGTTCTCTGTACAAGGGCTTTATTTGCCCATGTATGGAGTATTCGTCCTGTTACGTTCACCGGTTAAATGGGCAAGATTGGCATCAGGGAGCCGGTGAACATTAACAATAAAAAAAAAAACACTGCAGGTTCAACTGGTGAGGATATGCAAAGGGGGCACTTAAGAAGCTATTTAATAACCCAATAACAATGAAACTGACATACATATAGATATAACATGAAACACATGAAACTGACATATATATATATATATATATATATATATATATATATATATATATATATATATATATATATATATATATATATATTACACAGAAATAAATACAACAATAAAGAACCCAACTTAATACCTAACAATAATATTAATCCTACATGGAGGCAATGTGGAAAAAACGGGACGAGGGGAAGTGATACTTATGAGGTGTCACATTGGTGAAGTGCTGGGTGAGGTGGATCCCACGGTAGTCTAAGAGGCGTTGTGTTCACTGGTTGAGGCCTTGACCTCGACTGACTTCCAGAAATCAGGGAGCTCACTTAACACTTCTGCTTGAGTCGAATGGGGCCACGTGAATCCAACTTCGGGACAGTAGCGGGGCTTCATGAGACGGTGACGTGGAGGGTTCATGAGACGGTGACGTGGAAGGTTCATGAGATGGTGACGTGGAGGGGAGATGGAGAGGTGGCAAACGAGGTAGCAAGCAGAGGAGGTGATGGTAGTGAGTATGTACGGACGGGCTGTAACATTTCCTCCCCCCTAAGACCTCCGTAATGGGCTCATGAAGGAGGTGAGACGGGAGATCTTGATAATTCCTCCATCTATCAACTCGACACAACCTTCCAGACAACTATCCCCTCTTCTTCAATGACACTCAACTGTCTTCCTCCTCCACAATGAATATCCTCGGTCTGTCCTTTGCTCATAATCTTAACTGGAAACTTCACATCTCATTTCTTGCTTAAACAGCTTCTATGAAGTTAGGTGTTCTGAGGCGTCTCCGCCAGTTTTTCTCGCCCCTCCAACTGCTTACTCTGTATAAGGGCCTTATTCGTCCCTGTATGGAGTACTCTTCACATGTTTGGGGGGGTTCCAGTCACACAGCTTTGCTTGATAGGGTGGAATCGAAAGCTCTTCGTCTCATCAACTCCCCTCCTCTGACTAACTGTCTTCAGTCTCTTTCTCACCGAAATGTTGCATCCCTTTCTATATTTTATCGCTATTTTCATGGTAACTGTTCTACTGATCTTGCTAACTGCATGCCTCCCCTCCTCCTGCGGCCACGCTGCACAAGGCTTTCTTCTTCCTCTCATCCCTATTCTGTCCAACTCTCTAATGCAAGAGTTAACCAGTATGCTCAATCATTCATCCCTTTCACTGGTAAACTCTGGAACTCCCTCCCTGCATCTGTATTTCCAAATTCCTACAACTTGTCTTCTTTTAAGAGGGAGGTATCGAGGCATTTGCTCCCCTAATTCTGGCTGATGGTTTTGGCATTTTTTGTACTCTTTGGAGAGCCAGCGCTCAAGTGGGCTTTTTTCTAACTTTCTTTTTTTTGCCCTTGGCTGGCCCTCTTCCCTACGTAAAAAAAAAAAAAAAAAAAAAAAGGTGTCGGCGATGATGTTGTCCACCCTCTTGTTATGGTGGACTTCCAAGTTGAAGGGCTGAGTTAACAAGGCCCACCTAAGAATGCGTTGGTTTCGGTTCTTCATTGCGTGAAGGAAGGCCAGAGGGTTGTGATCGGTGAAGACCTTTTTAGTTTGAGGGCCAGGATGAAGGTAGCACTCAAAATGTTGGAGTGCCAGGACAAGTGCCAGAGCCTCCTTCTCAATGGTGGAGTAGTTGAGTTGGTGTTTCTTCAGCTTGGCGGAGTGATAGGCGATGGGATGGAGGATGCTGCGTGTGGGGTCCACTTGTAGGAGGATAGCACTCCTTTAGGTGACGAGAAGAGGAATTCGATGTCAGACTCTTCCTCGGGGGGCACAGGACCAGACTCCTTCCCTACCAGACATACAGGTACAGTGCGAGACAAGTCGTCCTCTGGTTCTCTAGAGTGGTAAGGTTTCATTAGGTTAATATGAACTAGTTGGGAATCCTTACAACAGTCAGGAGTGTGGACCACATAGTTTAATGGACTTAGTTTTTGAGCCACAACATAAGGTCCCATGAACTTACTGTGAAGAGCATTGCCTGGAGTGGGGAGAAAAAGTAAAATCTTGTCTCCTGGTTTGAAACTTCTCATGACAGATTTGGGAAGAGAATTTTGTTGCATTTTAGTTTTAGATTTGAGGAAGTTTGGTTTAGCAAAAGATCTGACTTCACTGATTTTATTCTTAAGGTTACTGATGTAGTCAGACACATTGGGGCTTGAAGGAGTATTTTGAGTAAACCATTGATCCTTTAATATTTTGAGAGACCCCCTGATCTGTCTACTATAGAGTAATTCAAAAGGGGAATAACCTAAAGAATCTTAAGGAGATTCTCTTAAGGCGAAGAGAAGAAAGAGATACTTTCATCCCAGTCTCCTTGATGCTCCAAGCAATACTTCTTCATCATGGATTTTAATGTTTGGTGAAACCGCTCCAGACAGCCTTGGGATTGGGGTGGTAAGCCGAGGAGGTTACATGGTCGATGTTTAGCTCATTCACTATCTGTTGGAAAAAATTGCTAGTGAAATTGCTACCCTTGTCAGACTGAATTTGTTTTGGAATTCCTACCGAGGTGAAAAAAATGTATTAGATGTTTTACAATGGTCTTTGATGTGATGTTCTTAAGAGGGAATGCTTCAGGGTACCTGGTAGTGGGATCCATGAGGGTTAACAAATACTGATTCCCTCGTTTGGTTTTGGGTAAGGGCCCTACGCAGTCCAGAACGATCTTTTCGAAGGGCTCCGTCTGAACTGGAATAGGCATCAGAGGAGCTGGCACAAGGCGTTCGTTAGGCTTACCCACAATTTGACATATGTGACATGTTTTTACATAGTGTGACACATCCTTTTTCATTCCTGGCCAAAAAAATGTTGAAGAGCCTTCTTGTAGGTTTTTTGGATGCCTAGATGACCTGACAATCCATCATGAGCTAGTTCTATAATGGCTGGTCTTACAGACAAGGGAATGACAACTTGATGTGTTTCTGACCAGGTGTCTAGTTGTTTCAGTTCAGGAGGTCTGTAGGCACGCATCAGGACTCCTTCCTGATAATAAAAACAAGGCAATTTAGACATATCCTTTGTCTCACTGGCAACATGTCTGATCTTAGCCAAAGTGAGATCCTGTTCCTGAGCATTAATCAAATTCTCCTTTGAAATGATGTTATTGTACAAGTTGTCAGTAGAGGCAGTCATTGGTGGAGGAGGTGATGAAAGGGCAGGGGACTTGGACTGAGACCTGGTGACTGCACACACTGGGAAGAAGTGAGGGGATGTTTCGGCTAGGGTCTTAGTGGGACTTTTTTCTAAGGGGGACTCAAGAACAATTAAGTTCAGAACAGCCAAACTACCCGCAAGATCGTTACCCAGTACAAGATGTACCCCCGGTACTGGCAGTTCACCAGGTTTAATGGCCATCTCAACCTCTCCTGAAATTAAAGGGCACTGTAAGCTGATATTAGCCAAAGGATAGGAGAGCTGTGATTCGAGACCTGTAAGGATCACCTCCCCAGTGAAAGCCTGTTTGATGTTAGGGATGACATCTTCCCTTAAGACGGACTGGGCAGCACCTGTATCATGCAGAACCTTGACATTTATTGCCTTGTCTTTACCATCAGTCAGGGACACTTTACCTTGATACGTGTATAAGTCATAAAGTTCTATAGGAGAGTTGACAGGGTTAGCTAGGGCCACTGGTTTCTTGTTCTCAAAGGTGTTAGGTTTAGGGACCACAAAAGAAGGTTGACGTTGAGAGGCCTTGTAATTTGGGTGTCTACATTTTTGGATCGTGTGACCTGGTTTCTTACAGTATGTACACCAGTGGGAATTATACGTATTTGGCGAGAATCCGGTCGGCTTACCACCCGCGCCCCCAAAACCTTTCCCAAAGGAGGACCTAACATTAGATAGTGAACCACGACCTCTACTACCCAGGGATCCCATCAACAAAGCAAAGGCATCAGCCACTTTAGCAGCAGACATAAGCTCACTCTCTCCCCGTTCTTCCACATGCCTCAGAATATTAAAGGGTAACTTGTTCTTCCATTCTTCCAGGACCATTAGATTGAGCAACTCCGAAAAGGTGGTAATGTTAAGGGCGGCTAATCATTTCTTAAATTGTCTTAGATTCTCACAAGCAAATTCAACATAGGTGTGAGAGTCTGCTTTCACATACTTTCGGAACTGTTGTGTGTATCCGTCAGAACTGGTAAGATTGGCATCGGGGAGCCGGTGAACAATAACAATAAAAAAAAACACTGCAGGTTCAACTGGTGAGGAAATGCAAAAGGGGGCAGTTTAAAAAGCTATTTTAATAACCCATAATGAAATTGACACACATATATAACATGAAACATGAAACACAGATATATAACATGAAACACAGGAAAATGACACACATATACATATAACTCAGTAATAAATACAACAATAAATGCCAACTTAATACCTAACAATAATCCTAATCCTATATGGAGGCAATGTGGAAAGCACGGATGAGGGGAAGTGATACTTATGCGGCGTCGCAGTGGTGAAATGCTGAGTGATGGTTGATCCCACGGTAGACCCAAGAGGTGTTGTGTTCACTGGTTGAGGCTTGGATCTCTTCATACTCTACCTCATCACTAAGGCCGTTGTATACCCTGTAAGGTTTTCCTACTAGCTTGGGGACAAGGAGAGACACCCACTGATCCTTGGGCCATTTATTCCTATTAGCAATGCTCTCAAAGGCGCGAAATGACCCGTCAACATCAGATTCATCAAAAGGGGGAACTAGAGGAGCAGCTATAGCAGGACTAAAGCTAGCCAATTTTTTTCTTTAAATCTATTACTTCCCCTCTAAACTTAGCGTCATTTCGTAGGGTTAACTCCTGAATTTCTAACTTTCTCCTGCCTTTTAAGTTGTAACTGAAATTCTCTCTCTTCTTTTTATGCCTGTAGTTGCATTTGTCTTTCTTGTTCTCTCTCTCTACCTTCTCTTTCTGCCTGTAGTTGCATCGCTTTCTCTTCTTTTTCTGCCTGTAGTTGCATTTGTTTTTCTTGCATTTGGTATTCTAGTCTAAGCTTCTCAATTTCCCACTGACTTATCCTACTCTTATCCTGTTCTTCCTGGGGACTGTGTATTATAGTCCTCGTAGAGGCTGCTGACATGGGAGTTAACTCTTCTATGGCATTTCCTAGCAACTGACCTTCTTGCACTAGATGTTCAACAACTACATTCTTAACGACCTCTTTAGTCATCTGAGACGTGATGGGAACATCAAAATGTTTAGCGATGGCTTTCCATTGGTCTTTCTTTATGTTAGCATCTTTAAGTTGTTCCAGAGAAGGGTCAGCACAAAAATCTTCAACGTTAAACTGAGCGGAAGCCACATTGAATAGATGTTAAGCAAACAACATCAAAGAAATGATAAGTGAATTACTTAATGGAGGAACTTGGCAGAGTGATAATAAAGGCAACCTTGGAAATTACCTAGATTATACTTAAGTAAACACTTATGAGTACAATCACTAATGGGGGTAAACTAGAGAATTACGGCATTAAAAAGGATCCGGATTACTCTAGTTACAAGACTTGAGAGTGAGGAGTGAATTGTACTGAGACTTGTTATTGGTAAGGAGGCGGATTAGTCTGAGGGACTAGTTAAAATGGCCAATTATAACTAGCGAGAAAAATGATCCGCGAAGTGAGGGGATTGAGGGTTCGCATGAACATATGATGATCCCAATACTTGGATAACACTTATTACATACCTGCCTATGTGCAAAAAATAGAACACACCTTTCTACCTGGTTTCCTACTCTACAACTGCTATGTGATACCAATGAAAGTCACGAAACACTTTTAACCCAAAGGGAGCCACTTGATCGCACAAAGGTAAATTTAAACCACACGCAGAGTAAATCACAGAAAAAAAAACACATCAAAGTCACAACACCACAGAAACACAAAAAAAATAATGTAATCACAGAAAAAAAGTCACTGGAAAAATGGAACACTGAACAAGGGTTATAATGGTCCTGTCACGGTCGCCAATTGTTACGTTCACTGGTTAAATGGGTAAGATTGGCATCGGGGATCCGGTGAACAATAACAATAAAAAAAAACAACAACTGCAGGTTCAACTGGTGAGGATATGCAAAGGGGGCACTTAAGAAGCTATTTAATAACCCAATAACAATGAAACTGACATACACATAGATATAACATGAAACACATGAAACTGATATACACACATATATATATATATATATATATATATATATATATATATATATATATATATATATATATATATATATATATATATATAACACAAAAATAAATACAACAATAAAGAACCCAACTTAATACCTAACAATAATACTAATCCTATATGGAGGCAATGTGGAAAAAAACGGGACGAGGGGAAGTGATACAGGTAACCCCCGTTTAACGAAGGGATTACGTTCCTAAAAAACACTTCGTTAAGCGAAACTTCGTTAAGCGAACCGATTATAACAAGTTTAACCCCGATTTGAACTTCCATTGAGAGTAAGCAAAGCGAGAGTGCATCATAGTACAGTAAAAGGTTTAATGAAAGTAAAAATTATGAAGTTAAACATTTAGGTAGTTTAATTTAAGTCATTATAATGTACACTAATGTATGTATATATGTAACTTTATAATGTTGATGATCTTAACTTTATGAAGGGAGGAAGAGTGAAACGGGAAAGACACTAACCGGCAACCTGTGGAATGTAAACAAAGTGCGCATCATTATACTGCATACAAAACTTATGTACCACATTTCCACAAGGCTTTCCATTTTATCCATTGTAGTCACGAGTTCAGGTGGTTCTTTTAGCTTGCAAGGAAGATACGGTCTCACCAGCCTTCTTAATAGAGTCTGCTGACTTGAAAATAGAGACAGTATAATATGGAGTCAAGATAGTGGCCAGCACTGCATAGTTTTCTGGCCTCTCTCATGTCTGTGAATAATATCTAGCTTCTTTTGGAGAGTAAGAGACTTCCTGGTCTTCTTACGAACACTAGGCCAATTGCAGGGCATTTTGGTGGTAAGTTGAGCTAGGGAAGACAAGCTGCTGCTGACGCTGTTATGTTTTGACTGGGGAGTTAGTGTTGCTCGTGTTGTCCACGAGAGGCTTGATCTTGATCTTGATCTTTATTCTATAGGGGTCCCAGGATTTTTCCTGAGGCAGGCCTTAGTACCAGCAGCTCCTGGTGTATTCAAAAGCCTGTCAGCTTGCTTGATATGGTGGGGCTTTCAAATTTGAAAAAAAAAATTACCTGGATAAAGCTTCGTTAAAGCGAGTTTGGTGTTCGTTAAACGAGCAGATGGTAGTAAAATGAAACCTTCGTTGTAGCGAAATTTCGTTGTGTGAACCTTCGTTAAACAGGGGTTGCCTGTACTTGTGAGGTGTCTCAGTGGTGAAGTGCTGGGTGAGGTGGATCCCACGGTAGTCCAAGAGGCATTGTGTTCACTGGTTGAGGCCTTGACCTCAACTGACTTCCAGAAATCAGGCAGCTCACTTAACACTTCCGCTTGAGTCGAATGGGGCCGCGTGAATCCAATTTCGGGACAGTAACGGGGCTTCATGAGACGGTGACGTGGAGGGTTCATGAGACAGTGACGTGGAAGGTTCATGAGACGCTGACGTGGATGGGAGGTGGAGAGGTGGCGAACGAGGTAGCAAGCGGAGGAGGTGATGATAGTGGAGTATGTACGGGCGGGCCATAACAGTCCCATGTTTTATTAGATACGATGGAATCAAAAGCCTTTCATCTCCTCAACTTCCCTCCTTTGATTGACAGTTTTCAGTCTCTTTCTCACCTCCAGAATGTTCCATCTCTTGCTATCTTTTTGTCACTATTTTTATGCTAACTGCTCTACTGATCTTGCTAACTGCATGCCTCCCATCCTCATGTGGCCTGGCAGCACAAGGCTTTCTTCTTCCTCTCACCCTTATTCTGTCCACTTCTCTAATACAAGAGTTAAATAGTGCTCTGTCTTTCATACCTTTCTCTGGTAAACTCAGGAACTCCTTGCCTGTGTCTGTATTTCCAACTTCCTATGACTTGACTTCATTCAAGAAGGAGGTTTCAAGACATTTGTCCCTGTTCTTTGGCTAATTCTATCGGCTCTGTAAGGAGACTGGCAACTGATTTTTTTTTTCTTTATATTTTTGTTGCCATTGGCCAGTTCTCCTCTCTTACTTATAAAAAGGATAAATAAAATAACTTGTGGCTCAATATTTGCCCTATGTATCCAGTCCTATCAGGCATCAGGCTTACCTGGGTCAGGTATAGCAGGTACCCTCACCCTATCCATGCAAAGTGGTGTTTTGTGGAGAATGGACAACAAAGGGCAATCTTATGTTTGCTTGCGTGCCACATATCTTGTCACTGCCTATCTGCTGTGTGGATGTACTAAAGCAGTGGTTCTCGACCTGGGGGGCATGGTGAACTGTTGCAAATCATACATTTTTTATTGGTTTTGGAAACCTGAATAAAAAAAAGTGCATAATTTTCTTCTCTTAATTGATTAATTTGGCTTAAAAGTATGTTACACAATATTGTTACTTCTGCATGTGTATGTATGAATGTATGTTTGCGAAATTGCAATTTTTGGCACAATGGTATTTGGGAGATAAATGAAGGAGACACACACAACTGTTAAGAATTCGTGAAAGGAGAAATAGAAACAAAAAGGTTGGGAACTACTATACTAGAATCAAGGTCATCATTATCACTATTATCTTCATTTAGGATGACAGATGATTGTTGCTTTCCAAATGAAAATGGTCTAGACTCCCTAATCTTTTCTTTATGATGGATGCATACAGTAAGTCAGATATGTTAGAAGGGGAAGATGAGGTAGAAGCATGTGACAGGCCAGCAGTGGGAGAGGAAGCAGTGCGTAGAGGTGGTGAGAACACTCCAAAGTATTCTGCCTCGTTTTCTTCATCCATTTGCTGATCAAATACGTAATTACGATCACCATCACTATCATCAATGCTGATATCACTGGTTTGATCAATATCTTCCTCCAAAGATAAATGCTTATCAATATCAATGGAAGTTTGAGGGCAAAAGATGCCTGTCTGCCATAATGGCTCAGAGCTAGAGACAAGTGAGGGGCCTGGAGAGGCACCAAGGCAAGGTGGGCATTGAGAAATGGTTTCAGGTTGTTAATATGTACTACACACTTTAAGGAACATGATTATTGTAGCTATAGGGAATTTCAAATGCATAGGAAATAGTAAAGGGAAAACCAAATACAGGGAGTTCTTGATTTGCATGACTTTAGATTGCACACATTCAAAATAGCTGTGTTGAAAAATAGGGTTTTCCTCGTATTACACAGATTCCTTAAAATAACACAATTTCAAGAAAACGTGAACATTAACACGTTCTGTGCGATACAACCCACCGGTGGGTCATCAGTTACTATCCACTGTTGCTATGCGACCCACCAGTGGGTCGTACAGCAGTTTTCACATACATCACATTTTAATCTTACTCTTAAAGAAATTTGATTATGTAGTAAAATTGCTATAAACAGTATTTGTAGAAGGGAATAATAAACCATGAATGATGAATAATATGAAGCTTATTTCGTTTTTAGTGTTATGAAAATTATATAAAAAATGGTCTTTTCATTTCCATATGATCTTTCTAATGCATGTAAAAAAAAAAAGTTATATTATCTAGCATTTTTTCTTTCAGAAAAACGAAACTTTTCTGTAACAAATAATTGAAAATCTATATCAACATTGGATTTTCCTTGACAAGCTTCAATGATTTTTTTTTTTTTTTCCTGATATTACATGGATAAATTGTAAAAAAAAAAAAAAAGATGCCATTCGTGAGCCTTTCGAATTGCATATATAAATAAATATAAGCAAAGAAACAAAACATAATAAGTAGAAAAATGTCTGCTATAAAAATTAACTGAAAAATACTTTTTTTTTTTTTTTTTTTTTATTCATGTAAGAAAACTATTTTATCTTGCATTTTCCTTCATAACAAAAGTTTTCTATAACAAATAATCTAAACTGAGATATCACAATTGGACTTTCTTTGATAAGCTTCCATAATTTTCTTTATTGATCTTTCCATAATTTCATAATTTTTTTCTGATATCTTTATTTTCTTATTTTATCTTCTCTCTCTTCTGTTGAACCGTGTAGCATTCATTTTCTAAATATGCATTACAAAGAGACAAAAATATATAAACAAATTTAGAAAAGGAAAAATATAGTTCAGTATAGAGACGCACTGAATATCGACAAATACAGTGGCAGCAGCAAAAAAAAAAAAAAAAAAAGTATACATTTTCACTGCAATAAATAAGTACACACGCAAATGTCCATGTAGTGTTTAATTGCGTTCCCGCCACCAGCAGAGTGGGTGGAACTAGTGATGATGTTGGTCATCTAAAGCCTACCTCTATTCATTGTTCCTTACCACATCAGGCTTCAGAGCACCTCCAGCACTTCTACAGAGAAGGTTTTTGTTACGTTGCTCCTGAGCGCCCCTATTTGTTACTTGCACACCAACTTCAATGTGCTACCAGACACTCCACATTCATTATTGTGGCTTATGCACAGCTGTCTCTTCAAGATAAAACCTGGGCTTTGCCCTCTTAATTGAAGGCTGGTCTGTCATACGTGTAGCAGCAGAATTAAAGGTGACAAGGAGGACCATTTACAATCTAAAAACTGCAGCAAAGAACCTCCGTTTGGTGTGGTACCAGCCAGAAAACCAAGCTATGGGGCACTAAGGAAGATGTCTCCACACACAGGCAAGATCCTGGTAAGAGAGGTGAAAGAAAACCCTATATTAACCGTTAACCTCAAAAAGAAACACCTTAACCTCCTGCAGAATGTCTCGGTACAAACTATTCAACACCGTCTTCAGAAGGGCTTAAAATTGCCAACACGCCACGCCGCAAAGAAACCATTTCTGACGGAGGCTATGAAGAAGTGACATCTGGATTTCTGCCGGAAATACAATGATTGGAGATCGGCACTCTGGCAGAAAGTAACGTTCAGTGATGAACATCTTCCTGGTTAGGGGCAGCTCCAAGGTCGTAAGGAGGGCCAGTAATGTGTCCCATTATGACCCAACACTACACTGTCAAAATCAAGAAATAAACAAGGAAAAAGTTGTAGTGTGGGTTAAAGTTTGGAGGATAGCAGCAGTGCTGCCATCTGTTAGGAGCGAGCACTTTCATAGAAAATGTTTTCAGGAATAACTTAAGAAGATTTCTCCCATGCTTTCCCCATTCCCCACTATTTTTCCCTGCATTTTCTCGTGGTTATGAACTTACAAGGCAAATAAAGCATATATATATATATATATATATATATATATATATATATATATATATATATATATATATATATATATATATATATATATATATATATATATATATATATATATATATATATATATATATATATATATATATATATATATATATATATATATATATATATATATATATATATATATATATATATATATATATATATATATATATATATATATATATATTTTTTTTTTTTTTTTTTTTACGTAGGGAAGAGGACCAGCCAAGGGCAAAAAAAAGAAAGTTAGAAAAAAGCCCACTTGAGCACTGGCTCTCCAAAGAGTAGAAAAAGTGCCAAAACCGTCAGCCAGAATTAGGGGAGCAAATGCCTCGATACCTCCCTCTTAAAAGAAGACAAGTTGTAGGAATTTGGAAATACAGATGCAGGGTGGGAGTTCCAGAGTTTACCAGTGAAAGGGATGAATGATTGAGCGTACTGGTTAACTCTTGCATTAGAGAGTTGGACAGAATAGGGATGAGAGGAAGAAGAAGGCCTTGTGCAGCGTGGCCGCAGGAGGAGGGGAGGCATGCAGTTAGCAAGATCACTAGAACATTTACCATGAAAATAGCGATAAAATATAGAAAGGGATGCAACATTTCAGCGGTGAAAAAGAGAGTGAAGACAGTTAGTCAGAGGAGGGGAGTTGATGAGACGAAGAGCTTTCGATTCCACCCTGTCAAGCAAAGCTGTGTGACTGGAACCCCCCCCCCCAAACATGCGAAGAGTACTCCATACAGGGACGGATAAGGCCCTTATACAGAGTAAGCAGTTGGAGGGGCGAGAAAAACTGGCAAAGACGCCTCAGAACACCTAACTTCATAGAAGCTGTTTTAGCAAGAGATGAGATGTGAAGTTTCTAGTTAAGATTATGAGCAAACGACAGACCGAGGATATTCATTGTTGAAGAGGAAGACAGTTGAGTGTCATTGAAGAAGAGGGGATAGTTGTCTGGAAGGTTGTGTCGAGTTGATAGATGGAGGAATTGAGTTTTTGAGGCATTGAAAACTACTAGATTTTCTCTGCCCCAATCGGAAATTTTAGAAAGATCGGAAGTCAGGCGTTCCGTGGCGTCCCCGCGTGATCTGTTAATTTCCTGAAGGGTTGGACGTCTCTGAAAGAACGTGGAAAGATGTAGGGTGGTATCATCAGCGTTGGAGTGGATAGGGCAAAAAGTTTGGTTAAGAAGGTCATTAATGAATAATAGAAAGAGAGTGGGTGACAGGACAGAACCCTGAGGAACACCACTATTAATAGGTTTAGGGGAAGAACAGTAGCTGTCTACCACAGCAGCAATAGAGCGGTCAGAAAGGAAACTTGAGATAAAGTTGCAGAGAGAAGGATAGAAGCCATAAGAGGGCAGTTTTGAAATCAAAGCTTTATGCCAGACTCTATCAAAAGCTTTTGATATGTCTAACGCAACAGTAAAAGTTTCACCGAAATCTCTAAAAGAGGATGACCAAGATTCAGTAAGGAAAGCCAGAAGATCACCAGTAGAGCGACCTTGACGGAAGCCATACTGGCGATCAGACAGAAGATTGTGAAGTGACAGATGTTTGAGAATCTTCCTATTCAGGATAGATTCAAAACTTTAGACAAGCAAGAGATTAAAAGGACGGTAGTTTGAGGGATTAGAACGGTCACCCTTTTAGGAACAGGCTGAATGTAGGCGAACTTCCAGCAGGAAGGAAAGGTAGAAGTCGATAGACAAAGTTGGAAGAGTTTGGCCAGGCAAGGTGCAAGCACAGAAGCACAGTTTTTGAGAACAATAGGAGGGACCCCATCAGGTCCATAAGCCTTCCGAGGGTTTAGGCCAGCAAGGGCATGGAAAACATCATTACGAAGAATTTTGATTGTAGACATGAAATAGTCAGAGGGAGGAGGAGAGGAGGACAAGCCCAGAATCGTCCAAGGTGGAGTTGTGAGCAAAGGTTTGAGAAAAGAGTTCAGCTTTAGAGACAGAAGAGATGGCAGTGGTGCCATCAGGATGAAATAAAGGAGGGAAAGATGAAGAAGTGAAGTTATTTGAGATATTTTTGGCTAGATGCCAGAAGTCACGAGGAGAGTTTGAGTTTGAAAGATTTTGACATTTCCTATTTATGAAAGAGTGTTTGGCAAGTTGAAGAACAGACTTGGCATGATTCTGGGCAGAGATATAAAGTGCATGAGATTCAGGAGATGGAAGGCTCAAGTACCTTTTGTGGGCAACCTCTCTATCATGTATAGCACGAGAACAGGCTGAGTTAAACCAAGGTTTAGAAGGTTTAGGTTGAGAAAAAGAATGAGGAATGTACACCTCCATGCCAGATACTAACACCTCTGTTATGCGTTCAGCACAAAGAGATGGGTCTCTGACACGGAAGCAATAATCATTCCAGGGAAAATCAGCATAATACCTCCTCAGGTCCCCCCAACTGGCAGTGGCAAAACGCCAGAGGCACCTTCGCTTTGGGGGATCCTGTGGAGGATTGGAAAAATAGGACAAGATACAGAAATGAGATTGTGATCGGAGGAGCCCAACGGAGATGAAAGGGTGACAGCATAAGCAGAAGGGTTAGAGGTGAGGAAGAGATCAAGAATGTTGGGCGTGTCTCCAAGACGGTCAGGAATACGAGTAGGGTGTTGCACCAGTTGCTCTAGGTCATGGAGGATAGCAAAGTTGAAGGCTAGTTCACCAGGGTGGTCAGTGAAGGGAGAGGAAAGCCAAAGCTGGTGGTGAACATTGAAATCTCCAAGAATGGAAATCTCAGCGAAAGGGTAGAGGGACAGAATGTGCTCCACTTTAGAAGTTAAGTAGTCGAAGAAATTACTATAGTCAGAAGAGTAAGGGGAGAGATAAACAGCACAGATGAATTTAGTTTGAGAGTGACTGTTAAGTCGTAGCCAGATGGTGGAAAATTCAGAAGACTCAAGAGCGTGGGCACGAGAGCAAGTTAAGTCGTTGCGTACATAGACGCAACATCCAGCTTTGGAATGAAAATGAGAATAGAGAAAGTTGGAGGGAACAGAGAAGAGGCTACTGTCTGTTGCCTCAGACAGCTGTGTTTCAGTGAGGAAAAGAAGATGAGGTTTAGTAGAGGAGAGGTGGTGTTCCACAGATTGAAAATTAGATCTAAGACCGCGAATGTTGCAAAAGTTAATGCAGAAAAAGTTGAGGGAGGTGTCAAGACATTTGTGGTCTTCAACAGGAGAGGTGTCTGACCTGGGGACATTTTTGGTCCCCTCCCCAGAGGGGGACTCCGAGGCGTTGTTTATTTTGGGTCCCATTTTTCTTTTAAATTTTGATTTGGAGTGTAGGGTGTATGTGTGGTAAGTGCATGTAGTTTTGTGTGAAGAAGGAGAGCTGTCTTTAGAGGGTAGGCTGTGACTACCCCCTTGAGTTGTGAGACACAAAGGGAAACATTCAACGAGATCACAACTAGTTTTAATGGAAGGTTCACAGCACCTCCTAAACTAGTGCTATTAGATCTCACTGGGAGTAAGTTATATATATATATATATATATATATATATATATATATATATATATATATATATATATATATATATATATATATATATATATATATATACAGGCATCCCCGCTCAACAAAGGGGTTACGTTCCTTAACCCTTAAAATATGGGAGGTTGATTTACTTTCCGTCTGTTACAACGGGGAAAAACCACACCTGTCAAAAATGCTAAATATATTTTTTCCTTATGAAAATATATTTCTTTGTGTTATTCTGAGTGAAACGATGTAGTTTTTAACATGTTATTGCATATCAAAAAATTCATGACAGAACCCACCGCTAAGAAATACCCCCCAAGCTCCAATAACACAGCTCTCTCTCTCTCTCTCTCTCTCTCTCTCTCTCTCTCTCCTTTTGGGCATTTGAATTTGATGTAAAAGTTGGAACTTTTGCACTTTCATGTCAAGAAAATGTGAACTCAGATATATGAAATGATGTGCAAAACAGGAAAAGAAAAATAAACCACATTTTACAAGACTGTGGATTTCTATAATAATTGTAATCTGGCAACTCTTATTAGCATTGGGATTCACGTGACTTGGCCGACAAGCACAGTCCTGTAGAGGCAACCATGGGTGACACACACAAGCACATTGCTCGAGGGGAATAGGCTACGTGAGGAGGTTTATGAACGTCGCTGTGAGGGTTGGTCTCTGGCTCCCAGATCACTATCAGAATCACTACTGGAGTCTTCACTTTCTTCTGTCTTGATAAAAAAAATCACTGTCTTCATTTTCATCACTCCTCAATGTCATTACCGAATAACACTGACATAACATCACTCGGATTACCATTTCCTCCCTCCGGGTCAGGGGAGTTACCAGATGTTGCCTCGAAATGGGAAAAGATGACCTATTGTAATCACTACTGGAGCCTTCACTTTCTTCTGTCTCAATAAAAAAAATCACTGTCTTCATTTTCATCACTCCTCAATGTCATTACCGAGTAACACTGACATAACATCACTCGGATTATTGTTTCCTCCCTCCGGGTCATGGGGGTTGCCAGATGTTGCCTCGAAATGGGAAAAGATGACGTACTGTGAGGGAACATATGTCTCAAGGCTCAAGCAGGCGACTGAAAAAAGATGCCAGATACCTCCACTTGCCCTAGGACCAGTAGTGAAGGGGAGAGATTCCCAATAGTGAGGGGGAGAGATTCAAACGTTAAGGATGAAAAAATCATGATTATATGTCTGATCCCTGCCTCTCCGCACGCGACTCTACAATCGTACATATACGATCACCATACTTTAAGGGTTAAACGAGCACATGGTAGTAAAATGAAACCTTTTTTGTAGCAAAATTTCGTTGTGTAAACCTTCGTTAAGCAGGGGTTGCCTATATATATATATATATATATATATATATATATATATATATATATATATATATATATATAAATAGTCATACCTCGCCCAACACGACAGTTACGTTCCTGAGCTCATCGTGCACGGCGAGATTCGTGTTGGGCGAATAATACGCCCTTTGGGAAAATAGGGGTTACGTTCCAGATCCTCCCCCCCAAAAAGAACACTTTTTTTTTACCAAAAAGACTGAAAAAAAAAACAATAAATGAAGTACCAAACACACATTTAACTACAGTACTAGTACAGTAATACTTCGCTTAACGAACAGGATAGGAGGTGTCAATGATGTTCGTAGAGTGGAAATTTGTTAAGCGGACATAATTTTCCCATAGGAAGTATTGGAAATAGGGGGGATGCATTCTGGGCTAATCCCCAACATACCACATGGGTAAAATAATATATATCTATATATATATATATATATATATATATATATATATATATATATATATATATATATATATATATATATATATATATATATATATATATATATATATATATATTAGCTTTTACAAGCCTTGCCCCCAAGAAAGGATTGTTTTGTAATGCATAAAGTAAAATCTTACATGGAATACCAAAAAATAAAGCAGAGATGATGAGAACGGCCACAGACGGCGGAGACTCCTGCGACTTGGCCGCTTCTTCTTCTTGTGACCTTTTTAGC
Organism: Portunus trituberculatus; assembly: GCF_017591435.1. Lineage (NCBI taxonomy): Eukaryota > Metazoa > Arthropoda > Malacostraca > Decapoda > Portunidae > Portunus > Portunus trituberculatus. Next base: position 28,288,431 of record NC_059304.1, read on the forward strand.
TTGGCGTGTTTTCTTTCATCACAATATTACATTTGTTTCCACTCCGCTATTGCCTGCTATAATGGATATCATATCTTAGTATTCATATACGCTCATGCCATGAGGATGACCTGGACTCCATGGCAGTGAGTGATAGTGAATTACTAATGAAATACCGTGGTATTTTATTAGTAATTCACTATCGCTCACTGCCACGGACTCCAGGTCATCCTCATGGCATGTTCGTATATGAATACTAAGATATGATATCCATTACAGCAGGCAATAGAGGATTGGAAACATAAACATCATGATGAAAGTAACACACAAGCTACAAGGGTCACAACAAGAAGAAACGGTCGAGTGGCCGCGAGTCTCCCGCTTCGTCTGTGGCTCATCTCATCTCTGCTTTATTTTCTGGTATTCCATTAAGATTTCACTTTATGCATTACAAAACAATCCTTTCTTGGGGACAAGGCTTGTAAAAAGCAACTCGGCTGCTTCTTCTTCTTGTGAACCTATTAGCTTGCGTGTTCCTTTCATCACGATATTTGTTTCCACTCCTCTATTGGCTGCTATAATGGATATCATATCTTAGTATTAATATATGCTCATGCCATGAGGATAACCTCGACTCAGTGGCACTGAGTGATAGTGAATTACTAATGAAATACCGCAGTATTTCATTAGTAATTCATCACACAGTGCCACGGAGTCGAGGTTATCCTCATGGCATATAACCCATTCATTAAGTGGGGGTTACCTATATATATATATATATATATATATATATATATATATATATATATATATATATATATATATATATATATATATTGTGAGGGCCAGCGCATTATTTCCCCTTTATTCAATTATATTATATGTGTAGCCTCTGGCCCAAGTGCGGGCTCTCGCTGTTCCGTTGTGCGGCCAAAACCCCTCTCTATGTTTCCACCATTTTGTGTGCCTGCGAGCTTCACATTAGTAACCAGCCAGTCTTCAGCGGAGGTAGACACATGCGCCCTTGGTTTCTGGCACAGGGTGGAGACACGGGTTGCTGGGCTGTTCTTGTTACTCACTAGTCATTGGTCTGGGAGTTGTGCCCTCCTGTTGAGTAGCTGGCTTGCTACTGAGTAGACCGTGACTGTTGGAGCGACGGGCTTGTTGCTCTGGGAGAGGTGTAGTAAGTTTGGCTATATTTATCGTGCGTCCGTCCTGTATTGTGGCTGCAACGCGTGGGAGAGACGCGGCATTGTCTCGTCCTGTTTGTTTGTTGGTGGCTGTGGTCACCATTGTGTTTTGGTGGGCGGCTGTGCCCCCACCATTTTTTGTATAGTTTCAGTAGTATACTGTATTGTAGTGGTAGTAGCCACGCACACCATTGAAGGCTGAGAGGCTTCATGTCAGCCAGTAGTGCGTAGTTGTCGTCCGCCAGACTTGTCTGCGACGAGTATATAGTGGGTGTCACCCGTAGGTGGTGTCTGGGTTTGTGTGTACATCACCGGATGTGCTGTACACCTCATATATTGCAGTAGTAGTAGGCCAGAGATGTCAGTCTAATAGGTGTTAGTAAGCACTTGTTGTAGTAGGATAGTATAGTAATATATATATATATATATATATACTGCGCGTGTTGTCCCAGTTTGTGAGTATCACAGGCTGTGGACAAGGCGTGTGGAGAGGCATTAATACTTCATAGAGAAGTGGGGGGAATTGTCCTTGTGGGCGGTTTCTCTAGGGGGTATTAAGGCCTCGCCCTGTTACACATAACATCTACCATTTATAAATTCTACTTGGTTGGGTACAGGAGGAGGAGTTGCTGAGGAGATTGCCTTACAGTGGGGGAAATTATACACTGTTGGCGACCTTGAAAGAACCTGAGGGTTACGTCAGCTGTAAGTTATAGTAGTGGGGACTCTGTGGAGTGTTTATAATCCCCACTGTAACTAAGCTGGCGATTTTGCCAGAATAACAGTTTAGTGAGCTGTAGCAGCTAACCGCAGCCGGGTGACGTAAGTTAAAACCGTAACAGTGGCGACCTCGCCAGGATAAACCAAGTGCTTTATAGTGCGTAGTGTTATTGTGTGGGGTATTATTACTTATATTATTTTATTGTTTGTGAAAACGAGTCCTTGTGAGCACCATGGAGAGAGTTACTGGTCTTTTCACCCCAGCAGTGGAGGGTGAGGATGCGAGTGTGAGCCGGCGAGACTCACCACGTGGGTATGATGAGTCGGTGGCCGCGCGTGGTGTCAGTGAGGACGCATTTACTACGTGTCATGATAACGCACGTGGCGATCCCAGTGAAGGTGATGTGGGATATATTAGCCCTGGCAGAAGTATCGGAAGCAGGGAAGGCTCCCGACGATCTAGTCCAGCAAGCAGTATTGCTGATAGTGTCCAGTCAGCTGCCAGACTGGAGGAACTGCGATTGAAGCTGGAAATGAGGAAAATGGAGATAGAAGCAGAAGAGAGGCGAGAGTTGAAGAGATTAGCTGCAGAAGAGAGACGAGAGTCAAACAGACTAGCTGCGGAGGAGAAACGAGAAATTCAAAGACTAGCAACAGAGAAGGAGGCTAGAGAGATGGAGATGATGAGATTGGAGATGGAGAGAGAAAGGACAGATAAAGATAGAGAGTTGGAGTGGGAGAGAACTCGCCATGCAGTAAGTACGCCTGGAGTTGTTGGTAGTGTAGGAGGAGGAGGAGAACAGAGTGTTGAGCGTACGTTAGTTCAAAGTCTCCAGCTAGTCCCCGAATTTGATGAGGCTAAGGTGGCTGAATGGTTTGTCCGCTTCGAGAGAAAAGCCAAGGAGTTTGCTTGGTCTCGAGAGAGATGGGTAGGCTTGGTCGCGAATAAACTCAAGGGAAAAGCCTTGGAAGTTTATGATAAAATGTCAGCTGATGATCTGGATGATTATGAGGAGTTTAAGGCTGACATTTTGCGGGCATATGAGCTACGACCAGAAGCTTATCGCTTGCAATTCAGAGGAAAGAGGAAGCGAGCAAGTGACTCCTACCTCGAGTGTTCTCGTTCACTGGAGCAAGTGTTTGAGAGATGGGTTGCTAGCGAGGGTGTTGACTCTCTCGAGGCTTTAAAGGAGTTAGTAGTCATGGAGCAGTTCATCGACATTGCTGATAAGGAGCTGGTACCTCTGTTGAGGGAGAAGTAGTGGCAATTCTTCCTCGGGCTCTCCAGGCCACTTTAGGCGATATACTGGATTCGGCAGTAAAATGGGTTTTGGAAAGCCCCAGGCCCCCACCCCTCCTTTTTCTGCGAAGGACGGGACGGCGGGGAAGGCGGCCCCTAGAACGCCCAAGTATGATTCCCAGCCTACGTGTTATCACTGCCGAGGGAAAGGGCATTTTAAGTTCAATTGCCCAAAATTAGTAACAGCTGAAACTCCAAAGTCCTCGCAGAAACCAGTTGCCTTGTTGGTGTGGCCAGATAAAGTTTGTGGTGATGAGTTGACTGCTCCTTTAGGCTTTAGAAGTGAGAAGGCACGGCGTGTGCCTGAGTTGTGTTTGGAGGAGAGAGAGCAGGTTGGCCCACCTGTCCCTCCCCCTGTTGCCTCGCCCGGGCTGCGTTCCGTTGGAAGTTAGCACGCTGCCCCCCCCTGCAACCCCCAACGGAACGCAAGGGAACGCGTAAGCCATACGGGTATGGTTGACAAAGATGGCCGTCCAAGCTGCTCTCCTCCTCCTCGCTCAAGAGCTCGCAGAAGACCCTCTGTTGGACGCTGCAGAGCTCCTCTTAGCACGAGAGGAGGAAATATTGCTGAGGCAAGAGGAAGAGGGAGAAGAGAGGCTGCCAAGGCAAGAAGAGGGAGATGATAGGCCGCCAAGTCCTGTGAGGGTCAAGGACTATGCAGAGACGATAGTGCCTCTTTACTCCGGGAAAGACTTCAAGAAACACTTTCGAATGCAAAGGGAAACTGTCCCTGCAGCCACAGGTGCTGGAGGGGCCTCTGTAGCAGCTACCATTGCGGTAGAGGCTGTCTCTTCTGCCTCAGAGGCTGTGGGAAGAAATGCGACACATATAACACCGTCTTTTATTGCTATAAATACTAATATTTTCGTCATATTGCCTTATTCCAGCATTCTACAAGGGATAACAGACTTACCACATTGTTTTTGATGTTCTGTGACGTCGCATAAGCTGTCAAAATAGCATTTACATCCCCCACACTGAAAATATAGTGGTGAAGGGGCGGACGTCTGCGGTTTGTTGATAAACAATAGTTGCTAGACACCGCCAAGCATTCACCTCCGAGGAGCGCAAGGTCCCGCAAGCTTCCGCAAGGCGAGCTGTATGCTGGTCCCCCCCGATTCGGGGGAAGTATGCCATACTGTACGCCTTACGGTCCCCAACGGAACGCGGCCTCGCTGTTGTTAAGGATAGTGAGCTTGACTGGTGCCGTCCTTTCCTGTGTGGAGGCACTGTTGAGGAATATGGCACCAAGTATCCCGTCACTGTACTGCGTGATACGGGAGCACAGCAGTCAGTGTGCCGAAATGTCACTGGGAAGAAGGTGACATCTAGTAAGGCAGTGTTGTGTCGTGGACTTAACACTGTGGAGGAGTTCGTGACGGCTGAGGTGACGCTGTCATGTCCTCTTGTCACTGCTACGGCGCAGGTAGCAGTGGCAGACGAACTGCCAGTCGCTGTAGTGGACTTCCTGCTTGGGAATGATTTGGCTGGTGGTCGTGTATGGATCCCAACCTCTGATGAGGATGAGGTTGCTGAAGAGTCTGGGCCAGTGGTGCAAGACTCTGTAAATGTTGTTACCCGCTCTCAGGCCCGCTGGGCTGAGAGAGAGCCTGTTACTACCCAGGAGGTTGCTAGCAGCCAGGTGGGATTGACTCCAGATGGGAGTAACAGTGCTGATGTGGTGGAGCCAGTGTTGGGCTCAGCATTGAGTTCTGGTGTAGAGGCTGACGGTGACGGTGTGGAGTCACTCGTTAATGCACCGGACTCGGCTTTGGGAGTTGTTGCTGAGAATGAGGACGGAGTGTTGGGTGTAGCTGAGTTGTTTGATGGTTATCCTCATTCTGCAGAGCACTCCGGAGGGAGCACTCGTGCTGAGTCGCTTCCTGGTGTGGAGGCTGAGGGCTCTGATGTTCAGCACAGGCCCCAGCATGATAAGTCAGGCTGTTTGTTGGAAGTTTCTCCCCCTGTAGAGCATCGTGGAGGCAGGGAGCGAGCTTTTGCCTTGCCTGGTGACTGCCTGGCTGGTGGTGATGATCCTTCTGAGGACTCACCGGATCACATGGCAGGAGCGGAGCAGCCTGGGCCAGCTCTTCGTCCTCGATGCCGTGTGGGACGTAGGGTTGCAGCGTTGCCTCAACCCCATGACCCTATAGTCCCCCTTTCTCTTACCCAGTTAGAGCCTGCAGAGCTCATTCATAGGCAGCAGGAGGACCCGGCGTTGGCCTCCTTCTTTGCTCGAGTGGGTGAGGGAAGTGAGGAGTTGGAGGGCAGGGAGGAGTTTGTCTTGCATCAATGGGTGTTGTGTCGTAGATGGCAGGAGAGTGACGGTGGTGAGTTATTGCAAGTAGTGGTGCCGTAGAAGCTGCGTGAGGCACTGGTGCTGTTGGCACATGAGGGGCCCATGGCTGGACACCTGGGCATCCGAAAGACCGTCGCTCGTCTGCGTCGCAAATTTTGGTGGCCCAGCATGTTTGGAGAGGTAGCCACGATTCTTAAGTGCTGCCACACTTGTCAAGTGGTGGGCAAGCCTAATCAGACACCCCCTGTGGTGCCACTCCACCCTATCCCTGCTGTTGATCCTCCCTTCACGAGGGTTTTGATTGATATAGTAGGTCCTCTGCCTACTACCAGGGCTGGACACAAGTATTTGTTGACCATTATGGATGTTACCACGCGGTATCCTGAAGCAATTCCCCTGAGAAGCACTCACTCTAAGGTGGTGCTGAAGGCTTTGTTAACCTTCTTTACACACTTTGGATTGCCAGCAGAGCTGCAGTTAGATCAGGGGACCAACTTTACTTCAAAATTGTTTAAGGATGCGATGACTGCGTGGGGGATCAAGCATATTGTGTCCAGTGCTTATCATCCGCAGTCTCAGGGAGCCCTGGAGAGACATCATCAAACTCTCAAGACCATGCTCAAGAGTTTCTGCATGGAGAGAGATAAGGATTGGGACGAGGGTGTCCCTTTTGTCTTATTTGCGGTGAGAGAAGCGCCCACTGAGTCCTTGGGTTTCTCACCCAATCAGTTAGTGTTTGGACACCGAGTGCGTGGACCGCTCGACGTAGTTCGGGAGGCTTGGTGTCAGCCGTCGCCTGAGCGCCCTGTCTCACTGCTTAAGAGCATTATGAGCAGTCGAGAGAGACTAGCCAAGGAATTAGAGGTGGTGCAGGCCCACCTGTGTAACGCCCAGCAGAGTATGAAGGGGTATTATGACCGAAGGGCCGAGTATCGGAGTTTTGCCCCTGGAGATGAAGTGCTTGTGCTGTTACCACTTCAAGGCCAGCCGCTTGCTGCCCGCTATAGTGGCCCCTATATTATAGAGAAGAAGGTAGGTGACCTCGACTACCTGGTGCTCACTCCTGACCGGCGCAAGAGGGCTCAGCTGTGTCATGTTAACATGCTGAAGCCCCATTTTCGTTCCACTAGCCAGAAGGGCTCTTTTAGTTTTGCCGTGCAAGAGGCATCTTCAGTTTTATTTTTCTGCCGGGAGGGAGAGGCTCCAGAAGTTATTGGGCCTGAACCTGTTGTTCCTACAGGGCAGTGGGAGCGGAATAGCCTCCATCTCTTAAAAGAGAAGGTTGAACATTTAGGGGATCAGCAATATGAGTTGCTTCGGCGGCTGAGAAAGTACTCCTCTGTGTTTAGCAGTGTCCCGGGCAGGACACAGCTAAAAAAACACGATATTAATGTTGGGGACGAAAAGCCTGTCAAGTGGCCCCCCATACCGAGTGAGCCTAGGAGTACAATGTCATAGTAAGATATATAAAAGGAGCAGACAACGTTGTAGCAGATTGTCTGTCCCGGGGCCATTCCCTTTAATCAGTTCCATGCCTTCTTTGAAAAAAATTTTGTAAATGTTTTGTTTCCAAAATTTTTTCTTTTAAGGGAGGGCGTGTGAGGGTCAGCGCATTATTTCCCCCTTATTTAATTATATTATATGTGTAGCCTCTGGCCCAAGCGCGGGCTCTCGCTGTTCCGTTGTGCGGCCAAAACCCCTCTCTTTGTTTCCACCATTTTGTGTGCCTGCGAGCTTCACATTAGCAACCAGCCAGTCTTCAGCTGAGGTAGACACGTGCGCTCTTGGTTTCTGGCACAGGGTGGAGACACGGGTTGCTGAGCTGTTCTTGTTACTCGCTAGTCATTGGTCTGGGAGTTGTGCCCTCCTGTTGAGTAGCTGGCTTGCTACTGGGTAGACCGTGACTGTTGGAGCGATGGGCTTTTTGCTCTGGGAGAGGTGTAGTAAGTTTGGCTACATTTCTCGTGCGTCCGTCCTGTATTGTGGCGGCAACGCGTGGGAGAGACGCGGCATTGTCTCGTCCTGTTAGTTTGTTGGTGGCTGTGGTCACCAGTGTGTTTTGGTGGGCGGCTGTGCCCCCACCATTTTTTGTATAGTTTCAGTAGTATACTGTATTGTAGTGGTAGTAGCCACGCACACCATTGAAGGCTGAGAGGCTTCATGTCGGCCAGTAGTGCGTAGTTGTCGTCCGCCAGACTTGTCTGCGACGAGTATATAGTGGGTGTCACCCGTAGGTGGTGTCTGGGTTTGTGTGTACATCACCGGATGTGCTGTACACCTCATATATTGCAGTAATAGTAGGCCAGGGATCACTCTAACATGTGTTAGTAAGCACTTGTTGTAGTAGGATAGTATAGTAATATATATATACTGCGCGTGTTGTCCCAGTTTGTGAGTATCACAGGCTGTGGACAAGGCGTGTGGAGAGGCATTAATACTTCATAGAGAAGTGGGGGGAATTGTCTTTGTGGGCGGTTTCTCTAGGGGGTATTAAGACCTCGCCCTGTTACACATAACATCTACCATTTATAAATTCTACTTGGCTGGGTACAGGAGGAGAAGGAGTTGCTGAGGAGATTCCCTTACAGTGGGGGAAATTATACACTGTTGGCGACCTTGAAAGAACCTGAGGGTTACGTCGGCTGTGAGTTATAGTAGTGGGGACTCTGTGGAGTGTTTTATAATCCCAACTGTACTGACCGTAACTAAGCTGGCGATTTTGCCAGAATAGCAGTCTAGTGAGCTGTAGCAGCTAACCGCAGCCGGGTGACGTAAGTTAAAACCGTAACAATATTATATATATATATATATATATATATATATATATATATATATATATATATATATATATATATATGTGTATACATATACAGGCAACGCCCGCTTAACGAAGGGGTTACGTTCCTAAAAAAAACACTTTGTTAAGCGAAACTTCGTTAAGCGAACGGATTATAGCAAGTTTAACCCCTGATTTGAACTTCCATTGAGAGGAAGCAAAGCAAGAGTGCATCATAGTACAGTAAAAGGTTTAATGAAAGTAAAAATTATGAAGTTAAACATTTAGGTAGTTTAATTTAAGTCATTATAATGCATGTATGTACGTAACTTTATAATGTTGATGAAATATATACAGGCAACCCCCGTTTAACGAAGGTTCACACAACGAAATTTCGCTATAACGAAGGTTTCATTTTAATACCATCTGCTCGTTTAACGAACACTAAACTCGCTTTAACGAAGTTTTATCCAGGTAATTTTTTTCCAAATTTGAAAGCCCTACTGTATCATGCAAGCTGACAGGCTTTTGAATACATCAGGACCTGCTGGTACTAAGGCCTGCCTCAGGAGAAATCCTGAGACGCCTATAGAATAAAGATCAAGATCAAGCCTCTCGTGGACAACACAGGCTCTGCCGATACAAAGGCCTGACTCAGAAGAAATTCTGTGTCACCTGTAGCATCAAGATCAAGATCACACGCACCACTCAATGCCCAGTCAAAACATAACAGCGTCACCAGCAGCTCATCTTCCTTAGTTCAACTTACCACCAAAACATCCTGCAATGTGGCCTAACGTTCCTAAGAAGACCAGGAGGTGTCTTACTCTCGAAGTGAAGCTGGGTATTATTCACAGACAAGAGAGAGGCCAGAAAACTAATAACATTGCTTCCCACCATGGCTTGACTCCATCTACTGTCTACTATTTTCAAGTCAAGATACTCTATTAAGAAGGCTAGTGAGACCTCATCTTCCTTGCAAGCTTAAAGAACCACCAGAACTTGTGACTCTACAATGGATAAAATGGAAAGCCTTGTGGAAATATGGTACATAAGTTTTGTATGCAGTACCATGAAGCGCACTTTGTTTACATTCCACAGGTTGCCGGTTAGTGTATTTCCCGTTTCACTCTCCCTCCCTTCATAAAGTTAAGATCATCAACATTATAAAGTTACGTACATACATACATTAGTGTACATTATAATGACTTAAATTAAACTACCTAAATGTTTAACTTCATAATTTTTACTTTCATTAAACCTTTTACTGTACTATGATGCACTCTCACTTTGCTTACTCTCAATGGAAGTTCAAATCAGGGGTTATACTTGTTATAATCGGTTCGCTTAACGAAGTTTCGCTTAACGAAGTGTTTTTTAGGAACGTAACCCCTTCGTTAAACGGGGGTTGCTTGTATATATATATATATATATATATATATATATATATATATATATATATATATATATATATGTGTGTGTGTGTGTGTGTGTGGGGGGGGTAGTCCTGTGTGGTTATCACAGCCATGGTAGCTGGCCGGTCTTCTTCAAGAAGGCACAAGTAAGGTGAAGGATATCAGGTTGCCATGAGGGGTGAACATGGACGCCTGAGGCTATCAGTAGGGTGGGCGATGGCCAGGGCAGAGAGCCATGAGCATGGTGCAGTGTGGTGGGTGTGGAAGTATGGGCAGTGGAGCAGGAAATGTTCGATGGTCTCAGAGGTAGTCCTACACCAAGGATAGAAGTCGTCACGAGACAGATGTAGGCAATGCAAATGAGCACTGAGTGTTGTGTGGCCCAAGCGGAGGTAGGCAATGGCTGCTGTGGCTTGTGTTCCTTCCCATGACTGACTGATTGTTTAAATCTTGTAACAGCACTCGTCCCTCCTCGCTGATAGACGCCCCATTCCTCTCCCCTTTACTACCTGCTACCCGCGCCCCATCTATTAAGGTCTCAACTCTCTAATCAATTCCTGCAGCCTGCCCATTGAACCCGTATATCCTCCCTAGAATCCTTGGTCAAAACGGTCAAACACCTAGAGTGTTATGGTGTGGGGGGCATTCTCTGGCCACAAGGGCTCTGTTGGACTCTACTTTCTTCCTAAGAACATGACAATGAAGGCAACTAATTATATTGAAGTCTTCTAGGAGCACATGCTGTCATTTTGGAGCGTTCATGAAGCAGAATACAATATGCATGACTTAGCACCAGCTCATAAGTCCAAGGCTGTCAAGGAGTTCATTGTGATAAACAATATACATGTTCTCGACTGGCCAGGCAACTCCCCAGACCTCAACCCCATCAAAAGTGCCTGGCAAGTAATGAAGACCAAGCTGGGGAGAATTCATGTCCCAATAGCATCAAGAATATGATGGAGGAACTGAAAAAGATATGGATCTACTTCAATGCTTCCTACTTCTCCAGCCTTGCTGTTTCCATGTCCAGGAGGATTCAGAGTGTTCTGAAGTCCAAGGGGAATATGTCCAAATAATAATTATAAGATAAAATTCTAAATAAAACAGCCCTATTCTGTATTGTATAGTTTTACTAACCAAAATTCAGTGTTGTATACTTTTTTTTGCGGCCACTGTAAAGTATGCCCACCGTTGGATCATATTGCAGAGAAGTCATAGATATTTCATGGTATGCGATGTGACCCACTGATGGGCAAACACTTTGAGGTTGCCGGTTCATGGGGTGTTCTCCTAGAAAACACTCCACACTTCTCACTTTGCTGGTTTGACCAGCACTGATGTGACCACAATTTATTTTTATCACAGTGCAGGAGAGTTCGCTGAGTTGGCAATCACACGGAACGTGTTAATAAAATATGTTTACTCAATACGAGTAATTCTTTTACTTCTAACAACTCCTATCCTTTAACATAGCGTATTGACAGTTTGCTCCAGTACTGGGGGTGATCAGCCTTACATTGCACGAAATTTACTTTGCACGGTCCCTTCTGGAACGCATCAAGGACTCCATGTACACACATAATTGACCACGGATAGTAACCATGGATTGCACTTACACACTTGACCCTTGTTTTTCTAGGCTTAATGATGCAGGAGCTAGTCCAGATAATGAAAAATTTCAGATAACACAAATGTGTGTATACAGTCATAGTGGAAAGTTTGGGCACAAGACATAAACAACTGTAACCTTTAAATACAGTAGAGATTTAAATGGTACATGACAATACCTTATTTGTCAAGCGATTTTCCTTTAAACTTGATGACCTTCACCAAATGTGCTGGGATGCTTCTTGCCAGTTATTTTTATATGATGGGGAATAATAGTATCCCAAATATCATGTATTTCTATTTTTAGTTTTGCTACAGTCAAAGAGTCACAATCCTGAAGCTGTTTTTAATTATATGCCACACATGTTCTATGGGATTCAGGTCTGGTGAATTCCCATGCCACTTTTTGAAGTAGTTTACACCACAGTCATTTAACCACTGGGTAACAGACCAAGCTGTGTGAACAGGAGCTCCGTCTTGCACAAACCAACTAGTGTTATACTTTTCAAAACTTTCAGATAGGTTATCACACAATAACTTCAAATAACTGTGCTGATTTATACTCTCATTTTTTCAAGAAACACTAAAGTGCCAACTCCACCAAATGCAAAGCAACCCCACACCATAACACTTGGAGCATGTTTTACCATTTTAGCTGTATAGCGTGGGTCATTGAGGTCAAACCCTTGGAACTGCAGCGCGACGACACCACAAACGTTGACTTGTCACTCCACAAGATTTGGTCCCAGTCTTCTAGGGTCCAATCCCTATATTTCTTACAAAAAGCTATGTGATCACGCATGTTTTTCGCACTTAGCAAGGGAAGAACTTTGGCACAACAACTACAATATTGTAAATCTTTGAGTAAATGATCAGAGATACATCCTACAGACACATCCTGAAGCAGTGAAGGATTACTTTCCTTCAGTTTTCTAGCTGTGAGCGTTGGATTTTTATCCAACTACTTCCTAATGACCTTAGAAATACGATTTGATATCTTCCTTGGCCGATCAGAGGGAAGCTTGGGGATAGGAACGGTGTCACCTCCCAAGTCTCAAAATTTCGTTGTCTACTTTTGAATTTTTCACACTCTATTCCCACACAAGTGGCTATATCTTTACAATTATAGCCCTCCTTATAGAAGGTTATAATAGTACCAATTGTGTCTTTGCAGCTCTTTACCATCTCCCATTTCAGAGATATTGAGTGAAAAACACAAAGACCACCACAGAAAACTTGTAATCCATGTGATAAATGCTTGCACATTGACACCACGTGTGTCTGGGAGCAACTCAACAGAGTTGCCAAGACATGTGTATTGTCTCTCCTAAATAATGTTACAAACCATACCATTGAAGAAATATATATATATATATATATATATATATATATATATATATATATATATATATATATATATATATATACACACACACAGTAATCACTCACGTATCCAGATTAAAGCAGCCAAGGCCCTGACGGATACGCGGAATTTCCTCTCCCAACCCCTTATAGATTAAGAAAAACATGTACATAACCCAAATGGGTAAGAAAACAATGAATGAAAGCATACTAAATGTATAATCTGGAACAAAAAATGGTACATAAGCAGCACAAGGGGTGATGGGATGTACACACATCAGTAAAGTTGGCGTCACACTAACACTTTTCCATCAACTTTCTTAAGACTGTCAACTTTTGTCGACGTTCATTGTCACACACAAACTTGCTACTGCCTTTGTTCCATTTATCAACTTTGAACAAACATGGCAGCCCTTCCAACCCCCAGCAAGTCATTATTTTTTCATTATTATTTTTGGCCTTTATTGCTCTCTATGAGAAACTCTTGAAACAGCTTTGTCCACTCATAAACAACAGAGCAGCTCATCTCAGCCAGTTGCTACTTGGAAGTTCTGCCTTGGAGCGTCGCAGTCCCATGCAGAGAAATGTAAACAAACAACTGAATCACTTTCCACTACTAGGCCAGAACAAATATATATATATATATATATATATTGTGAGGGTCAGCGCATTATTTCCCCTTTATTTAGTTATATTATATGTGTAGCCTCTGGCCCAAGCGCGGGCTGTCGCTGTTCCGTTCTGCGGCCAAACCCCCTCTCTTTGTTTCCACCATTTTGTGCGCCTGCGAGCTTCACATTAGTAACCAGCTAGCCTTCAGCAGAGATAGACACGCACTCTCGTTGGCCTGGCACAGTGTTAGGGAGATTCGTGTTGCTGGGCTTCACTTGTTACTCACTAGTCATCGGTCTGGGAGTTGTGCCCTCCTGTTGAGTAGCTGGCTTGTTACTCGGTAGACCGTGGCTGTGTAGGACAACGGGCTTGTTGTCCTGAGGAAAGTGTAGCCGGTCGGGGCTGCATTTCCTGTTGTGCGTTCGTCCACTCAGGTGTGGCAACGCGGAGAGACACGCTTTGTCTCGTCCTGTTTTTGCTGTTGTGGTGGCCGTGGTCACCAGTGGGGTTTGTTGGGTGGCTGTGTGCCCCCACCATCTTTTGTATACTTTCAGTAGTAAACTGTATTGTAGTGGTAGTAGCCACGCACACTATTGAATGCTGAGAGGCTTCATGTCGGCTAGTGGTGCGTAGTTGTCGTCCGCCAGACTTGTCTGCGACGAGTATTTGGACTCGTGTATAGCTGGTGTCACCCATAGGTGGTGTCTGGGCTTGTGTGTACATCACCAGATGTGCTGTACACATCATATATTGCAGTAGTAGTAGGCCAGCGATGTCAGTCTGACAGGTGTTAGGAAGCACCTGTTGTAGTAGGATAGTATAGTAATATATATACTGCGCGTGTTGTCACAGTCTGTGATTCATCACCATCTGTGGACAAGGCGTGCGGAGAGGCATTAATACTTCATAGAGAAGTGGGTGGAATTGTCCTTGTGGGCGGTTTCTCTAGGGGGTATTAAGGCCTCGCCCTGTTACACATAACATCTACCATTTATAAATTCTACTTGGTTGGGTACAGGAGGAGAAGGAGTTGCTGAGGAGATTCCCTTTCAGTGGGGGAAATTATACACTGTTGGCGACCTTGAAAGAACCTGAGGGTTACGTCGGCTGTGAGTTATAGTAGTGGGGACTCTGTGGAGTGTTTTATAATCCCCACTGTACTGACCGTAACTAAGCTGGCGATTTTGCCAGAATAACAGTCTAGTGAGCTGTAGCAGCTAACCGCAGCCGGGTGACGTACGTTAAAACCGTAACAATATATATATATATATATATATATATATATATATATATATATATATATATATATATATAATATATATATATATATATATATATATATATATATATATATATATATATATATATATATATATATATACACAACTGATTTCCCTAGCGCGGGTAATATGTACCGTAGACGTGCCGCGTTAGGGAAAATCGCGTTAGGGTAGCATCAAATAATAATGGTTTCCTATGGAGAAAATTCCAACTGGTACCACAGCCTCCAATATTTGAAGTTTCTCCACCAAAACACTTACTTGCGGTACTCAGAGAGAATAGCTAGACATACTACTAGTTAAGGATTTATACCAACATGATCTTCTTGTCTTATGCTAGTAAGTCCAGCACTTTCCCCTTCTCTTGTAAGGTCATTGCCATCCTCTTGCGACGAGGGTCGTTCACAGAAAATTTGGAGTACGGCATATTATCTTCTCTGAAGCAAGGGAAGAACTCAACGCAGTAAGGGCAGGGTGAAGAATAACGAACGCGGGTGGTGGATGGGAGTGTGCGTGGGTGTGGCGTGTACATCAATGCTGTGCGTTAGGGAAACAGAAACGCGTTAAGGGCTAAAATGGCTTTTTATATTATGCGGCTTAATGGAAACCAGCGTTAGGGATATATATATATATATATATATATATATATATATATATATATATATATATATATATATATATATATATATATATATATATATATATATATATATATATATATATATATATATATATATATATATATATATATATATATATATATATATATATATATATATATATATATATATATATATATATATATATATATATATATATATATATATATATATATATATATATATATATATATTACGTACGCCACTCTAGCTGTGACTATCTGCTGCTGCCCACTGAGGAGTGTGTTGGTCTGGCACGATCGCCAGTTTATTACTGTACAGTTAGTGGGGGATATAACACTCCAAAGGCCCCCCACCACTATAAATCACAGCAGCCGCAACACTCAGGTTTTTCAAAGGTCGCCAACAGTGTATAACTTCCCCCTGTAAAGGAATCTCCTTAGCAACTCCTTCTCCTCCTGTACCCAACCAAGTAGAATTTATAAATGGTAGATGTTATGTGTAACAGGGCGAGGCCTTAATACTCCCTAGAGAAACCGCCCACAAGGACAATTCCACCCACTTCTCTATGAAGTATTAATACCTCTCCACACGCCTTACCCACAGACGGTGATGAATCACAGACTGGGACAACACACGCAGTGTATATATTACTATACTATCTATTCCTACAAGTGCTTCCTAACACCTGTCAGACTGACTTCCCTAGGCTACGACTACTACAACATATGATGTGTACGCCACATCTGGTGGTGTACACACAAGCCCAGACACCACCTACAGGTGACAGCAGCCATACAAGGAGTCCAGATACTCGTGACAGACAAGTCTGACAGACGAGAACTACGCACACCTGGCCGACAGCATGAAGCTTCTCAGCTTTCACTAGCGTGCGTGGCTACAACCACTACAATACTGTATACCACTGGGGCTATACTAAAGATGATGGGGGCACACAGCCGCACACCAAAACACACTGGTGACTACAGCCACCTAAAGACAAACAGGACGAGACAATGCCGCGTCTCTCCCACGCGTTGCCGCCACAACACAGGACGGACGCAAAACAGAAGTGCAGCCAAACCAACTACGCTTCTCCTAGAGCAACAAGCCCGTTGCTCTAACAGTCAAGGTCTACCAGTAGCATGCCAGCTACTCAAGGAGGGCACAACTCCCAAACCAATGACTACTTGAGTACCTCTAACACACAGTCCAGCAAACGTATCTCTATCTTGTGCCCAGAGCGTACGTGTTACCTCAGCTGAAGACTGGCCGGTACTATAAACAGTATACTACCGATACTACACAACAGATGATGGGGGCACACAGCTGCCCACCAAAACCCACTGGTGACCACGGCCACCTACAACAATCAAGACGAGACACTAACGCGTCTCTCCGCGCCGCCACCACGAGTGAATAAACGCAACACCCGAGAAGTGTAGCCAAACCAACTACGCTTCTCTTAGAACAACAAGCCGCTGTTCTACAGCCACGGTCTACCCAGTAACAAGCCATCTACTCAAACAGGAGGGCACAACTCCCAGACCGATTACTAGTGAGCACCTAGAGAAGCCCAGCAACACGTAGCTCTACCATGTGCCAGAACCACGAGCATCCGTGTCCACCTCAGCTGAAGACTACCTTGGTACTGACTCCCGCTTGCAACGAGAAGCGAGAAGAGGGAGGCGGGTTGTCTGCTCAGCAGAACAGCCCGAGGGGCTTGCACTGGGTGGCCGCCATATAATAGGCATATAATGAAATAATAAATTAAAGAAGATTAAGACTGTGCCCCTCACACACCCTCCCTTAAAAGAAAAAAGTTTGGAAATAAAACATTTACAAATTTTTTTTACAGGCATGGAACTAATTAAAGGGAATGGCCCCGGGACAGACAATCTGCTACAACGTTGTCTGCTCCTTTTATATGTCTGACTATGATATTGCACTTCTGGACTTACTCGGTATGGGGGGCCATTTGACAGGCTTTTCGTCCCCAACATAAATATCGTGTTCTATCAACAGTGTCCGCCATATAATAGGCACATAATGAAATAATAAATTAAAGAAGATTAAGACTGTGCCCCTCACACACCCTCCCTTAAAAGAAAAAAGTTTGGAAATAAAACATTTACAAATTATTTTTACAGGCATGGAACTAATTAAAGGGAATGGCCCTGGGACAGACAATCTGCTACAACGTTGTCTGCTCCTTTTATATGTCTGACTATGATATTGCACTTCTGGACTTACTCGGTATGGGGGGCCATTTGAAAGGCTTTTCGTCCCCAACATGAATATCGTGTTCTATCAACGGTGTCCTGTCCGGGACACTGCTAAACATTGAGGAGTACTTCCTCAGCCGCCGAAGCAACTCATCTTGCTGATCCCCTAAGTGTTCAACCTTCTCTTTCAAGAGATGGAGGCTATTCCGTTCCCACTACTTTGTAGGAACGACAGGTTCAGGCCCAATAACCTCTGGAGCCTCTCCTTCCCGGCAGAAAAATAAAACTGAAGATGCCTTTTGCACAGCAGAACTAAAAGACCCCTTCTGGCTAGTAGAACGAAAATAGGGCTTTAGCATGTTAACGTGACACAGCTGAGCCCTCTTGCGCCGGTCAGGAGTGACCACCAGGTAGTCGAGGTCACCCACTTCTCTATAACATTGGGGCCACTGTAGCGGGCAGCAAGCGACTGGCCCTGAATTGGTAACAGCACGAGCACTTCATCTCCAGGGGCAAAACTCCGATACTCGGCCCTTCGGTCATAATACCCCTTCATACTCTGCTGGGCCTTACACAGGTGGGCCTGCGCCACCTCTAATGCCTTTGCTAATCTCTCTCGACTGCTCATGAGGCTCTCAAGCAGTGAGACAGGGCACTCAGGCGATGGCTGACACCAAGCCTCCCGAACAACGTCGAGCGGTCCACGCACTCGGTGTCAAAATACTAGCTGATTGGGTGAGAAACCCAGGGACTCAGTGGGCGCTTCTCTCACCGCAAATAAGACATATGGCACACCCTCGTCCCAATCCTTATCTTTCTCCATGCAGAAACTCTTGAGCATGGTCTTGAGGGTTTGATGGTGTCTCTCCAGGGCTCCCTGAGACTGCGGATGATAAGCACTGGACACAATATGCTTGATCCCCCACGCAGTCATCGTATCTTGAAACAACTTTGAAGTAAAGTTGGTCCCCTGATCGGACTGCAGCTCGGCTGGCAATCCAAAGTGTGTAAAGAAGGTCAGCAAAGCCTTCAGCACCACCTTAGAGTGAGTGCGCCTCAGGGGAATTGCTTCAGGGTACCGCGTGGTAACATCCATTATGGTCAACAGATACTTGTGACCAGCCCTGGTAGTAGGCAGAGGACCTACTATATCAATCAAAACCCTCGTGAAGGGAGGATCAACAGCAGGGATGGGGTGGAGTGGCGCCACAGGGGGTGTCTGATTAGGCTTGCCCACCACTTGACAAGTGTGGCAGCACTTAAGAATCGTGGCTACTTCTCCAGACATGCTGGGCCACCAAAAATTGCGACGCAGGCGAGCGACGGTCTTTCGGATGCCCAGGTGTCCAGCCATGGGCCCCTCATGTGCCAACAGCACAAGTGCCTCACGCAGCTTATGCGGCACAACTACTTGCAATAACTCACCACCGTCACTCTCCTGCCATCTACGACACAACACCCCTTGGTGCAAAACAAACTCCTCGCTGCCCTCCAACTCCTCACTTCCCTCACCCACTCGGGCAAAGAAGGAGGCCAACGCCGGGTCCTCCTGCTGCTTACGAATGAGCTCTGCAGGCTCTAGCTGGGTCAGAGAAAGGGGGACTATAGGGTCATGGGGTTGAGGCAACGCTGCAACCCTACGTCCCACACGGCATCGAGGACGGAGAGCTGGCCCAGGCTGCTCCGCTCCTGCCATGTGATCCGGTGAGTCCTCAGAAGGATCATCACCACCAGCCAGGCAGTCACCAGGCAAGGGAACAGCTCGCTCCCTGCCTCCACGATGCTCCACAGGGGGAGAAACTTCCAACTCCCCCGCAGAACTGGAACTCTCCCCACTCTGGGTGCCAACTTCCAACAGACTGCCTGACTTATCATGCTGGGGCCTGTGCTGAACATCAGAGCCCTCAGCATCTACACCAGGAAGCGACTCAGCACGAGTGCTCCCTCCGGAGTGCTCTGCAGAGTGAGGATAACCATCAAACAACTCAGCTACACCCAACACTCCGTCCTCACTCTCAGCAACAACTCCCAAAGTCGAGTCCGGTGCATTAACAAGTGACTCCACGCCGTCACCGTCAGCCTCTACACCTGAACTCAATGGTGAGCCCAACACTGGCTCCACCACATCAGCACTGCTACTCCCATCTGGAGTCGATCCCACCTGGCTGCTAGCAGCCTCCTGGGTAGTAACAGGCTCTCTCTCAGCCCGGCGGGCCTGAGAGCGGGTAATAACGTTCACAGAGTCTTGCACCACTGGCCCAGACTCTTCAGCAACCTCATCCTCATCAGAGGTTGGGATCCATACACGACCACCAGCCAAATCATTCCCAAGCAGGAAGTCCACTCCTGCGACTGGCAGTTCGTCTGCCACTGCTACCTGAGCCGTAGCAGTGACAAGAGGACATGACAGCGTCACCTCAGCCGTCACGAACTCCTCCACAGTGTTAAGTCCACGACACAACACTGCCTTGCTAGATGTCACCTTCCTACCAGTGACATTTCGGCACACTGACTGCTGTGCACCCGTATCACGCAGTACGGTGACGGGATACTTTGTGCCATCAATCTCGACAGTGCCTCCACACAGGAAAGGACGGCACCAGTCGAGCTCACTATCCTTAGGTGCGGGCGTGGCAACAGGGGGAGGAACAGGTGGGCCAACCTGCTCTCCCTCTCCCAAACACGACTCAGGCACACGCCGTGCCTTCTCACTTTTAAAGCCTGAAGGAGCAGTCAACTCATCATCACAAACTTGGTCTGGCCACACCAACAAGGCAACTGGTTTCTGCGAGGACTTGGGAGTTTCAGCTGTCACTAACTTTGGGCAATTGAACTTAAAATGCCCATTTCCTCGGCAGTGATAGCACGTAGGCGGGTAATCATCATACTTGGGAGTTCTAGGGGCCGCCTTCCCCGCCGTCCCATCCTTCGCAGAAGAAGGAGGGGTGGGGGCCTGGGGCTTTCCCAAACCCATCTTACTGCCGAATCCAGTATATCGCCTAAAATGGCCTGGAGAGCCCGAGGAAGAACTGCCACCACTTCCTAGGCCTCCCTTAGGACCACCTTCCTTACGGCTCCAACTCCCAGGCTGCTGCACAGGACGGTGGGCCAACACATAATCATCAGCCCATGTAGCAGCCTCCTTCAAAGTCCTAAACCTCTTCTCCCTCAACAGAGGTACCAGCTCCTTATCAGCAATGTCAATGAACTGCTCCATAACTACTAACTCCTTCAAAGCCTCGAGAGAGTCAACACCCTCGCTTGCAATCCACCTCTCAAACACTTGCTCCAGTGAACGAGCACACTCGAGGTAGGAGTCACTTGCTCGCTTCCTCTTTCCTCTGAATTGCAAGCGATAGGCTTCTGGTCGCAGCTCATATGCCCGCAAGATGTCAGCCTTAAACTCCTCATAATCATCCAGATCATCAGCTGACATTTTATCATAAACTTCCAAGGCTTTTCCCTTGAGTTTATTTGCAACCAAGCCTACCCATCTCTCTCGAGACCAAGCAAACTCCTTGGCTTTCCTCTCAAAGCGAACAAACCATTCAGCCACTTTAGCCTCATCAAACTCAGGCACTAGCTGGAGACTTTGAACTAAAGTACGCTCTACACTCTGTTCTCCTCCTCCTCCTACACTACCAACAACTCCAGGCGTACTTACAGCATGGCGAGTTCTCTCCCACTCCAACTCTCTATCTTTATCTGCCCTTACTCTCTCCATCTCCATCTCTCTAGCCTCCTCTGCTGCTAGTCTCTGAATTTCTCGTTTCTCCTCTATTTCTCTAGCCCTCTCCTCAGCAGCCAGTCTCTGAATGTCTCGTCTTTCCTCCATCTCTCTAGCCCTCTCCTCAGCAGCTAGTCTCTTTAACTCTCGCCTCTCTTCTGCTTCTATCTCCATTTTCCTCATTTCCAGCTTTAATCTCAGTTCCTCCAGTCTGGCAGCTGACTGGACACTACCAATACTGTTTGCAGGACTAGATCGTCGGGAGCCTTCCTGCTTCCAACACTCCTGCCAGGGCTAATATATCCCACATCACCTTCTCTGGGACCGCCACGTGCGTTATCATGACACGTAGTAAATGCGTCCTCACTGACCCCAAGCGCGGTTGACTCGTCATACCCACGTGGTGAGTCACCGCTAGCCTCTCGCCGGCTCACACTCGCACCCTCACCCTCCACTGGTGAGGTGAAAAGGCCAGTAACTCTCTCCATGGTGCTCACAGGACTCGTTCTCACAAACAAATAAAATAATATAAGTAATAATACCCCACACAATAACACTACACACTATAAAGCACTTGGTTTATCCTGGCGAGGTCGCCAACTTTCTGTTACGTACGCCACTCTAGCTGTGACTATCTGCTGCTGCTCACTGAGGAGTTTGTTGGTCTGGCAAAATCGCCAGTTTGTTACAGTACAGTTAGTGGGGGATATAATACTCCACAGAGTCCCCACTACTATAAATCACAGCAGCCGCAACACTCAGGTTCTTTAAAGGTCGCCAACAGAGTATAACTTCCCTCCACTGTAAGGGAATATCCTTAGCAACTCCTCCTCCTGTACCCAACCAAGTAGAATTTATAAATGGTAGATAATATGTGTAACAGGGCGAGGCCTTAATACCCCCTAGAGAAACCGCCCACAAGGACAATTCCACCCACTTCTCTATGAAGTATTAATGCCTCTTCACACGCCTTACCCACAGACGGTGATGAATCACAGACTGGGACAACATGCGCAGTGTATATATTACTATACTATCTATTACTACAAGTGCTTCCTAACACCTGTCAGACTGACTTCCCTAGGCTACGACTACTACAACATATGATGTGTACACCACATCCGGTGGTGTACACACAAGCCCAGACACCACCTACGGGTGACAACAGCCATACAAGGAGTCCAGATACTCGTCACAGACAAGTCTGACGGACGAGAACTACGTACACCTGGCCGACAGCATGAAGCTTCTCAGCTTTCACTAGCATGCGTGGCTACAACCACTACAATACTGTATACCACTGGGGCTATACTAAAGATGATGGGGGCACACAGCTGCCCACCAAAACACACTGGTGACTACGGCTACCTAAAGACAAACAGGACGAGACAATGCCGCGTCTCTCCCACGCGTTGCCGCCACAAGACAGGACGGACGCAAAACAGAAGTGCAGCTAAACCAACTACGCTTCTCCTAGAGCAACAAGCCCGTTGCTCTAACAGTCACGGTCTACCAGTAGCATGCCAGCTACTCAAGGAGGGCACAACTCCCAAACCAATGACTACTTGAGTACCTCTAACACACAGTCCAGCACACGTATCTCTATCTTGTGCCCAGAGCGTACGTGTTACCTCAGCTGAAGACTGGCCAGTACTATAAACAGTATACTACCGATACTACACAACAGATGATAGGGGCACACAGCCGCCCACCAAACCCCGCTGGTGACCATGGCCACCTACAACAATCAAGACTAACACGTCTCTCCGCGCCGACACCAAGAGTGAACAAACGCAACACCCGAGAAGTGTAGCCAAACCAACTATGCTTCTCCTAGAACAACAAGCCGCTGTTCTACAGCCACGGTCTACCCAGTAACGAGCCAGCTACGCAAACAGGAGGGCACAACTCCCAGATCGATTACTAGTAAACACCTAGAGAAGCCCAGCAACACGTAGCTCTACCATGTGCCAGAACCACGAGCATCCGTGTCCACCTCAGCTGAAGACTACTTTGGTACTGACTCCCGCTTGCAACGAGAAGCAAGAAGAGGGAGGTGGGTTGTCTGCTCAGCAGAACAGCCCGAGGGGGTCGCACTGGGTGGCCGCCATATAATAGGCACATAATGAAATGATAAATTAAAGGAAATTAAGACGGTGCCCCTCACAATATATATATATATATATATATATATATATATATATATATATATATATATATATATATATATATATATACTTACCAAGATCCTATTAATTTGAGATTATAGCATCATTCCAATTACCAAGAAAATTTATTTTATAATAAAAGTGTTGATTAGAAGCCATTGATCTTAATTTCACTAAAAATTGACACTAGAGGAAAATGGTGCGTTTCGTCTGATTCAAGACGACAGAAAGATTTGACTGAAGTTAAAAATGACGGAAATCGTCGAAGTCGACAGTAAAAGTGCTAGTGTGACCCTGCCTGAAGTGGTGGTGGGACGTACGTACTCTCCTGCCATATTGGAATGACGAAAAATGCTACAAACTCGCCGAATAGTGCCGCCATTACTCGAGTTGTCGAGCAGGAGGGCATGGGAATAAATGCTACCGCCTAGCGTGCTTGAGGGATCACTCGCATGGTAGGTTTGAATACGCTTGGGGGCAGCTTCAGATAGTAGTGAATTCTGTGTAGTGCCGATCCGGATACGCGGGCGATTACTGTGTAGCTATACAGTAATACTCCGCTCAACGAACGTTCGTCTAACGAATTTCTGGTTTAACGTACTAAATCAAGTTAGACCAAAAAGTCCGCATAACGTACAATCACATCCATTTTAGCGAATTTTCTGGGTTTGAATTTGCCGGGTGAGGGACCGAACGCGGTAGCTTCGCTGTGATTGGCTGGCTCCCCGCCTCTGTCTCTAGTGCTCCTGCAGCTGGATCCAAGATTCTTTAACAACGTCAGAGCAACCTCCTGCAGCGAAATGGCATCCATGAACGCTTGGAGGGACGGTGACAAGGTTGCTATCAGGTTGCTCTGAGGTTGCTGGGAACACCACCTCAAGGGGTGGTGTTACTGTCTTATATATGTTCACAAAATAACATTTCTATTAGCTTTTTACAAACCTTGCCCCCAAGATAGGATTGTTTTGTAATGCATAAAGTGAAATCTTACATGGAATACCAAAAAATAAAGCAGAGATGAGATCAGCTACAGACAAAGTGATAGACTCACGGCCACTCGGCCGCTTCTTTTTCTTTTTGTGACCCTTTTGCTTGCGTGTTACTTTCATCATGATGTTTATGTTTTCACTCCTCTATTGCCTGCTATAATGGATATCATATCTTAGTATTCATACACGCTCATACCATGAGGATAACCTTGATTCCGTGGCACTGAGTGATAGATATCCTCATGGCATGAGCGTATATGAATACTAAGATATGATATCCATTATAGCAGGCAATAGAGGAGTGAAAACAAATATCATGGGGAAAGACAACACGCCAAGCTAATAGGGTCACAAGAAGAAGAAACGGCTGAGTCACAGCGAGTCTCCCGCTTTGTTTGTGGCTGATCTCATCTCTGCTGGTATTCCATGTAGATTTCACTTATGCATTAAAACAATCTTTCTTGAGGGCAAGGTTTGTAAAAAGCTAATAGAAATGTTGTTTTGTGAACATAAATGCAAGAATGTGAGAGAATTTGTAGGTAGCTCCTCTAACTTCCAGTGACTCATATAACATCATAAAACTATTGGTACACCGGTGGCCCAATATGCAGCCAAACGTATATATAATTTTTTTTTTAACCCATGTGGTATGTTGGGGACCAGCCCAGAATGCATCCCCCATATTTCCATTATTTCCTACGGAAAAATTACATCCGCTTAACGAATTTTCGCTCTACGAACAGCTTTGACACCCCCTATCCTGCTCGTTAAGTGGAGTATTACTGTATATATATATATATATATATATATATATATATATATATATATATATATATATATATATATATATATATACAGCAAAACTCCGCTTAACGAACAGGATAGGGGGTGTCAAAGCTGTTCGTAGAGCGAAAATTCATTAAACGGACGTAATTTTCCCATAGGAAATAACTGAAATAGGGGGTGATGCGTTCTGGGCTGGTCCCCAACATACCACATGGGTTAAAAAGAATTATATATATTTCTATTAGCTTTTTACAAACCTTGCCCCAAGAAAGAATTGTTTTGTAATGCATAAATTGAAATCTTACATTGAATACCAAAAAATAAAGCAGAGATGAGATCGGCCACAGACGAGGCGGAGACTCACGGCGACTCGGCCGCTTCTTCTTCATGTGACCCTTTTAGCTTGCGTGTTGTCTTTCACCACGATATTAAATTTATGTTTCCACTCCTCTATTGCCTGCTATAATGGATATCATATTTTAGTATTCATATACACCCATGCCATGAGGATAACCTCGACTCCGTGGCACTAAGTGATAGTGAATTACTATTGAAGTGCCGCAGTATTTTGTTAGTAATTCACTATCACTCAGTGCCATGGAGTCGAGGTTATCCTCATGGCATAGTCCAAGAGGCGTTGTGTTCACTGGTTGAGGCCTTGACCTTGACTGACTTCCAGAAAGCCGGGAGCTTGCTTAACACTTCCGCTTGAGTCGAATGGGGCAGCGTGAATCCAACTTCGGGACAGTAGCAGGGCTTCATGAGATGGTGACTTGGAGGGTTCATGAGACGGTGACGTGGAAGGGGAGGTGGAGAGGTAACGAACGAGGTAGCAAGCGGAGGAGGTGATGGTAGTGGAGTATGTTACGGGCAGGCCGTAACATTTCCTCCCCCCTAATGGGCTCATGAAGGAGGTGAGACGGGAGATCTTGATAAGGCGTCGGCGATGATGTTGTCCACCCCCTTGATATGGTGGACTTCCAAGTTGAAGGGTTGAGTTAACAAGGCCCACCTAAGTATGTGTTGGTTTCGGTTCTTCATGGCGTGAAGGAAGGCCATAGGGTTGTGATCGGTGAAGACCTTCATAGTTTGAGGACCAGGATGAAGGTAGCACTCAAAACGTTGGAGCACCAGGACGAGTGCCAGAGCCTCCTTCTCGATGGTGGACTAGTTGAGTTGGTGTTTCTTCAGCTTGGTGGAGTGATGGGCGATGGAATGGAGGATGCCGCTTGTGGGGTCCACTTGTAGGAGGACAGCACCCACTCCAACTCCACTCGCGTCCACTTGTAGATGGAAGGGGTGGAAGTGATCTGGCGTCCAGACCACTGGCTCCGAGGAGAGAACGCCTTGAGATGTTGGAAGGCTTGGTCGCAGGTTGGGGTCCAGTGGAACGGGACGGAAGTGCTGATAAGGTCCGTCAGGGGAGCGGCCATGGTGGAGAAGTTCCTGCAGAATCATCTGTAGAAACCAGCCATCCCCAAGAACCTTATGAGAGCTTTCCTGGTGGTAGGGACAGGGAAGCCAAGGATGGCCTCCATGTTGGCTCTCTTGGGGCGAACCTTGCCGTTCCCCACCACAGGTCCCAGGTAGACCACCGTAGACTTCCCGAAGGTGGACTTGGCCAGGTTGATTGTAAGACCGGCTTCCTGCAACCGACCCATCAGCCTCCGGAGACGGGTCAGATATGTCACCCAGTCGTCCGAAGTCACCACCAGGTCGTCCAGATAGGCAGATGTTCCCTCCAAGTCCTGGGTGATGTAATTTATAGCCCTCTGGAAGGTGGCGGGAGCATTAGACAAGCCGAAGGGCATCACTGTATATTGGTATAGCCCGAAGGGGGTGAGGAAGGCGGATATTATTCGGGCCTCATCCGAGAGGGGAATCTGGTAGTAACCTTTAAGTAAATGTATGGTGGTTACAAATTTGGCTACTCCTATGCTATCTATAAGGTCCTCTATCAAGGGCAATGGGTAGGAGTCTGGCACCATCACTTTATTTAATTTCCTGTAGTCGGTGCAAAATCGACTACTACCATCTGGCTTAGATGTTAACAGGCAGGGAGAAGCCCAGGGGGATATACTAGGTTCTGCAAGGTGATGACAGAGCAGATAGTCTACCTCTTTTTTCATCAAGTCTCTTTTAATGGGTGAAATGCGATAGGCTGGTTGTCTTATAGGCTTGATGTCATTAGATATTAAAGTTATATCATGTTGGATAGTAGTACAAAGTCCTGTCACGATCGCCAATTGTTACGTTCACCGGTTAAACGGGTAAGATTGGCATCGGGGAGCCGGTGACCAATAACAATAAAAAAAAAACACTGCAGGTTCAACTGGTGAGGAAATGCAAAGGGGGCACTTAAAAAGCTATTTAATAACCCAATAATGTAACTGACATACACATATAGATATAACATGAAACACATGAAACTGATATACACATATACATATAACACATAAATAAATACGTATAACAATAAAGAACCCAACTTAATATCTAACAATAATACTAATCCTATATGGAGGCAATGTGGAAAACACGGGACGAGGGGAAGTGATACTTATGAGGTGTCGCAGTGGTGAAGTGCTGGGTGAGGTGGATCCCACGGTAGTCCAAGAGGCGTTGTGTTCACTGGTTGAGGCCTTGACCTCGACTGACTTCCAGAAAGCCGGGGGCTTGCTTAACACTTCCGCTTGAGTCGAATGGGGCCGCATGAATCCAACTTCGGGACAGTAGCGGGGCTTCATGAGATGGTGACGTGGAGGGTTCATGAGACAGTGATGTGGAAGGGGAGGTAGAGAGGTAGCGAACGAGGTAGCAAGCGGAAGAGGTGATGGTAGTGGAGTATGTTACGGGCAGGCTGTAACACTACAGAAGTCTCATCTCATCTATAGGTTTACATGCAATAGAGGAAATTAAATTCCTCCAACCAACCTATATTAGGATGACCACGACACGACTCTCCCAGCGACTAACTCTCCACTGAGCATCTGGAGCCCCCCAAGAAACACGTGCAAGATACCCATGGAACGACCATCAACAGAAAAATTTTAGAAGAAAACACAGAAATCTTAATAACTTGTAATGATTCAAGGCTGCCAAGGAATGTGATGGGGAGTAACCAAGGTCACAGAGTAGCTTCGCCTTGGAAGAGACAACAGTATTGAGAAAAGTCGCACTGCCGGACTTGCTGGGAACTGTGACCAGTACAGGGCTCTGTCATGTAGAACTAGAGCTCTCCTAAGGAGAGACAAGGAGAGGTATGTCAGGGGTCTCGCTCATGAAGTAGAGTGTCATTTAAATGCTAATGACCTCTGACCTGCTTATCGAGCCCTTATAAACCTGTGCTCCAAGTCTACATCTCAGGCAAGTGCTATCCAAACAGCAGATGGCTGCCTCATATCGGATGCAGATGGGCAGATGGCTCGTTGAGCAGAGTACCTTGAACTTCTCACTGGATCCTCCAAGCAGACAGCTCCAAACTGCAGGGTTGCAAATGCTGGATGCTAATCCACCCATTGGCGAAACTGCACCCTCTATTGATGATGTCAAAGAGGTTGTGGCAAAGTTGAGGGGTGGAAAGGCAGCTGGCATTTGTAATATCAGTGCGGAGCTGCTCAAAATGTGGGGTGAGGCCATGATCTGTGAGTTGCATACTGTCTTGACTGCTGGTTAGCATTAAGGAATTATTCCCCCTGACTGGAAAAAGGGGTTGGT
The DNA here is from genome assembly GCF_017591435.1 of Portunus trituberculatus. Taxonomy (NCBI): domain Eukaryota; kingdom Metazoa; phylum Arthropoda; class Malacostraca; order Decapoda; family Portunidae; genus Portunus; species Portunus trituberculatus. The sequence goes on from NC_059304.1 coordinate 28,317,204, forward strand.
CATCCCTATTTAGAAGGGGAAAGGGGACTATCAGGACTGTAACAACTACCACAGTATAACACTTCTCAACATGGTCTTCAGTGGTTATCAAATAAAGGCAAAAATAAAAATAGGATGTATGTTGATGAAGGAAGGAAGACTGGCTCTTAAATAAAGTACTTTGTGCAAAGGATAGTCAAAAGGTTTGTACCATCCCATTATAGTTTAGAGCATGATACAAAAATTAATCTCAAGCTAGGATAAGTTGACAGATAAGAGCCTATTACTATTTGAGATCAATTTCACCAATGTCATGATCAACTTTGGAGCAGCATGAAAGTACAGGTGGTATGAATTGGCTGTGAGAGGGAATTACAGAACACTTAATTCTTGACAGGACATGCAATTAGACAATCAAATATATTACTGATTAGGCCAAGATAATCACTAGGGCTTCAACTATGAAATTCCCTGTCTGCTTCTGTATTTCTATCTATGTATGACTTGAACTAATTTAAGAGGGAGGTATCAAGATGTTTATCCCATTCTTCTTAAACCTGTTTGGCACTGGCATCTCAGTAAGCCTTTTTGTTTGATCATTTTTGTTGCTCTTGGCCAATTTTCCTCTCTTACATAAAAATAATAATAACGAAATAAAAAAAAATTTAATCAACTAGGAAACTCCAGTTATGGCATTCATGTGCATAAGTGCTAATTGTGAAATTAATGCTGGTATTTTCCCTTCTCCCTCACAGGTTTAAATGGTAGTGGATGCATATATCTCATCAATAAATTTCCCAAAGACAGGATACAGCTTCATGGAAAACAACATGCAAGATTAAGACTTTTCTCTACCGGATAATATTTTGATATCCTAAAACTGTCAAATAGAAGAAAACTTGAAAGACTTCACTTCTGCTTTGCTCTCTGTTGATAGTATTGTGATGGCCAGTTAACCACCAGCTCCAGTGTGGAAACAAGTTCTTCACTTCTTGCAGAAATTGCATCAAATTGGATAACATGGAGAATGGAAGCAGTTGAATATGTAATTGAGTGATATTGGCTACCTGGGCAGAAGTAACTGAATAACAATATATTGATACATTACTGCCATTATTTATCTCCTTATTGCCATGAAGTGAACTTCTCTCCTGCCTTCATTAGTTTATTAATTTCAAACTACTTATCAAAACCATATATTTTATATTTCTATGTAGTTCATGTCACTGAAGCAGTATGTTCAGCAGCAATAGAATGAATTTACTATTAAGCAATAGCACTGTGTGAGATGCATAGCATTTGATCCTAGTGTAATGAAAGTGAATGTTTGCAACAATTAAGTTTTGATTGTTTTTGCAACCAGATGAAGAGAGTAGCTTTAAAATTACCATGAAGTTCTTCTAAATCATATTTATTTTCTTTCCTTAATACAACAAGTTTGTAACTCAAAGTCTGAATTTATGTTGATAAGATGTTTTTATTTTTTTCACAGAATGCACATTGCCTTAAAGAAACACTGTGCACGAAGCTCCATTCTATTCATGTAGTGTGAGTTTATGTGACAGGACAGTCACAGAATAACATGATTTAGATGAGCAGAAATGGAAAATATTGTTTTTGTGTCCTATAATTTGTATCTTTCAAGAAAGGCAAAGATATTACAGTAAATTAAATTTCAGAAATTGTATAGGAAGTAGGAAAAATTATCATAATAGTTTCTAATAAGATGGAGAATTTTGTGAATGTATTTTTTATAAGAATTTGATACTAAGCATGTTTATTTGCAAAATGTGGACATATTCAACAGGACTATCAATAATAAACTTAACTGTTAAGGAAGTACATATCAAGAAATAGCTGTCAATTGTCCTTTTGCAAAATAATTTCATTGTCCTTTTGCAAAATAATTTCAGTATGGAAGAAAAGGTTTCAGTGTCAATCATCAGGCAAGATAATCCTGTATTAGCTCACACTTATGACAGGACTTGCCATCATTCAAGTTATCAGTGAGATGGGTGATTGCTTTAGTAATAACTCTGAATATCAGTGCTTTAGCATTTCAGGTAAGGAATATAACTGTGATTCTGTTAAGTCTCAGATTTTGTATAGGAATAGCTTTATTCAAGATGCATAGTGCTTTTAAAAAATATGCACACTATTAACTACAAATATATTATGAGCTGAATATGCTGAAGTGATTCTTATGGCACACCCATCATAAAGTATTATTATTAAGGCAAGTGAGAATTTGTATTTAATTTTGAACTCTGGAAAATAGTGGATGCAATTGTGAAAATATGCAAAAGCATTTTTGAAGGGAATGTGTAATTTTACTGGTAATATCTTCATTGTCATTAAAGGTACAGTACATTCATTATAGATCTGGGTGTTATATTTCTTTTATATGAATATCAATCTTTTGTTTTATTGTTTTGAATAAAGAAGATGAGATTTTATTAAATAAAACCAAGAACTTATTCAGATGTGCAGTAAAATGTGGAATATTTATTATGGAGCATGTTGCTTCACTCAAGTAACATATCCATTTAGAAGGGACTATCCTTTTACTTCCATATCACCTCCTTATTGAATAGATAGTTACATTTATCATCCTTTTGTATTTTCATATATGACATAATTATATGCATAGTACTACTGTAACAGTAATGATGCTACTAACCTGGATAATTATCAAACATGAATACCATTTGCATCTGGTATTTTAGAAACTTTGTACTGGTACTCTTAGTAATCTAATATAATTTAATCTTTCATTCTTTGGAACTCCCATGAACAAACAGCCATGACAGAGAAGTTTATAGTCCTTGCACACTCATAACTCAAACTTTCATCCCTCCTTCCTCTCAAGAATTGCAGTATACTATGCTACCTTTTTAAAGAAGGTCTTTCTCTCACATCTATTGCTGTATATCTTCCATATCATCTCTCTCATTCCATCCCATTCCCTCAGCGTGATTAAATTATCTGATACTGCAACATTTAACCACCTCTACTATTCCAGCATTCACTACTGTGTCTTAACAGACAACTGAACCATTTATATACCAGAGTTCATTACTATCTTTTTTCTTTCCACAAACATCTATAAGCTTCAGCCACAGATCTTTGACCTTCCACATCAACATCTATGTTTTACTTTTATTTCATGCTAGCACTATTATGCTATCTCTCTTCCGTATTTGTTATTTACTCTATGTGTCATCATAAACTTAAGAATTCCAACCACTTTTCTCCCAAGTGAAGCTTTCTGATGTACCTTTCTCACTGTGCTACTTTCATGTTCTCATTGGATCAAACTAGAATATTGAAATTTATTTACTTTTACTAATTTTTGCTTGTTTAGTTTTATGTCACTTCTTTCTTTGTCATTTTAGTATACATCACCTTATTATTACTGATATATATATATATATATATATATATATATATATATATATATATATATATATATATATATATATATCATAATAAGGTGATGTATACTAAATGACAAAGAAAGAAGTGACATAAACAAACAAGCAAAATTAGTAAAAGTAAATAAATTTCAATATTCTAGTTTGATCCAATGAGAACATGAAAGTAGCACAGTGAGAAAGGTACATCAGAAAGCTTCACTTGGGAGAAAAGTGGTTGAATTCTTAAGTTTATGATGACACATAGAGTAAATAACAACACGGAAGAGAGATAGCATAATAGTGCTAGCATGAAATAAAAGTAAAACATAGATGTTGTTGATGTGGAAGGTCAAAGATCTGTGGCTTATAGATGTTTGTGGAAAGAAAAAGATAGTAATGAACTCTGGTATATATATATATATATATATATATATATATATATATATATATATATATATATATATATATATATAGATATATATATATCAGTAATAATAAGGTGATGTATACTAAAATGACAAAGAATAATATATATATATATATATATATATATATATATATATATATATATATATATATATATATATATATATATATATATATATATATATACATGTATATATATATTGTTACGAACTGCCACCCACACAGCACAACAGGGCCATCCACACCCATGACCAGTGGGCAAGGCAGGGCACCCAAAGGTCCTTACTTCAGCTTCCAACACCGCAACAGCAACTCGGTTACTCTCAGCGGCGGAGACAGGACAACATTCAGGATGGGGCGGCACAGGGATAAGTTCACGAGGATCCATGGCTAGCAAGGAATGTGAGGCACACAACTCATAGACAGGTACTCACTCAGACAGGTAGGACTGGCAGGAAACACTTAGTACAGCTTCTTACGTTTACTTAGGTAATCACAGTACAACAGGAAATCCAAGGTAGTACACAGGTCGAATGCGGTCTACGAGAACGGAGAGCAGGGTGGGGCAAGACATCTGCAACTACTCACGTGAGCAGAGACGGCCAGCTTAAATACCCTCCATTTTTGCAACACTGTGGTTGGCTCACCTCTGGGCCAATCAACATGGTTTTATCCACCTGCGTGGCCATGACTTCCGGTCCCCCACTTCCTGTCTCTCGACAATACCACCTCACTCCAACTTTCCTCCTTATCACTACCACCCCCCTCCCGCACCACCGCAACACTGCCCTCTCCCACAAAAAATAGTCGTCCCGACTATCCAGTGTCACTGTCTCATTCATAATCCACCCACCACTGAGGTCTTTTCCTCGTCCTGAGAGGGCGAGATAAACACGGTTCACTGCAAGCCTCCTCCTCAGGACTCTGGCACTCCCCGACAACACACCCCACAACATTGTTTATATCGCCGTCACCTATCACCTCACTGTCGCTCCTCACCTCGTTGTCTGGTGACGAGGGTGGTCCCTGCTGGCTCCATGTGAAGCGTCCTTCCTCCACAGCAGCCCACAGCCGGTCAACATGGACGATGCATGACCACCTACTTGTACCATCGCCCAGCTTGTAGGTGACAGCCAACAGTCGTTGCAGAATGGTGTACGAACCTTCCCAGTAGCTGTGCAGCTTCGGAGCGAGGCCTCATTTCTTGCGGGGATTATATAGCCAAACTCGGTCCTCTACCGCATACTGGGTGTCCCGGGTACGAGCCTGGTGCCAACGGGTCATACCTTGCCCCACGAGGTGAAGGTTACTTCACCTCGTGGCCTCCATTCACTGTTGCAGTGTCGCTACAAACTCAGGCGCCGTTGGTGGTAGCTCTCCCCTAGGTGGTCGTCCATTAGCCAGGTCCAGAGGCAGCCGCATCTCTTGGCCAAACATCATCCGGGCAGGAGTGTAACCAGTGGCTTCCTGCTGCATAGACTGGTATGCCATTATGGTAAACGGCAGCCACAGGTCCCAATCTTGCTGGTCAGAGCTGCAATACTTGGCCAGTTCTTCCACCAGTGTCCTGTTAAAGCACTCCACCATGCTGTCACTCTGAGGGTGGAGTGGGGTGGTGCGCGTCTGGTGGACCACCAGCAGCGCACAGCACTGTCGGAACACCATCGACTGGAATTCCCGGCCGTGGTCCGAGTGCAGCTCTCTTGGAATACCAAACCTGGTGAAAAACTCTCTTACTAGTACTCCAGCTACGGTTTCCGCCTCGTGGTCTGGAATCCCATACGCCTCTGGCCACTTGGAAAAGTAGTCCATGGCCACCAGGATGTAGCGGTTACCTCGGGGTGTACACGGCAGTGGCCCCGCGATACCCACCGCCACCCTCTCCATAGGTGAACCAGACTGGTACATCTGCAGGGTGTGGTGCGCCAGTCCCTTCTTGGCGGTGCAGATGCGGCACAGCTGGCACCACTCCACCACATCACGCCTCATGCCGATCCAGTAGAGGCGTGGGCTCAAACGGCAGAGCATTTTCTTGCATCCCAAATGCCCACCAGAGACGCCAGCATGAGCTTCCTCCAGCAACTCGGCTCGCAGGGACAGAGGCACCACCAAAAGCCACGAACATTCGTGCATTGCTGTATTCTCCCAGCTCCTTTGCAACACGCCATCCTGTACACGCAGCATCTCCCACTGCTCCAACAAGGCCTTGATGGCAGGACTTTCTGGAGACAGTTCCTCCTTGCCCGGCTGCTCACCCTTCTCCATCAACCGCAACACCGAAGCAATGTCAGGATCAGCATGCTGAGTGTCTTTCCACCGCTGGCTGGTCTCACCCGGTTTGTCTTCCACTCGTATCCTCTGGCAGCTAACTTCCTCTCGTCACGAGCAGTGCGAGCACCCCGCCTCACATGGCCAGCGACTCACTCTGTCCACATTGCAGTGCACCACTCGGTAATTCTACTCCTCCATGTAGTTTAGCCACCTCTACAGCTGTCCTTCTGGGTTCTTCAGAGTCTTTAGCCACCTCAGCGCCACATGGTTGGTCCTGATAACAAACTCAACTCCATACAAGTACGAGTGGAAGTGGGCCAAACTTCTCACTATAGTAAGCAACTCCTTCCTGGTGACGCAGTACTTCCGCTCTGGCTTGCTGAACTTGGCGCTGTAGTAGGCTAGCACATACTTCTTACCTTCCTTTACTTGAGACAGCACTGCTCCGAGGCCCTCTGCGCTCGTGTCAGTGTCGAGAATGAAGGGAAGGCTTGGAACAGGAAGAGCAACACCGGAGCACTTATCATCGCCGCCTTCAAACCATTAAACACATCCTGGCAAGCTTCATCCCAGGTGAAGCGAGCATTCTTCCTTGTCAGCTGATGCAGGGGAGCCGCAAGGGTGGCAAAGCCTTCCACGAACCTGCAGTAGTAACTGCACAGGCCAAGGAAGATTCTCACACTCGCCACCGACGTCGGGACTGGCCAATCCGCCTCTGCCGACACCTTGTTAGGATCCATGTGCACCCGGCCTCGCCCCACGACATGTCCCAGGAACGACACTTCATGCTGGAAGAAAGTGCATTTCTTCGGGTTCAGCTTCAGGTTCGCCTCCCGCAGACAGCCTAGCACCACTTCCAGACGTTACAGCTCCTCTTCAAACGTCCGTGCAAACACCAGAAAATCGTCCAGGTACACTAAAGCTGCCTTCCACTGCAACTCAGCTAGCACCTTCTCCATGAGCCGCTCGAAGCATCCTGGGGCGTTCCACAACTCGAATGGCATCACACGGAACTGCCACAGTCCCTGGCTGAAGAAGAATGCCGTTTTCTGCTTGTCTGCCTCTGTCATCATCACCTGGTGGTAACCTGACTTCAGGTCCAAGGGGGACAACCACTGAACACCAGCCAGAGCATCCAGGATGTCGTCTATCCTGGGCTGGGGATAGGAGTCCTTTACTGTGACGTCATTCAGCACCCTGTAATCTACACAGAAGCGTTTGGTGCCATCCTTCTTGTTTACCAGGACTACTGGCGATGACCATGGGCTGTCAGAGCGCTCCACTAACTCTTGCACGGCCATCTCCACCATGCGCTGCATCTCTTCTCTCTTGGCCAGCGGAACACGGCGATGTGGCTGCTTTATCGGCGGACTGTCAGCTGTGTTGATGGAGTGCTGTACTAACAATGTGGAGCCAAGGTCTTGGGCATCTCGGCTAAAGACGTCCTCGTGCTCCATCAGCAGTTTCTCCAGCTTCACCACCTTTTCAGGAGTCAGCTTGGTAGCACTACGTACCGCCAAATCCACCACATGTGTAGGTAGCGCGGAGATCGTCTCGCCCGCATCTCCGTCCATCTCACCTCCGCAGCTGCGCGCCGCTGCCTGGCATTCACGGGCTATCACAGTGGCGTCTGCAGTCTCACCTTCCCTCACGACTCGGCAGTGCAGCTCCAGCCTCTCGTCCTCGACATATGAACTCATCACAGGGCTCTCCACCTGTTCAACAGCATTTTCAAGGATCAGCGGTACCCATTGTCCTCATACCTGCATCCGCATCCTTCCGAGGTCCACACATGCTTCACTCTGAACCAAGAAATCCAGCCCCAGCAGACAGGGTTCCTCCATGTCGGCCACGAATACTGGTAGCTTCTCTTCCATGCCACCCACCGTGATCATAAACGTCACAGGGCCTCGTAGCATCGTACAGTGGCCAGTCACGCCACACAGCTGCCAGTCTGACATAGGGAAATCTTGAGTTGCCACTACTTCTTCCCTGACGAAGGTCCTCGCTGCTCCCGTGTCCACCACTAGGGGACACGGGCGGCCGTCCACTGCGCCCGACACTCTCACCGCCAGCACAGTAGCGTCGCTGCGGCACTTTACACAGATGGGGCCCGGGGACGACTTGGCTGGACAGTGGCCCAAACTCCCAGCCCACTTTCGTTTCATCCCCACCATCATGATGTCCTTCAGCTGCGGGCAGGTAGCACGGCGATGCCCCCACCGTCCATAGTTCTCACAGCAAGCCTTGGTGGGAGAACATGCTTGCACATCCTCCAGCGAGCGTGTCCTCCGCTCACTGCGGCAGTCACTGCGACGATGACCATGTTTGCCACACTTCCAGCAGAATCCACTAAACTCACCTGAGCTGGTGCGCCTCATCCTCCCCTGCTGGACTTGTGTACGTCGAGCTGGTAGGTGGCGGCACGGCAGCTTCTGGGTGGCAAAGCGGTGGTATGGCGTCAACGGCGGCGGTAGTGTACAGGAAGGCCTCAAATTCCATGGCCCTCGCCAGCACCTGCTGTACATCTGCTGGATGCGCCTGCTTCACGTAGATTTGCACCTGCTGATCCTCCAGTGCATCTACAAAAGCATCCCGAGACAGTACCATCACTATCTGTTCTGGAGCCATTGGGTAGGCTACGCATGACGCACCAGCGACTCCACTGCCTGAGCTAGCTGTGGAAGAGACTCACCCTGCTGATGTGTTCTGCCCTTCAGCTGTTCCCTGTACACCTTGGCTTGGAACACACTTCCAAAGCGCCTTCTTAACGCCTCAGCCACCGTGGTGTATGTTGATTATTGGCTCGCCGTCATGTGTGCCAGAATCTCCAGCACTGGCTCGCGCAGACTGGTCACGAGCTGCAGTGCTTTTTCCTGGTCGCCCCATCCCTGTCCTTGTGCAAACAGCTCAAACTGTGCCTAGTATGCTTCCCAAGCGACCTGCCCACCAGACTCAGCCGGTTTGCGCTGGACTGAGGTTCCTCCTACATACCGGGCAGATCCAGCGACAGACGGTAGTGGAGGAGATTGTGGCGAGGTGATAACGTCACCCTCGGGTGCAGGCGTATGCCACAGGTGTGTCGACTGTGTCCTGCCGCCACAACAGCCGACATCACCAGGCTCTGAAGATGTGTAGGGACGGCCCTGTCCTGCTGGCTCAGACCGTTCCCACACGCCAAGAGACTGCTTCTCCAGGGAGCGCCACAGTCTCATCACCTCCTCCCGCACTTGCTCCACCTTGGTCTCAATGACTTCAGTGCGTCCCTCACACTGCTGTCTCACTGCTACCAGTTCCTCCCTGAACTCTTCCATCAGGTCCTGGCGCAGCCTCTTCCTGTGTCCCATGGTGAACTGTTTTGCCTCCCCGACGGCAGTTAGCATCCCCTCTCTCATCAGGTCCATTCGCATTCTTACCGCACTTGTTTCTTGCTTATTTTCACTTATTTCCCGTTTTATTTCACTCATTTCCTGTTTCAAGTCACTTGACATTTTATCCATCATTGCAGCGAACCAGTTTTTTCACTCTGGCTCACTGCCTCCCGATATCTCACTGCCTGTCACGTCTGAGTCTGCCATTGTTCACGCGTACCCGGCAACCTCGCTGATCAATCTTTATCCCAAAACTCCTGACACCACTTGTTACGAACTGCTACCCACACAGCACAGCAGGGCCACCTAAATCTGCGACCACTGGGCAAGGCAGGGCACCCAAATGTCCTTACTTCAGCTTCCAACGCCGCAACAGCAAATCACTTACTCTTAGCGGCGGAGACAGGAAAGCATTCAGGACGGGGCAGCACAGGGATAAGTTGACAAGGATCCGTGGCTAGCAAGGGATGCGAGGCACACAACTCATAGACAGGTACTCACTCAGACAGGCAGGACTGGCAGGTAACACTTAGTACAGCTTCTTACGTTTACTTAGGTAATCACAGTACAAAAGGAAATCCAAGGTAGTACACAGAGCTAATGCAGTCTACAAGAACGGAGAGCAGGCTGGGACAGCGGGGCAAGACATCTGCAACTACTCGCGCGGGCAGAGACGGCCAGCTTATACAACCGCCCCCCTTTTTACAACACTGTGGTTGGCTTGCCTCTATGCCAATCAACATGGTTTTATCCACCTGCGTGGCCATGACTTCCGGTCCCCCCCTTCCTGTCTCTCGACGTTACCACCTCACTCCAACTTTCCTCTTTATCACTACCACCCCCTTCCCACGCCGTCGCAACATATATATATATATATATATATATATATATATATATATATATATATATATATATATATATATATATATATATATATATGAATGAATGGAATGTACATGTCATTTGCTTATTTACATATATGTCTATCTAATACTTAATTCCCACTATGAGGGTGGCCATAACAGAAGAACCTACAGTTTTCCCTATACAATCATTTCTTTCTTGCTTGTTTAAAGATCCAATCTCTGCAAAAATAACTTTCACATTTCTTTTTTACCCTATCCTTTCACTCACATGTAGGTTACGTAATCTTGACTCTGTCCTCTTAGTGTGGCTATACTGTCTTGTAACAACACATTTCCCTCACAGGTAATTTATTTCTACAGCACATACTGCCTTACTCCATGTCCAGGTCTCTGATCTATATACTAGTGTTAGCAAGAGCTATTCCTTGAAACCCCATAAACAAAGTTCTCTATTTCATGTCATGCTATATTTTTTTTTTTTTTTCCTTATGGAAGAAGGAAAACCAGCCAAGGGCAACAAAAGATAAAAAAAAAAAAAGGCACACTTGAAATGCCAGTTTCCTTAAAGAATGATAAAGAATTAGCCAAAAGTCAAAGACAAATGTCTTGAATCCTCCCTCTTAAAAGAAGTCAAGTCAGGAGGATGGAAATACAGAAGCAGGCAGGGAGTTCCAGAGTTTACCAGAGAGCCGTTAGCGTGAAAATAGCAATAAAAGAAAGAGATGCAACATTTCGGTGGCGAGAAAGAGGCTGAAGACAGTCAGTCAGAGGAGGGAAGTTAATGAGACAAAAGCTTTTGATTCAACCCTATCTAATAAAACTGTGAGTGGAATCCCCCAAACATGCGAAGAGTACTCCATACAAAGGCAGATAAGGCCCTTGTACAGAGTTAGCACTTGGAGGAGCAAGAAAACTGGCAGACACCTCAGAACACCTAACTTTATAGAAGCTGTTTTAGCAAAAGATGAAATGTGAAGTTTCCAGTTAAGATTAGGAGTAAAGGACAGACCAAGGATATTCAGTGTAGAAGAGAGAGACAGTTGAGTGTCATTGAAGAAGAGGGGATAGTTATTTGGAAGGTTGTGTCAAGTTGATAGATAGAGGAATTGAGTTTTAGAGGCATTAAACTCTACTAAGTTTTCTTTACCCCAATCAGAAATCTTAGAAAGGTCAGACGTCAGGCGTTCTGTGGCATCTCTGCGTGATCTGTTGACTTCCTGAAGGGTTGGTTGTCTCTGAAAGGACATGGAAAGATCAGATTAGGAAGGGATAGGGCAAGAAGTTTGGTTAAGAAAATCTTTAACGAATAATAAAAAGAGAGTGGGTGACAGGACAAAACCCTGATCGAGGAACACCAATGTTAATAGATTTAGGAGAACAGTGGCCGTATACCACAGCTGCAATAGAACGGTCAGAAAAGAAACTTGAGATAAAGTTGCAGAGAGAAAGATAGAAATTGTAGGAGGGCAGTTTTGAAATCAAAGCTTTGTGCCAGACTCTATGAAAAGCTTTTTGATATGTCTAACACGACAGCAAAAATTTCACCGAAATCTCGAAAAGAGGATGACCAAGACTTAGTAAGGAAAGCCAGAAGATCACCAGCAGAGTGACCTTGACGGAAGCCATACTGGCGATCAGATTGAAGATTGTGATGTTACATGTTTAAGAATCTTCCTATTGATGTTAGATTAAAAAAAAAATTTAGACAAGCGAGAGATTAAAGCTATAGGGCGGTAGTTTGAGGATTAAACAGTCACCCTTTTTTTATGAACAGGCTGAATGTAGGTAAACTTCCAGCAATAAAGAAAGGTAGAAGTCAATAGACATAGTCAAAAGAGTTTGGCCAGGCAAGGTGCAAGCACAGAAGTACAGTATCTGAGAACAACAGGAGGAACCCCATCAGATACATAAGCCTTCCGAGGGTTAAGCCCAGTGAGGGGATGGAAAACATCATTATGAAGAATATTAATTAAAGGTATGAAAAAGTAAAGAGGAGGAGGAGAGGGAGGGGCAAGCCCAGAATCATCCAAGGTGGGGTTCTTAGTAAAGGTTTGAGAGAAAAGTTCAGCTTTAGAGACAGATGAGATTGCAGTGGTGCCATCAGGATGAAATAAAGGAAGGAAAGATGAAGAAATAAAGTTATTGGAGATGTTTTTGGCCAGATGCCAAAAGTCACGAGAAGTTGACATTTTCTAATTATAAAGTAGTGTTTGGCAAGTTGAAGAAGAGACTTGGTGTGATTCCAGGCAGAAATAGAAAGCAAGTGAGATTCAGGAGATGTCTTGGTGATCTTGTGGCTTTCCTTACTGAGTCTTGGTCATCCTCTTTTAGAGATTTCGGTAAAACTTTTGCTGTTGCGTTAGACATATCAAAAGCTTTTGATAGAGTCTGGCATAAAGCTTTGATTTCAAAACTGCCCTCCTACGGCTTCTATCCTTCTCTCTGCAAGTTTCCTTTCCGACCGCTCTATTGCTGCTGTGGTAGACGGCTACTGTTCTTCTCCTAAACCTATTAATAGTGGTGTTCCTCAGAATTCTGTCCTGTCACCCACTCTCTTTCTATTATTCATTAATGACCTTCTTAACCAAACTTCTTGCCCTATCCACTCTTACGCTGATGATACCACCCTACATCTTTCCACGTTCTTTCAGAGACCCTTCAGGAAATCAACAGATCACGCGGGGATACCACGGAACGCCTGACTTCCGATCTTTCTAAGATTTCCGGTTGGGACAGAGAAAATCTAGTAGTTTTCAATGCCTCAAAAACTCAATTCCTCTATCTATCAACTCGACACAACCTTCCAGACAACTATCCTCTCTTCTTCAATGACACTCAGCTGTCTCCCTCTTCCACAATGAATATCCTCGGTCTGTCGTTTGCTCATAATCTTAACTGGAAACTTTACATCTCATCTCTTGCTAAAACAGCTTTTATGAAATTAGGTGTTCTGAGGCGTCTCCGACAGTTTTTCTCGCTCCTCCAACTGCTTACTCTGTATAAGGGCCTTATCCGTCCCTGTATGGAGTACTCTTCGCATGTTTGGGGTGGTTCCAGTCACACAGCTTTGCTTGATAGGGTGGAATCGAAAGCTCTTCGTCTCATCAAGTCCCCTCCTCTGACTAACTGTCTTCAGTCTCTTTCTCACCGAAATGTTGCAGCCCTTTCTATATCTTATCACTATTTTCATGGTAACTGTTTTACTGATCTTGCTAACTGCATGCCTCCCCTCCTCCTGCAGCCACGCTGCACAAGACTTTCTTCTTCCTCTCATCCCTATTCTGTCCAACTCTCTAATGCAAGAGTTAACCAGTACGCTCAATCATTCATCCCTTTCACTGGTAAACTCTGGAACTCCCTCCTTGCATCTGTATTTCCGAATTCCTACAACTTGTCTTCTTTTAAGAGGGAGGTATCGAGGCATTTGCTCCCGTAGTTCTGGCTGACAGTTTTGGCACTTTTTGAACTCTTTGGAGAGCCAGCGCTCAAGTGGGCCTTTTTCTAACTTTCTTTTTTTTGCCCTAGTTAAAATAGAAAAAAAAATAAAAAAGAGGGACCCAGCAACGGGAGTGTGGAATAGGTCCGGTGTGGTCTTGGAAGTCAGGCCTTATAGGAAGTACGCTGTCAGGCTATCAGGCAGTGGCAGAGTGTCAATATGCAACCGCTGGCACCTCAAGGTCAGCACAACACCCATACCACACACAGAAGCAGACCCCACACCACCCCCGGCCAGCAGCCCAGCGCCAACGAGGCCCGCGCGACAGCGAAAGCAACCTGCTTGGATGACAGTCTAGACTATGTCCAATAAAACACACACACACACACATGATCATACTTCATAGGATCACTTCTATAGTATGATTGCCAAGTTCCCTGACCGAAACTTGGTGTAACTTCATGCCACGATGACGAGACTAAGTGTCCGTTCCTGAGCGGGAAGCTGCTCCTGGATTAACCAGGGGCTTGAGGACTGTCCACTCCCTGAGAAGGGCGTGGTGATGAAAATATTTGTAGTGTCTGCAACGAGTGTGCACACTTTTAAAGTAAGATTGGATAAGTGTAGATATGGAGACGGGGCCACACGAGCATAAAGCCCAGGCCCTGTAAAACTACAACTAGGTAAATACACACACACACACACATCAGTGATACACTCCTATACACAGACTTACACCCAAGCACGTACGTCAGTGTCACACACACACACACACGCCCGGTAGCTCAGTGGTTAGAACGCTGGCTTCAAAAGCCAGAGGACCGGGGTTCGATTCCCCGGCCAGGTGGAGATATTTGGGTGTGTCTCCTTTCACGTGTAGCCCCTGTTCACCTAGCAGTGAGTAGGTACGGGATGTAAATTGAGGAGTTGTGACCTTCTTGTCCCGGTGTGTGGTGTGTGCCTGGTCTCAGGCCTATCCGAAGATCAGAAATAATGAGCTCTGAGCTCGTTCCGTAGGTAACGTCTGGTTGTCTCGTCAGAGACTGCAGCAGATCAAACAGTGAAATACACACACGCACACACACACACGAGAGACGCGGTCGAGGAAGGACACAATACCGTCGCTCCCGAGACTCAGCTGATCTTCATTACCTTTGTTTGGGTTTGCAGTGGCCTGGGCGATTAGTGTGGACTTTTTTTTTTTCTAGAATACAGTGTTACAAAATCATGAGTGAGAAAGAGATTCCACCTAAATGCAGGTATGAGACACGGGAAAGAATAAAAGCTGATGATGACTATGTTGGTGAGGGAAAAAGAACATTCGAAGGCTTTGATACGGTGCATACTTCACTTTTTGATAAAGTGTTACTATCAAACGTAAATTATATAAATTGATAAAGGAGAGCATGGGAATGAAAGAAAATGATCCTGTTCTTCATTCTCTTTCATTCCCATGCTGATACATTTATTATGTATCAGCATGGGAATGAAAAAGAATGAAGAACAGGATAAAGAGCTCCAGAAATGGAAAGAAAGGATAAAAAGAGTGGAAGAAAACGAAACTAGGCTAAGAACAGAAAATGAAGAATTAAAAGTTGAAGTAGCTACCTACAAGAAATTGATGGAAGAAAGACTCGGTAAAGCCGAGAAAGAATAAGAGAAGCTGAAAGATCTAGTTAACAAAGAAGAAAAAAGAGTACAAAACGTGTTTAAAAAAGAAGTACAGGCATGGAGAATCCAAGATAAGAAAGACAAGGAATCATTTCAGGAAGTATTTCAAGAACAGTTAAAAGAAAGAGATGAAAATATGACAAACAAAATGATAGGAGTCCTGAAGAAAAAAGAAAATTTAGTAAGAGAAATTGCAGAAAAAAAAGTAATTATTTTTGGACTGAAAGAAAAAAATGTTAAATATAGACCAAGAAGGGAAAAGGACGAAATGAAATCAGTAAAAGACCTACTAAAACATCTAAATGACGAGGATAGACAGAACTTAGAAGAGGAAGTAGAAGAAATCCATAGAATGGGACCATATCAAGAAGGAACCAATTAAGATATTACTAAAATCACAAGCAGCAACGGAAGAAGTACTATATAGAAAAACAAAACTCAGAGAAACAGAAGGTTGCAAAGATACATATATAAAGAAAAATAGAAACGAAGAGGAAAGGAAGAGACACAACGAACTGGTGGCAGACGCAAGAGAAAAAAATAGTGAAAGATAAGGCTTTTTTTTTTTTTTTTTTGGAGAATTATAGGAGACGATAAGGAAATGGATATAAAAGAGAAGGAAGAGAAAAAAATGGAACAAGTTTAACTAAAAATGATAAGAACAAGAGATTAAAAAGTATGTATACAAACATAGATGGGATTTTATCTGGTAAATTAGAATTAAGAGATTACATAAAGAAAGAAGAACCAGATATTGTATGCCTGGTGGAAACAAAGTTAAATGAGGCAATAAAAAATAGACATAGATAAAAGGTATAATATATGAAGGAGAGATAGAGTGGGTAAAGGAGGTGGAGGAATCATGATGATGTTAAGGAAAGAGATGGTGGTAAATCAAGTGGAGTGTGGGGACGGAAAATCAGAAATACTGTACATTAAGATACATATTAATAAAAAGGAGTTAACAATCATTGGAACATATGTACCACCAAAAACAAATTCATTGACTAATCAAGAATATAAAGACATGATAAATGACACAACAAGGAGTCTTACAAGAATCATTAAAGAAAGGAGAAAAGTTATATTAGTAGGAGATTTCAACTGTAAGGAGGTGGACTGGGAAAATTATGAAAGTGGTATGGGGTAAGAAGCCTGGGGAGATAGATTCCTGAACCTAATGATAGATAATTTGATGGTCCAAAGAGTAAAGGAAAACACAAGATTCAGAGGAAACGATGAGCTGGCGAGATTGTATCTAGTTTTTACAAGGGATATACAAATTAACGATGATATAAGATATAAGTGCCCATTGGGAAAGAGTGAGCATATAATATTAGAAATGGACATAGAAGAAGGAAAGGAAGATAGAGATGAATCATACAAAAGAGACCGATTAAATTACAGACAGGCTGATATTGAGAACCTCAAGAGCTATTTTAAAAACGTAAACTGGGAGGAGATGGAAAACTCAGAAACGGTTCAAGAGAAATATAACTTATTTTTGGAAATATACAAAACAGGAGTCTAGGAATATGTCCCGAAATATAGACCTAAAGAAGAAGGAAAGAAAGATTGATTTAATGCAAGGTGTGCTAGGGCAAAATAGAAAACAGATGGAGCATGGAAAAGGTGGAGAAATAGAAATCCAACAAATAAGGAAAACTTCAAGGCAGCGAGAAATGAACATGTTAAGGTGAGGAAGGAAGAGGAAAAGAACTTTGAAAAGGACAAGTAGCCTGGTAGCTGCGGTGGCGAGTGGACATGTTGTGTGTGCGCTCCGTTTTTGGCTGTTGTTTTTATAGTTAGCGAGTGGTGTTTGTGCTAGGTGTCTGTGTGTGGTGCTTTTGAGTGTTAGTGAAGTGAAAGTGTGTACTGCAAGTGTTAGATTAGAGTGAAATAGTGGTTAGAATCAGTGTTTGTGAGTTAGAAGTATTTTGGTATAGCGAGGAGACTAGGCTTGTAACCGTCAAGTTGACCTTGAAAGAGGATTAGTTGACCTCACTTAGGACCAGCGGTTCCCCAGCCGTCACCAAGTATTTTTATTTGTTTGTGAGTTAACAGACTGTAAATTAGTATGGCGGTAGCTACTGAGGTATATCAGAGTGTGATTGAGTGCGTGAGAGAGTGTTGAGGTGGGACTGGGCGAGTTTGTTGTGTGTGAGATGTGTGGGCATGACAGGAAGGTCGTTGACTTTTCTGAGTGTATGGTGTGTAGGCTCAAGAGCGAGAATTTAGTTCTTTCTCTTGAGCACCGAGAATTGCGAGAGGAAATGAAAAAGCTAAGTGAGGGGAAAAGTGCGAACGAAGTTCTCATCATTGAGTTGAAGAAGGAGGTTAAGAGGCTTGGGGAGGCAGTGGAAAAATTTAGGCAGGAGATCAGTGTTAGGCCGAAGGTTGGACCTTCTGAGGGCGACAGGGTGGCTTGGTCCTCTGTCAGGAAGAGCAGAGTGGGGAAGAGGGAGCAGGCGAGCCAGACTGGGAAAGATTGTAGTCAGGATGGGCAGAGATGGCAGGTTGCGAGGGGAAGGAAAGCAGAGGCAGTTAGGGAGGATAAGACTAAACCTGTTGAGTGTGAAAATAGGTTCGGTTTGTTGGAGGGGGAGGGGGAGAGTGAGAGTGGAGTGAATGAAGTAGTTGTGGTGAGTGAGAGAGAGAGAGAAGGGGGTAGAGGAGAGGAGGAGGAGGGTTGTGCCTAGCACACCTCGGGTTTGTGTGGTGGGTGACTCTCAGGTTAGGTACTTAGATAGCACTTTCTGTGGGAAAGACATGGATAGGAGGACGAACGTGTGTATGCCTGGTGCAGGTGTGAAGGCAGTGAGTGAGAAGGTGCAGAAGAGGGTTGGGGGGATGGAGAGAGAGGGTGTAGTAGTTTTGCACGTAGGTGGGAACGATGTCAGAGTAGGTGGGTCGGAGGAGTTAATGGCAAGATTTCGGGAAATGTTAGGCAAGATAAGGGAGAGTGGTAGGAGGTGTGTAGTGTCAGGAATCTTGCCTCGTGTGTATGTTAGCAGGGAATGGTTGTCTAGGGCCATTGGTGTGAATGATCGGGTAAAAGGGATGTATTCACCTAGTTGTATTCACCTAGTTGTAATTTTACAGGGCCTGGGTATCATACTCGTGTGTGTAAATGCCAGGAGTCTTAGGAACAAGAAGGACGAGTTATCTAGTTATATAGTTGAGGAGGACTTAGATGTTGTATGTGTCACAGAGGCATGGGTAAATGAGGAAAAGTTTAGGGAAAATAGGAAAGAATATGAAGTAGATGGATACATTATGTATTTACACCAGAGAATTGGTAGGATAGGTGGAGTAGTAGTTATTTATGTAAAAAAATCCTTCATTTCCAGTCAGGTTAATGGTATTAAGGTAGATAACAGAGTAGAGTCCTTATGGCTGGATGTTAGAGTAAACAAAAGTAAGGTTATTAGAGTAGGAGCTATTTATAGACCACCTAACCAGTCAGCAGATGTAGACAACCTTATGGTAGATGAGATAAATAGGGGGTGTACTAGTCAGACAATTATCTTAGGGGATTTTAATCTTAAGTCAGTAAACTGGGAGAGGATGGTAGGAGATGCTAGTGAAAATAGGTTTATGGAAAGTTTTCAGGATAACTATTTAGTGCAGATGGTAGATAAACCTACTAGGGGGAGGAAGGTTTTAGACATAGTACTAACAAATATTGAGCATTGTTTAAAGGAAATTGAGGTAGGAGAGACTTTAGCAAACAGTGACCATCATATAATTAGATTTATCATTAATTCCAGTAGAGATAATATAGTCAATAAGACTAGAGTCCCAAACTATCAGAAAGGCAATTATGGTAGGTTACGTCAGTTATTAGGAGAGGTAAACTGGGAAGATAGTTTTGGAAATAAAACTACACAGGAGATGTGGGATATCTTTAAGGTTGTAGTAAAGGGTATAGTGATGCAGTGTATCCCTTACAAAGATATAAGGCAGAGAAACAGGAAGCCATTATGGTGGACTCACGAGATAGGTAGACAGATCAGAGAGAAGAAGAGGGCATATAGAGAATTGCAGAAAAGTGGGGAAGATGTAGATATGATTAGGTACAGACAGGTCAGGGATGATTTGAGTAAGGTTATAAAAAAAAAGAGATAAAACTAGCTAGAGCTGGGAGTAAAGATCCCAAAAAATTATATAGTTATTACAAGGTCAGTGATAAAAGAAATAAGGATAGGATTGGACCACTAAGAAAAGATGGTGTAGTAGTGGATCAAAATAAAGACATAGTAGAATTATTGAATGAACAATTTTCTTCAGTATTTACTAGGGAAAGAATAGGAAATCCTGTTACAAACAGTGCGACGAGTAGTTTAAGAGTTTTAGAAAATATTGATATAAAACCGGGAATTATTAGGAAATTTATTCTTGAACTAGACGATAGGAAAGCTAGTGGTCCTGATGAGCTACATGCCAGAGTACTTAGGGAGGGTGTAGACATTATTTCTGAAGCACTTAAGTTAATCTTTGAAATATCACTTAGGTTTGCTAAGATACCTCAGGACTGGAAGTTAGCTAATGTTACTCCAATATTTAAAAAAGGTAGGAAGGATGATGCGAATAATTATAGACCGATCAGTTTAACTAGTATAGTATGTAAGATACTAGAGAAAATCATTAAGGGTAGTATTTGGGAGCATTTAAATGAGAATAGATTAATTAGAGATACCCAACATGGCTTTAGATCAGGGAGGTCCTGTCTTACAAATTTGCTCGATATCTTAGAATATATTACCAAGGAGTTAGATGATGGAAATAGCATAAATGTTATATATCTAGATTTTAGCAAGGCGTTTGATAAAGTACCGCATAGGAGGCTAGTGTACAAATTGAGACTACATGGGATAGGGGGTATGTTAGTTGACTGGATTAGTGAATGGCTTTCTGATAGGAAACAGAGAGTAGTATTAAATGGGGCAATGTCTGAGTGGAAGGAAGTGGTTAGTGGGGTACCCCAAGGATCAGTGCTAGGACCTCTTCTTTTCTTGGTGTACATTAACGATTTAGATATAGGAATTAGTAGCAAAGTATCAAAGTTTGCAGATGATACTAAGATAGCATGTACAGTACAGGGTGAAAAAGACAATTACAGAATACAACAAGACCTGGACAGGCTGATAGCATGGGCAGACAGGTGGCAGATGGAGTTTAATTCTAAAAACTGTCAGGTTATGCATTTAGGTAAAGACAACATAAACTTTAGCTATGAGATGGAGGGATGTTGGCTAGAGGCAGTAGAGGAAGGAAAGGATTTAGGAGTAGTGATAGACAGGACTATGAAATTTTCAAAGCAATGTTTAGAAGCAAGAAATAGGGCAAATAGGATCCTGGGTTTTATAAATAGAAATGTTAGTTATAAAAGTAAGGAAGTGATGCGTAGCTTATATAATTCCTATGTTAGGCCCCATTTAGAGTATTGCATACAGGCCTGGTCACCCCATTATAGGCAGGATATCAACATGTTAGAAGCAGTTCAGAGAAGAGCAACTAGGATGATACCAGCATTAAAGCGCCTGGAGTATAGAGATAGATTAAAGGCATTAAACATGTTTTCATTTGAGAGGAGATGTATAAGAGGGGATATGATAGAGTTATTTAAAATTTTCTCAGATACAAACTACATAGATGTGAGATCTTTCTTTACCTTAGAGGAGGGAAATAGGACTAGAAATCATGGCAGGAAAATTAGAAAGCAAGGCTGCAGGTTAGATATAAGAAATATTTCTTTAGTCATAGGGTGGTAGACTTCTGGAATGCATTGCCAGAGACGGTTGTAATTAGCACTAGTTTGACAATGTTTAAAAACAGATTAGATAAACACTTAAATTTATTATTTATAATTATGTGTAGCGCTGCATTATAGTTTTTTATAAGAAATTTACTATAGTTAAACAAGACATGATCCCCATGTATGGGGATCACAGATTGTAGAGGATTTCGCTGTAGGACTTAGCCCTGTTAATGGGCCAAATATTTAGAATTAGTATATAATGTATTGTGTACTTGTAAGTGTATCTTTAAGTACTGATGACATGGTCGCTGTGCGACTGATACAGGATAACCTAGATGGGCCCTGGTGGCCCTTTGTTATCCTATTATTTATGTTATGTTATGTTATGTTATGACATTGTCGAAAAATGTAAGGAGCAACCAAAATTGTTCTATAGATTTGTAAATGGAAAAATTAGACAAAGAGAAACAATAGAAAGGTTAAAAGGAGAGAACGGGATGGTGAAAGACCCAAAAAGTATGGCAGAACTATTAAATAATAAATTCCAGGAGGTCTTTACTAAGGAATCTAAATTTGAAAGGCCACAGGGTAATAGAGACAGTCTATATGAAAGAGATTAAAGTAACCAAGCTTGAAATAAAAGAATTAATGAAGGAACTGGATGAAGACAAGGCAATGGGACCAGATGAAGTCTCAGGCAGAATACTGAAATAATGTAGGGAAGAACTAAAAGGCCTATATACAACATCATAAAATGCTCAATAGAAAATGGAACAGTACCAGTAGAATGGAAAAGAGCTGAGGTGGTTCCCATATATAAGAGTGGAAGGAAGGAAGAGCCTTTAAATTACAGACTGGTATCACTAACTAGTGTAATATGCAAGATGTGTGAAAGAATAATAAAGAAACAATGGATCGAGTTCCTTGAAGACAACAAATTAATATCAAATAGCCAATTTGGTTTTAGGAAAAGACGGTCTTGTGTAACTAATTTACTGAGTTTCTATTCTAGAATAGTTGATAGAGTACAGGAGAGAGAGGGATGGGTTGACTGTATTTATTTGGATTTAAAAAAGGCGTTTGACAAAGTGTCACATGCAAGATTACTATGGAAGTTAGAGGAGAAGGGTGGCTTAAAAGGAAGCACATTGAGATGGATAGAAAATTATTTGAGGGGGAGAGAAATAAGGATGGTAATTAAAGATATGAAGTCCAAGTGGAGAGCAGTAGAAAGCGGAGTGCCACAAGGGTCAGTATTGGCACCAATACTTTTCCTCATTTATATTAACGACATGCCAGAAGGAGTGAACAGCTACATAAATCTGTTTGCAGATGATACGAAACTGTGCAGAGTTATAAAGCAAAAAGAGGATTGTGATATACTGCAAGAAGACCTAAATAAGATATGGGAATGGAGCAAAAAGTGGGAAATGGAATTCAATGTGAACAAAAGCCATGTCATGGAAATGGGAAAGATTGATAGACGACCCGTGGGAATCTATAAGATGGGAGATGGAGTAGAACTGGAGAAAGTAAAAAAGGAAAAGGACTTAGGAGTGACGATGGAAGAAAACAATCAACCAGTAAGCCATATTGATAGAATTTTTAGAGAAACATATAATTTGCTAAGGAATATTGGAGTAACATTTCACTACATGGACAAAGAAATGATGAAGAAATTGATAAGTACTATAATAAGACCCAGTTTGGAATATGCAGGAGAAGTGTGGACCCCTCATAAAAAGAAACACATAAGGAAGTTGGAGAGACTACAAAAAATGGCTACAAGAATGGTTCCAGAATTTGAAGGGATGACATATGAGGAGAGACTAAAGGCTATGGATATACCAACCCTGGAACAAAGAAGGGAGAGAGGAGACCTGATACAAGTTTTTAAATTGATCAACGGAATGGACCAAGTGGATAATGAGAAACTGATCCTGAGAGAAAAATATGACATCTGAAGCACAAGATCGCATAGTAAAAAGCTGAGAAAAGGAAGATGTCTGAGAGATGTTAAAAAATATAGTTTCCCGCAAAGATGTATTGAGACGTGGAACAGTTTAAATGAAGAAGTAGTGTCTGCAACGAGTGTGCATACTTTTAAAGTAAGATTGGATAAGTGTAGATATGGAGACGAGGCCACACGAGCATAAAGCCCAGGCCCTATAAAACTACAACTAGGTAAATACACACACACACACACACACACACACACACACACACACACACACACACACACACACACACACACGGACAGAATATGGAAATGGAGCTGTACATGGCAAATGGAGTTCAACACGACAAAATGCAAGAAATTAGAGTTTGGCAAGAGTGAAAGAAGAATCAGGAGTATGTACAAGATAGGAAATGAAGACATAAAAACCAGTCATGAAGAAAAAGACCTTGGGGTGACAATTACCAATGACCTATTGCCAGAGAGACATATAAACAAAATAATTGGAGAAGTATTGAACTTATTGAGGAACATAAGAGTGGCGTTCAGATATTTAGATGAAGAAATGATGAAGAAAATAATTACTGCAATGATAAGACCAAGGCTTGAATATGCAACAATACAGTGGGCTCGAACTTAAAGAAACACATAAGGAAACTAGAGAAAGTACAGAGGGCTGCAACAAAAATGGTGCCTGACTTAAGAGATTTGACTTATGAAGACAGACTGAACAGAATGCAACTTCCGACCCTGGAAAACAGAAGAGAAAGGGAGACCTGATAGCAATATACAGAGTGATGATTGGCATGGAAAAATGGATAGGGAAGATCTGTGTATGTTGAATGAAAGAATGTCGAGAGGGCATGGGAAAAAACTAAAAATGGCCACTTATAGGAGAGATGTGAAAAAATATAGCTTCCCTCATAGAAGGGTGGAAGCATGGAATAGTTTAGACGTGGAAGTGGTCAACGCAAGGAATATTCATGATTTTAAGAAAAAGCTGGACATTAGTAGATATGGAGACGGGACAGTACGAGCATAGCTCTTTTCCCGTATGTTACAATTAGGTAAATACAATTAGGTAAATACACACACACACACACACACACACTTACATGTATTATGTTAATGGGAAACACAGATTGTTATTTTTGTCTTAGAGAATGTTTGAGTTTATTTAATTTTCTTATATCTTAATGCCATGTTTTTGTTTGTGTAGTTAGTTTCATGTTACATGCCTGTAACATTCACTTGCGGGGGAGATGTTAGATAAATTAGTAGATGTTGGCAACAATGCATTGCACCACCGCTTCCTTGCCAGTGCGGGGTGAGTCAGGAGTTAGTTGCCGTCCTACCGCCACGTAACCAGGACGTACTGTGTTTCCTCAATACACTGAATCAAGGACTCTGGTGTTTTTGAGACTGTCTCCCGGGAGACCGGGCTGTCCACACCTCTTCCCCGCTCCTGTACAAGGCAACAGCTCGACGGTTCGCCCGCTGCTTGAGCTGCCCTGCCTTCCTTTGTGTCCCGGTGTAAGATGGCTACGCTTTCTCTCTCTCTCTCTAGAGATAACATAGAAGAAGAGAGTTGCCACGAAGAGTTCCCGCGATGGAAGCGGACATAAACATGTGGGACTCCATCTCTCCGGGAAAGCGTGGGCAGCCTGACACACCCCCTGATGACAGCCCGGAAAGGTCCCGCTGCTGCACTGCCCAGGATCATCCCCAAGCCCCAGATGAGTACGTTAAGGCCTCGTTTCTGCTTTGAGGTACAGAAGGTATCTCATGTCCTCCACGACTCCGCCTTCGGAAAATACATCCTCAAGGGGGAGACCCGATCCCTAGGGAATGGCTCGTCCCTAGGGAATGGCCCCTGGCGGACGACATCACCCTTGAGGAGGTCCGGGACGGCTTCCGTGTCCTGGAGGGCAATGAGGTGGTGGAACTTACCTGGCTTCCACCCCACAGCCTGCCACGCTTTGCCACAGGGAAGTTTTTTTTTTTTTTTTTTTTTTTACGTAGGGAAGAGGGCCAGCCAAGGGCAAAAAAAAAAAAAGTTAGAAAAAAGCCCACTTGAGCACTGGCTCTCCAAAGAGTACAGCAAGTGCCAAAACCGTCAGCCAGAATTAGGGGAGCAAATGCCTCGATACCTCCCTCTTAAAAGAAGACAAGTTGTAGGAATTTGGAAATACAGATGCAGGAGGAGTTCCAGAGTTTACCAGTGAAAGGGATGAATGATTGAGCGTACTGGTTAACTCTTGCATTAGAGAGTTGGACAGAATAGGGATGAGAGGAAGAAGAAAGCCTTGTGCAGCGTGGCTGCAGGAGGAGGAGAGGCATGCAGTTAGCAAGATCAGTAGAACAGTTACCATGAAAATAGCGATAAAATATAGAAAGGGATGCAAGATTTCGGTGAGAAAGAGACTGAAGACAGTTAGTCAGAGGAGGGGAGTTGATGAGACGAAGAGCTTTCGATTCCACCCTATCAAGCAAAGCTGTGTGACTGGAACCCCCCAAAACATGCGAAGAGTACTCCATACAGGGACGGATAAGGCCCTTATACAGAGTAAGCAGTTGGAGGGGCGAGAAAAACTGGCGGAGACGCCTCAGAACACCTAACTTCATAGAAGCTGTTTTAGCGAGAGATGAGATGTGAAGTTTCCAGTTAAGATTATGAGCAAAGGACAGACCGAGGATATTCATTGTGGAAGAGGAAGACAATTGAGTGTCATTGAAGAAGAGGGGATAGTTGTCTGGAAGGTTGTGTCGAGTTGATAGATGGAGGCTTAGACTCAAGGCGAGAGGATCCCCACCCAGCAAGGTAGCCATCGACCAGCTGGTGTACTACCCACGCTCCATTCTGCTCCCCCTACTGCGCTGCCCAGGGTGCCTTATGTTAGGGCACTCCATCAACACCTGCAGGTCCTCGGTCCGCTGTACCCGCTGCAGTGGCCCCCACCCCTCCTGGAAAGGCGACAAGGACGAGGTATGTGGCAAGCCCTTCCACTGTTTCCAGTGTCAGGGTTCCCATGGGCCCCAGTCATTCCATTGTCCCCACAACCTCCATGCCCAGCAGCTATACACCCGCCTGGCTAGTGAAGGCAAACCCCTCCCTGAAATTAACAAGCAGCTGAGGGCCCTCCAGTTGCCTCGACCACAGTGACAGACTCCTACAACAGCCACCCCTTCTCCTACCGTCCCAACCCGCTCAGCTGCTCGGGTTGTTGAGCTAGGGTGTTCCTTCGCCTCTGTTGCCACAGGGAACAGGTTTGCTGCTCTCCAAGACCTACCCCATTGAAGCTGCTACTGTTGCCCAGGAAGAGGACACCATGCCCACTCCTCACATCCCTACACCACCTGATACTCATGTCACCCACCATCGGAGGAAGCCAGGTAGGCGTTCGGGTGTACAGCCTCCTCCACCCACCCCAATACCTGCTGCTGAGACCGGGCTCCTGCCTGTAACGGTTGAGGCCAAGGTCCACCATCCTCCCAGGAATGCTCGCCACCCACAAACACCCCATCATCACCCTCGTCATGCACCTGGCCAGTATTCTAGCTCACCTCCACCTTCTCGACCCTCCTCTCCACCCAAGGACTCCACCATTCCTACAGCCACTGCCAGTACTTCTCCCTCTGTATCTGAGCTCCTCCCCAGCATCCTTTGGCATGGCTACCACCTCTACCAGAAAGGAGTGTCTTTCCCGGCCATTATCACCACTCTCTGGCCCTCTGTCTCCACAATCCTGACTACTCTCTTCCTGTAATGGCCCTCTCCTTTATGTTGTGGAACGCCCGATCCCTTCTCCGCAAAACGCAGCAACTACAAACCCATTTAGGTGACACCCTCCCGTCTGTGGTCGGCATATGAGAGACCTGGCTTCCCCCTCATCTTTCCCTCTCCTTTCCGGGATACAACATCATCCGCAAAGATCATGGTCAAGGACATGGAGGAGGAGTCCTTCTCGCCATCCATGACTCCCTCATCTCATCGCCTCTTCCTATCCCTCAGTCTCAAGATGGGAGTCTGGAGGTTGTTGTTGCCAAGGTTGGACTCGGTGGTGGCTGGCTCACAGTGGCAGTCTGCTACAATCCTGGGGGTGCAGCTGGCCACCGAGAGTTTATGCGCTACTTGTCCACCCTGCAGCCTCCAGTGCTTATAATGGGGAACTTTAATGCCCATCATACATGTTGGGAGCCTGACCAGCCACCTCACCATCACAATATTTCTGGCAACGCTCTCTTCCAAGCCTTGCTAGATCTACCACATGTCTCCCTCCTCAGCCCTCCCGGACTAGCGACCAGGTTTCATCCCCATACTGCTGCCGCCTCGGTGCTCGACCTGTTCCTTGGAGACCCTACCTTCAAGGATTCCACCTTCCGCACTGGACCTTACATGGGCAGCGACCACCTCCCTCTCCTCGCCTCCCTCCCACAAGTCTCCCCACAGCCCCAACCTGGCTGCATGCCCCGCTGGAGGCTCAATTCTTCTGGCTGGCCACGGTATGTGGCAGCGCTTCCATCCTCACTGGACACCAAACATCTTCCCCTGGATGAAGCTGCAACAACCATTGCTGGGGTGCTATCCGAGGCTGGCACAGCTGCCTTCCCACTCATCCCCCGTCGTCGTCCACGCCGCCTTGGGAAGCCCTGGTGGGATGCAGCCTGTGCGCAGGCAGTACAGAACCGTCGCCAGGCTTGGAATCAGTTGTGTAGGACCCCCACTATCCAGGCTGGCCGTGCTTACCGCCGCCTGGACGCCATCTGTGCCAAGATCATCCTCAAGGCAAAGCGGAATGCATGGGACCTGCAATGCTCCACTCTCTCCTTTCGCTCCTCTCCCAAGCGTACCATGTCCTTTCTCCGCTCCATGGAGGGCAAGTTGGTATCTCAGAACATCCCATTTTCTGATGATGATTCTACCCCACTGGCTGACCCTGAAAAGCAAAAATCTTGTCAAAACATTTCCACCTCAAGATTGGTTTACCTCCTCTTCGTCCGCCTCCAACCCTTACTTCAGTTATTGAAACTGCCATCTCCTCTCCAGCTCTCCCATCCCTTGCTCAACCATTCAAGTCTCATGAACTCTCCTCAGCCTTAGCTACACTAAAACCCGGTAAGGCGCCAGGCCTTGATAAAGTCCCATACGACTTCATCTGTCTCCTCACCCCACCCCTACGTGCCTGCCTCCTACAACTATACAACAGCAGCTGGCAATCGGGGCAATTTCCATCCACCTGGAAACCCGCCATTCTCATCCCCATCCTAAAGCCTGGAAAGGACCCTACACTCCCCTCAGCATACAGGCCCGTCACCCTCCTCTCCTGCATTGGGAAGCTGCTGGAGAGGTTAGTCAACACCCGCCTCACCTGGTGGTTAGAAGCTAACAACAAGCTAGCAGAGGCGCAGTGTGGCTTTCACCCTCACCGGAGTACCCTGGATGTGCTGGGGCAAATTGAGTATCACATCTGTGACACTTACCGCCAGCGTCAAGTCATGACGGCCCTCTTTCTTGACCTGGAGGGAGCATTTGATTCGACACCACATGAGCGCATCCTGTACAAGCTGGCACTCATGGGCATCACTGGCACCACCCTTGCCTGGGTGCGCAACTTCCTCACCGGTCGCTCATTCCAAGTGGCCATTGGTGCATCACTGTCACCTTCCCAAGGAATTCATCGTGGCGTACCTCAGGGATCCATTCTCAGCCCCCTTCTGTTCAATGTTCTTCTCTCTGACCTACAGGTTCCTACCCACTCTCACCTTCTCCTCTATGCTGATGACATTACCATCGTCAGTCGAGCACCCACACTTTCCGATGCTCAGGACCACCTGCAAGAGGCTGCCACCGCCTTGGGTGCATGGATGACAACCTGGGGGCTACAAGTTAGTGCCTCAAAGAGTTCTCTCATGTGTTTTACCATGAGAAAAGCTTCCAACTCCACCTACCGTCACCTTAAGTGGGGAGGTTTTTCCATACTTAACCTCACACACCCTCCTCGGACTGCGGCTGGATGGCCCTCGCCTCTCCTGGGTAAATCACATCAGATATCTTCACACCTCCTTCAAACAAACGCCTGGATGTGATGAAGCGAATAGCTGGCATCCGCTGGGGAGCCAGCCATGACCTGCTCCTCCACTACTATAAGACCACCATCAGGGCCAAAATGCAGTATGCCAGCTGCTTCTATAGGTGAGCTGCCTACTCCAACCTCCTCAAGCTTGACTCCATTCAGAACGCTGCCTTGAGGATCTCTATGGGGGCCATGAGATCCTCCCCAGTTGTTTCTCTACAAGCAGAGAGTGGTATTCCTCCACTGTCCACCCACAGACGGATGGCCTTGTGCCAACAATACTACAGGATACTGGGCCTGCCTGCTTCCCATCCCCTCTCTTCCAACAGCTGGACCGGTCCATTTATCACCACCACCTCAAGATCTACACGGACGGCTCCAGAGATGCCTCCCTGCCCTCCTCGGCGGCAGCTATATATGACGCCAGTACAGCTATCTGTAAGACATGGAGGTTTCCTGAGTACACAGATGTCCTTACCACGGAGCTCTTTGTCCTTCTCCAGGCCCTTATCTACCTCCACACCTCTCACCCGAAGTCCATGGTGGTAATTTACACCAACTCCTGCTCATCTCTCTCTCTCCTCCTGTTCCGGCAGCCACAACCCATAACATAACATAACATAAATAATAGGATAACAAAGGGCCACCAGGGCCCATCTAGGTTATCCTGTATCAGTCGCACAGCGACCTCGTCATCAGTACTTAAAGATACACTTACAAGTACACAATACATTATATACTAATTCTAAATATTTGGCCCATTAACAGGGCTAAGTCCTGCATGGAATTCCTCTACAATCTGTAATCCCCATACATGGGGATCATGTCTTGTTTAACTATAGTAAATTTCTTATAAAAACTATCATGCAGCGCTATACATAATTATAAATCTAATAAATTTAAGTGCTTATCTAATCTGTTTTTAAACATTGTCAAACTAGTGCTATTTACAACCGTTTCTGGCAATGCATTCCAGAAGTCTACCACCCTATGACTAAAGAAATATTTTCTTATATCTAACCTGCAGCCTTGCTTTCTAATCTTCCTGCCATGATTTCTAGTCCTACTTCCTCCTCTAAGGTAAAGAAAGATCTCACATCTATGTAGTTTGTATCTGAGAACATTTTAAATAACTCTATCATATCCCTCTTATACATCTCCTCTCAAATGAAAACATGTTTAATGCCTTTAATCTATCTCTATACTCCAGGCGCTTCAATGCTGGTATCATCCTAGTTGCTCTTCTCTGAACTGCTTCTAACATGTTGATATCCTGCCTATAGTGGGGTGACCAGGCCTGTATGCAATACTCTAAATGGGGCCTAACATAGGAATTATATAAGCTACGCACCACTTCCTTACTTTTATAACTAACATTTCTATTTATAAAACCCAGGATCCTATTTGCCCTATTTCTTGCTTCTAAACATTGCTTTGAAAATTTCATAGTCCTGTCTATCACTACTCCTAAATCCTTTCCTTCCTCTACTGCCTCTAGCCAACATCCCTCCATCTCATAGTTAAAGTCCACTCCATCCAGAGCACCTTCCTCCATCTCCTGAACACTGGCTGGGATATCACCTTCCAGTGGGTGCCTTCCCACAGCGGCATCCGGGGGAATGAGGTGGTGGATGCTGCTGCCAAGATGGCCTTAACCCATGTAAACATTACCCCCCCTACCCCATCGAACTTCACTCTGCCAAACGCCTCATATCTCGCCTCTGCCACTCATCCTGGGACTCTTCACTCAACACCGCACTCCGAGTCACCTCTATGGGCCTTTACCGTAGCGACTCATCTCCACAGCCTTGGGTCAGGAAACAGTCCCGCATCCTAGATGTAGCACTCACCCGCCTCCGTCTGGGCCACACAAGACTCACAGCACACCTGCATCGCCTGGGTCTATCAACAGACCCCTACTGCCCCTGGTGCAGGACGGTCGAGGAAACCATAGAACACTTCCTCTTACACTGCTCCCGCTTCCACTCCCACCGTGTTGTGCTCCGTGATCACCTTGTTGCCTTGGGTGTGTCTACCTTTGACCTGCCCACCCTGCTGACGGCGGCGGGCGTCCACTCCTCACACCAAGCTGCGGTTCTCCGCCTCACCTGCGTCTTCCTAAAGAAGCGTGAACAACTACCCCGCCTATGATCGCCTCACAGGCCACCACCAGAGCTCATAGGATCTGTGAGATCGTCGAAGCCCGAAAATAACAACAACAACAACAACTCTGGTGTTTCCCTGAATCTCTCATATATATATATATATATATATATATATATATATATATATATATAGATATAGATATATATATATATATATATATATATATATATATATAGGTAATGATAAAATATTGAATGCCATAAAGAGTGTTTGTATGAGCAAAAAAGAAGATTAAGTTGTGCAGGCTTAGGTTTGGTTAGGTGAGTAATTTATACATTATAGGGAATTCGTAAAGTTACATTAAATTCCATTGGTTGGGTGGAACTAGAGAAAAAATAAGCTTATTTTTAAACAACTGATTATAATAGGCTCTGGCTTACTGCTAAACCAAATAGTGCATGATTGCCTATCTTTGCTAAATTTCAGGCTGTAGATAATCAGATTGCTTCTCTCACTATTACAAACAATATAAATGCCTCAAAATTATCTTATCTGGTGCAGCGTTATCCCTTCTCTGAACGCTGATTTACTCATTGCTGACTGGCAGTGCCTGCTGGCCTGCCTGGTTTGTTTACATTCCATTTTGTTGACATCAGCACATCCATTAAATATGTATCCATTGCTTTTAAGAGGTAAAACAAACAATGAAAAAAAAAAATTAAAACATAGTATTCCACTATGAAAAGATAAATATTATTCCTTTATTTCAAGCTATCTATGCATTTTTTTTTTTTTTTTTTTTTTTGTCGTGACTACACTAAGTATAGCATCTTTTTCCAAAGTAGCAACGATCTTCACCTAGGCGAAAATCTTACCTAGGACTGACTAAGATTGTCCTGGGTCACTTTTGTAAGTCGTGCCTAGGATTTTTTTCTAGCTGAGCACAATTTTGCATCGTTCCTAGGAACATTTTATAAGTACGGGCCTATATCTTAAACTCAAATTCATTACACACACACACAAATAACCTCAATAATAATAACAACTCTTTTCATTCAGACTTTTTCAAATGTTCCAGATTTCTTCACTGTATTCATGTTACTCAACTCAAATCACGCAATTTAAAGATACATCCTACACACCCTACAATTAACCTTCCAATAAAAACAGCATCCTACACAACCTACACATAACCATTTTCCCTTTATCCAAATATGACACCAACATTTTCTCTGACTGCAATATAACTGTCTGGCTACACTTACTGGTCTTGAGATAGGTGGTGCGCCCATTTTGACCCTTCTTTGGTCTGCCAACTCTGTTTCGCTGTCGTCTCTCGCCCTCTCGACTCTCAGCGTCTCTCTCTTCTCTCTGTCTCTTACACCTCGTAATATACACGCATTACTTGACTTCTCGTCCCCCCCAACAACTTCCGGTTCTACAATGTTTATTTAAAAAATTATATCATCTTATATCAGGAACAAGGCCTTCCCCATAGCTTGTTGCTATCAGCTTTGTCCATATCATTTGCTTCTGGTGACCTGTGATATCACCATATCATCAGATATGGGAAAAAGGTTCTAGAAGCTTCTTGTAATCTACTGTTCGTCTCTGGCTCTGTTTGTCTTGTAATGACTCACCAACTCTTGCTGTTCTTCTCGGTGGTCACAGGATCTCTTATCTATCAGATTAGTAACAGTATCTTAAAATCTTGGTACCTGCTTTCGTGTCTCTCATCTTCTTCCTTCATTTATTCTTCTCCTTACTTCCTTCTTCATCTCTTCATCCTATTTTATCTTCTTTCTTACGTATTTCATTTCTACTGATTTTCAAGTCACAACAGATGAAGGGCTCAAGTACCTTTGGTGGGCAACCTCTCGATCATGTATAGCACAAGAACAGGCTATGTTAAACCAAGATTTAGAAGGTTTAGGTAAGGAAAAAGAATAAGGAATGTATGTCGCCATGCCAGACACCATTACCTCTGTTATGCGTTCAGCACACAGAAGTCTTTGACACAGAAACCGTAATCATTCCAGAGAAAAACAGCATAATACCTCCTCAGGTCCCTCCAACTGGCAGAGGCAAAATACCACAAGCACCTCTGATTTTGGGGGATCCTAAGGAGGGATTGGAGAAATATGACAAGATACAGAGATGAGATTGTGATCAGAGGAGCCCAACAAAGAAGACAAGGTAACAGCATAAGCAGAAGGATTAGAGGTAAGGAAAAAGTAAAGAATGTTGGGCATATCTCCAAGACGGTCAGGAATACGAGTAGGGTGTTGCACTAGTTGCTCTAGGTCATGGAGGATAGGAAAGTTGAAGGCTAGTTCACCAGGATGGTCAGTGAAAGGGGAGGAAAGCCAAAGCTGGTGGTGAACATTGAAATTTCCATGGATGCAGATCTACATGGAAGGATGGAGGGACAGAATGTGCTCCACTTTGGAAGTTGAATATTCAAAGAATTTACTTTAATCAGAGAAGCTAGGAGAAAGAAAGACAGCACAGATTAATGTAGTTAGAGAGTGACTATTGAGTTGAAGCCAGATGGTGGAAAACTTGAAGATTCAAGAGTGTGAGCATGAGAACAAGTCAGGTCATTGCGCACATAGACGCAGCACCCAGCTTTGGAATGAAAATGAGGATAGTGAAAATAGGAGGGAACAGAGAAGGGGCTACTGTCAGTTGCCTCAGGCAGTTATGTTTCAGTGAGGAAAAGAAGATGAGGTTTAGTACAGGAGAGGTGGCGTTCTACAGATTGAAAATTAGATCTAAGACTGAGAATGTTACAGAAGTTAATGAAGAAAAAGTTGAGGGAGGTGTCAAAACATTTTGGGTCACCACCAAAATTGAAGTCCGACCTGGGGACATTTCTGGTCCCCTCTCCAGAAGGGACTCCAAGGCTGGATTTGGAGTTGCCATTTTTTTTAGTTTTAAGTGAAGGGTATGTGTGTGGTAAGTGCATGTAGTTTGTGCGAAATAGAGTTGTCTTTAAAGGGTTGGCTATGATTACCCCCTTGAGTTATGAGACACAAAGGGAGAAGGTGGTTCAAAAAGATCAGAACTAGCATTTAATGGAAAGTTCACAGAGACCCCTGAACTAGTGATATTAGACGTCACTGGAAGTAAATTATTGTTTTGGTAAGTCTCGACTACCTCCTCCCATGACATGTCTATTTTTCACATCTCTCATACATCTCTCTCTTTACCTCATGATATTTACCATATCCAGTCAACCAGCTGCTTCCTTTTATAACCACCTTACATAAGCCTACAGTCGGCATACTCACTATAAACAATATATTGGTCATACCCTTCTTACATATTTTCTTTAAAAAATCATCACACTAGTTTTTCCCAATGCTTACTCTTGTTTTCTGTTTCATGCATTCATACTCTGTAGAACTGATCTGCTACTCTCTGAAATTCCCTTCGTTCTCCTGTTAAGATATAATGATGTCATTTGCAATGTTACGTTCACCGGTTAAATGGGTAAGATTGGCATCGGGGAGCCGGTGAACAATAACAATAAAAAAAAAAACACTGCAGGTTCAACTGGTGAGGAAATGCAAAGGGGGGCACTTAAGAAGCTATTTAATAACCCAATAACAATGAAACTGACATACATATAGAGATATAACATGAAACACATGAAAATGACATACACATATACATATAACACAGAAATAAATACAACAATAAAGAACCCAACTTAATACCTAACAATAATACTAATCCTATATGGAGGCAATGTGGAAAAAACGGGACGAGGGGAAGTGATACTTATAAGATGTCGCAGTGGTGAAGTGCTGGGTGAGGTGGATCACACGGTAGTCCAAGAGGCGGTGTGTTCAATGGTTGAGGCCTTGACCTCGACTGACTTCCAGAAAGCAGGGAGCTTGCTTAACACTTCCGCTTGAGTCGAATGGAGCCACGTGAATCCAACTTCGGGACAGTAGCGGGGCTTCATGAGACGGTGACGTGGAAGGGGAGGTAGAGAGGTGGCGAACGAGGTAGGGAGTGGAGGAGGTGATGGTAGTGGAGTATGTTACAGGCAGGCCGTAACATTTCCTCCTCCCTAAGATCTCCATAATGGGCACATGAAGGAGGTGATGATGTTGTCCACCCCCTTGATATGGTGGACTTCCAAGTTGAAGGGCTGAGTTAACAAGGCCCACCTAAGAATGCGTTGGTTTCGGTTCTTCATTGCGTGAAGGAAGGCCAGAGGGTTGTGATCGGTGAAGACCTTCGTAGTTTGAGAACCAGGATGAAGGTAGCACTCAAAACGTTGGAGCGCCAGGACGAGTGCCAGAGCCTCCTTCTCGATGGTGGAGTAGTTGAGTTGGTGTTTCTTCAGCTTGGCGGAGTGATAGGCGATGGGATGGAGGATGCCGCTTGTGGGGTCCGCTTGTAGGAGGACAGCACCCACTCCAACTCCACTCGCGTCCACTTGTAGATGGAAGGGGCAGGAGTGATCTGGCGTCCAGACCACTGGCTCCGAGGAGAGGAACGCCTTGAGATGTTGGAAGGCTTGGTCACAGGTCGGGGTCCAGTGGAAGGGGACGGAAGTGCTGATAAGGTCCGTCAGGGGGCGGCCAGGGTGGAGAAGTTCCTACAGAATCGTCTGTAGAAACCAGCCATCCCCAAGAACCTCATGAGAGCTTTCCTGGTGGTAGGGACAGGAAGCCAAGGATGGCCTCCACGTTGGCTCTCTTGGGGCGATCCTTGCCGTTCCCCACCACATGTCCCAGGTAGACCACCGTAGACTTCCTGAAGGTGGACTTGGCCAGGTTGATTGTAAGACCGGCTTCCTGCAACCGACCCATCAGCCTCCGGAGACGGGTCAGATGTGTCACCCAGTCGTCCGAAGTCACCACCAGGTCGTCC
Source organism: Portunus trituberculatus (assembly GCF_017591435.1). NCBI lineage: Eukaryota > Metazoa > Arthropoda > Malacostraca > Decapoda > Portunidae > Portunus > Portunus trituberculatus. Next base: position 28,353,428 of record NC_059304.1, read on the forward strand.
AGATAGGCAGATGTTCCCTCCAAGTCCTGGATGATGTAATTTATAGCCCTCTGGAAGGTGGCGGTAGCATTAGACAAGCCAAAGGGCATCACTGTGTATTGGTATAGTCCGAAGGGGTGATGAAGGCGGATATTATTCGGGCCTCGTCCGAGAGGGAATCTGGTAGTAACCTTTAAGTAAATCTATGGTGGTTACAAATTTGGCTACTCCTATGTTATCTATAAGGTCCTCTATCAAGGGCAATGGGTAGGAGTCTGGCACCGTCACTTTATTTAATTTCCTGTAGTCGGTGCAAAATCGACTACTACCATCTGGCTTAGATGTTAACAGGCAGGGAGAAGCCCAGGGGATATACTAGGTTCTGCAAGGTGATGACAGAGCAGATAGTCTACCTCTTTTTTCATCAAGTCTCTTTTAATGGGTGAAATGCGATAGGCTGGTTGTCTTATAGGCTTGATGTCATTAGATATTAATGTTATATCATGTTGGATAGTAGTACAAAGTCCTGGAAGGTCACCTGTGATTTCTGAAAAGTCTAGCAATAACTTTTTAAGATCAGACTGTTGTGAAGGTGTTAAGGAAAGAAAAACCTCATCAATGTTGGACATGATTTGGCTGTTTGAGGGGCGTCCTTTAGGTGATGAGAAGAGGAATTCGATGTCAGACTCTTTCTCGGGGTGCACAGGACCAGACTCCTTCCCTACCAGACATACAGGTACAGTGCGAGACAAGTCGTCCTCTGGTTCTCTGGAGTGATAAGGTTTCATTAGGTAAATATGTACTAGTTGGGAATCCTTACGACGGTCAGCAGTGTGGACCACATAGTTTAATGGACTTAGTTTTTGAGCCACAACATAAGGTCCCATGAACTTACTGTGAAGAGCATTGCCTGGAGTGGGAGAAAAGTAAAATCTTGTCTCCTGGTTTGAAACTTCTCATGACAGATTTGAGAAGAGAATTTTGTTGCATTTTAGTTTAAGATTTGAGGAAATTTGATTTAGCAAAAGATCTGACTTCACTGATTTTATTCTTAAGGTTACTGATGTAGTCAGACACACTGGGGCTTGAAGGAGTATTTTGAGTAAACCATTGATCCTTTAATATTTTGAGAGGCCCCCTCATTTGTCTACCATAGAGTAATTCAAAAGGGGAGTAACCTAAAGAATCTTGAGGAGATTCTCTTAAAGCGAAGAGAAGGAAAGAGATACTTTCATCCCAGTCTCCTTGATGCTCCAAGCAATACTTCTTCATGGATTTTAATGTTTGGTGAAACCGCTCCAGACAGCCTTGGGATTGGGGATGGTCAGCCGAGGTTACATGGTCGATGTTTAGCTCATTCACTATCTGTTGGAAAAAATTGCTAGTGAAATTGCTACCCTTGTCAGACTGAATTTGTTTTGGAATTCCTACCGAGGTGAAAAAATGTATTAGATGTTTTACAATTGTTTTTGCTGTGATGTTCTTAAGAGGGAATGCTTCAGGGTACCTGGTAGTGGGATCCATGAGGGTTAGCAAATACTGATTCCCTCGTTTGGTTTTGGGTAAGGGCCTTACGCAGTCCAGAACGATCTTTTCGAAGGGCTCCGTCTGAACTGGAATAGGCGTCAGAGGAGCTAGCACAAGGCGTTCGTTAGGCTTACCCACAAATTGACATATATGACTTGTTTATACATAGTGTGACACACCCTCTTCATTCCTGGCCAAAAAAATTGTTGAGCTTTCTTGTAGGTTTTTTAGATGCCTAGATGACCTGACTATCCATCATGAGCTAGTTCTATAATGGCTGGTCTTACAGACAAAGGAATGACAACTTGATGTATTTCTGACCAGGTGTCTAGTTGTTTCAGTTCAGGAGGTCTGTAGGCACGCATCAGGACTCCTTCCTGATAATAAAAACAAGGCAATTTAGACATATCCTTTGTCTCACTGGCAACATGTCTGATCTTAGCCAAAGTGAGATCCTGTTCCTGAGCATTAATCAAATTCTCCTTTGAAATTATGTTATTGTACAAGTTGTCAGTAGAGGCAGTCATTGGTGGAGGAGGTGGTGAATGGGCAGGGGACTTGGACTGAGACCAGGGCCCGTATATATAAACACTAAGATGACGTCCTAACGGTAAGAAGTCGTCCTAAATCACAAAAATGGCGGAATTCGAGTTTTAAATCCTTAAGACGGCATCCTAAGCCCTAAAGATGCGTCTTACTGCTAAAACACCTCCCGAGGTGTTTTAGCAGTAAGACGCGCTCTAAGATTTCATCCTAAAAGTAAACATGGCCGCTCGAGGGGGACCGCACCGCCACCACCTGCGACAGAGACGGTCGTTTCGTGAGAGGAAGGACGTCCTGAATAAGCTAGATGACCGTGAGCTGGTGAAGAGGTATTGGCAGGATCCTGCTGGTATCATTTTCGTGACAAATTTGGTGCGGGAAAGGCTGAAGAGACCAACTGCAAGGAACAAGGCCTCTCTCCCCGAGATGCAAGTTATCTTCACTGCGGTACCTCGCTATAGGAAAGATGCAGCAGTGCAGCACTGATGACTTGGGGCCCTCACAACAGACCATCAGCAGAATCATCAGTGATACAATGCTATCCTCTCTTAATTCATAAGATTTTTAGTCACCCAACTGGAAACTCAGTGGAATTTCTGCAGATTGCTGGCTTCCCTGAAGTGATCAGTGGCATTGATGGAACGCACGTAATGATTGTGGCTCCTAGAGAGTATAAGGTAGAGTTTGTCAACAGGAAGAGATACTACAGCATCAGCGTGCAGTTTGTGTTTGATGCTTGATACCCCATTATTGATGTGGTTGCAAAGTGGCCGGGATCGGTTCACGATGCAAGAATACTTGTTCAAAATGGACTCTGCACGATATTTGACAACGGCATCGTCCCAGCTGGGTGTCACTTACAGGGAGATAGTGACTATCCCAGCAAGAAGTGGTTACTGACTCCATACCTCAGACCACAGCCTGGAGCACAGTCTTCTTATAACAGGTAAGCTACTGAGTAGTAAAATTTAGATAAAAAGTTATCTAATTAATTATCCATTACACAAAACTAATTATTTACCTCCCATAGTTACACTTTTTCATATAAACTAATATAAAGTGCTAAATTAATGAATTAGGTATTTTTGAAATATTATTGCAGTTTCACACAATCTTAACCCTCCCCCAAACCTTACTGGATTTCTCCATAAGATGAAGTAACCTAACCTAACATTTTGTAACCTCTTCATTGGGTTGACATCATCCCCCATTAAGGAGTAACTTAACATTTTGAAACTTAACTAGAACAACTGATAAGGTAAAGTAATTTAACATTGTGTAACCTCCTACCTGGGGAGCTTTGCCCCCTCTGGATCCCCCCAAAAGTATACGTATCATTAATATCTGATAAGGTAAAATGGGGCTAGAAATGCTCCATAAAGTAAAATGTAGAACCTGCAGAGGGCTATAATTATGTAGTGTGTTGGTTGAATCACCAATACAACAAGTAAATTTCATGAAAATTTCCAAATATTTAAGAGTTTCTTCTTTTTTATTCTAAGTTTTCATGTGAATATATTAACCTAACCAATGTTATACTAGAGATTTTTTTTTATGTTTCATAATATTTAAGCTATCATGTCACAAATCATTATCATACAATGAATCTTAACTTAACCTTATACATGACATAATTTAAATGTTTGCAGAAATTAAATTAATGTATCATACCAATTTCAAGTACTGCATTGTAAGATTGAAATCTATATTAATTTCAGGGCCCGCAAGAAAACCCGCAGCGTTGTTGAGAGGCATCGTGCAGCTGAAGCGACATTTTCACATGCTACACAGTGAGATCCGAGTTGGTCCTCCATCCAAGGTCTGCTAAATTGTAGAGGTTTGTGCACTGCTGCACAGCATCTGCAAAGCAAGAAACATCATTCTTCCTGAGGAAGAAGAACATCTTGCTGCAGCCGAGGATGGAGGCAACGAGAGAGACTCTAGCACAGAAAGTTCAAAGTCGCCATGAAGTAATCCTTTACAGGGATGAATTTGTTGTGCTTCACTTCAAGTAAGTAACACAACCCATAATGCTGATTATAGTAGCATTCTTCAGTTTTTCCTCTGTCACTTTGTTATTTATATTTATATGTCTTGTTTTGTTGTGTGTGCACTGTTATGTTGGTGATTTCATCTTCCTTGCCTCACTCTCTGCCAGTCACCCACTATTGAAAAGATAGAGTTCTTCACAGTTACCACAGTATCACTGTTCAGCCTTACAATATTTAAATGGGTTATGATGAATGTGTATCTCAGCAACATCTAAAAATAATTAACACACTTTCACAACTAACTTAAATGATTCTTTCTTAATAATTTTTCACTGATTTTTATGAGTGTGGCATTGACTACATTATCAATTGTTCTGTAGTTTTATATGTGTGTGTGTATATATATATATATATATATATATATATATATATATATATATATATATATATATATATATATATATATATATATATAATGTGATACAACATCAAGCAGTAAATCAATGTCTTTCTTTTACAGCATTGATGAGTGATGAGACACCAGTGTCATGACTGCTGAGATTGGTGTTATTCTCATGTAAGTTTTTTTTTCTCTCTCTCTCTCTCTCTCTCTCTCTCTCTCCCATACCTGAAGTAAGTAGATTGTAGGTTGAGCATATAGAAACTGCAGTTAATTTTGTGTTAACACTAATATTTGGTTGAGTGGTTACAAACAAAAACAAATAGTACATTATTTATATCTTTATTACTATTTTTTATTTGTTTGTTTCAGGTACTCTAGTTTTTGTGTGTAGTACATGTACTTAGCCTGTTCTGCTTCTTGCTTCCTTTCCTGAGCCATTATAGATTCTTCAAGGAGTGCAAGCTCAAGCTTCCTTTTCTTCTGCAGGTGGATGATCTCCTCCTCATCCACAAACACCAGTGATATACCAGGCAAGTCTGGCCCCTGTTGGTGCTGCAAGTGGTGTGGCAGGTGCCTCCTCCTCAACACCTACTGCCTCGGTCACCACTTCTCTCTGTTGGGCTGCCTCTGCCACTTCCCCAGCATCATCTGCTGCCTGCACACTGCTGGCATTATTAGTTCTAACTTCAGAAACTAAGCTGATAATGTTTTTGGTTTTATTGCTAAGGACAAAAGTAACAGAAACCAGTAAATCTAGCTAAGGGTACAATGTGTTTGACTTAAATCCTATTCTGTTTGAAGGAAGCCCATGTCTAAGAAACTGTAAATCCCTAAGACTTGTTATCTTTAACACATTCACCCACTACAACACCATATTTATGAGGGGGAAGAAGGGATATAGGAATTAAGTTAACTTTATTAGTTTTTTTTTCTTTTCTTATTACTGTTTTAGCTGTTTGGTTAAAGAAAAAAAAATGAAATTTTCTCAACACTAGATAACAAATTTACCATTGTGTATAACGTAAACTAAATGGGAACGAGTATTTTGGATTGCAGACATTTGAGACAACATTATGGCCTAATATTGCTATATCTACAAGTGGCTTATCCTTTGTTAAGGAAGGTGCATTCAATGATGCTTGCCTTATTGGTACACCCATGAATAGAGACATTCTTAGGGTCCAAAATCTCTAAGATTAACTCATTGTGCTGGGAGAGAGGAGGGTTGGCAGGAGGTCCACCATCTGGAAAGAATAATATAATCTTATTGCTTATGAATTGCAAATACAAATAATTTATAAAGAACGTGTTTTCACATAACATACGTAACTCAGATGTGTGGTTGGAGTAACATTATTTATCAGAGGTAGACACTGCATCATAATTAGTGTGTACAATAAATGCATCCACTTCACAAAAAAAAAAAAAAAATGCAGGAAATGGCTGGCACTTTAATATATTAATCACTAGTACAAAACTTTCAATGTTGTTGCTTCCAAACTTAAAACAGGAACACTTTACTGAAATTTATTCCTTAAAGTGGTTAGGTTCCATGATCTAAATCTCAAGTGACCCTAACAGTAGACCTGCTGAAACTTAGTATTTACTCCAATACTAGTAACCTTTCTTGCAAAAAATAAATAACCATAAATAAATACTTTTCTTTAAGGGAAATTGCCTTACCTATTCAGTGCTTAAAAGGAATAATAAGATAAATCATATCTTTTGTTAGGGTAAAACTGAAATTTCTATCAAGCTCAAAAATATTAAAATCTTGCTGCAACTCACACACAAATATAACAAAAATTAGCTCCCAAATTAATAACTCTTACCTGTGGCAGTCATGGCTTCTCTCTGCTTGCGGGTGTTCCGTCTTGCCTCAGATTTTATAATATGCCAATGTTTCTGGCACTCCTCAGTGCGGAGAATGTCTGACACGGCAGACACCTACTATTGCTCCTCAAGCAGCATTTCTAGCTTCCTTAGAGCAGCCAGCTGTGGAGAAGTCGCTCCGGAGTATTTTTGCGAGAATTTTGTATAGGTGGGCCAGATGAAGGCGTCCAGTTCGTCTTCCTGTTCCTTTTCTTGTCTTGAGTCTCTTGAGTAGCCATGGTGTGCAGTCGAAGTTGGCGCCAAATGATTGTTGTTATGACAAGATGACAACTGGGGTGGTAAATTTATACCTTCAATTATCAAGGTTAAAATGAAGAGGTGATTGTTGAAAACTAACTAGATAAATATGTTTTTTATCTAGAATATAACTTTTACGTATTTTCACCCGTTTCTTGCGAAATTCCGCAAAAAACATTACATAACGTCTGCTCATGTTAGCGGTTAGCGATGTAAGCGCCTAAAGACGGTTACTTAACAAAGCATCCTGCTAGGAAAGATTCTTAGCGCTTAAGTCTCGTAGGTTAAGTACTTTTCCTAACTAAGACGGCATCTTTGTGGAGTTTTATAAGGACGGCACCTGGTGACTGCACACACTGGGAAGAAGTGAGGGGATGTTTCGTCCAGGGTCTTAGTGGGACTTTCTGTTAAGGGGGAATCAAGAACAATTAAGTTAGGAACAGCCAAGTTACCCGCAAGATCGTTACCCAGTATAAAATGTACCCCCGGTACTGGCAGTTCACCAGGTTTAATGGCTACCTCAACCTCACCTGAAATGAAAGCGCACTGTAAGCTAATTTTAGCCAAGGGATAAGAGAGCTGTGATTCGAGACCTGTAAGGATCACCTTCTCCCCAGTGAAAGCCTGTTTGATATTAGGGATGACATCTTCCCTTAAGATGGATTGGGCAGCACCTGTATCCCGCAGAACCTTGACATTTATTGCCTTGTCTTTACCATCAGTCAGGGACACTTTACCTTCATACGTGTACGAGTCATAAAGTTCTAGACGAGAGTTGTCAGGCTTAGCTAAGGCCACTGGTTTCTTGTTCTCAAATGTGTTAGGTTTAGGGGCCACAAAAGAAGGTTGACGTTGAGAGGCCTTGCAATTTGGGTGTCACCATTTATGGATCGTGTGTCCTGGTTTCTTACCAGGGGGAATTATAAGCATTTGGCGAGAATCCGGTCAGCTTACCACCCGCATCCCCAAAACCTTCCCCAAAGGAGGACCTAACATTAGATAGTGAACCACGACCTCTACTACCCAGGGATCCCATCAACAAAGCAAAGGCATCAGCCACTTTAGCGGCACACATAAGATCACTCTCTCCCTGTTCTTCCACATGCCTCAGAATATTAAAGGGTAACTTGTTCTTCCATTCTTCCAGGACCATTAGATTGAGCAACTCCGAAAAGGTGGTAATGTTAGGTGCGGCTAACCATTTCTTAAATTGTCTTAGTTTCTCACTAGCAAATTCAACATAGGTGTGAGAGTCTGGTTTCACATACTTTCGGAACTGTTGTCTGTATCCGTCAGAAGTGATAGAGTAGGCGTCTAGAATGTTACCTTTGATCTCTTCATACTCTACCTCATCACTAAGGCCGTTGTATACCCTATAAGCTTTTCCTACTAGCTTAGGGACAAGGAGAGACACCCACTAACCTTGGGCCATTTATTCCTATTAGCAATCTTCTCAAAAGCGCGAAATGACCCGTCGACATCAGATTCATCAAAAAGGGGAACTAGCAGAGCAGCTGTAGCAGGATTAAAGCTTGCTAACTTTTTCTTTAAATCTATTTCTTCCCCTCTAAACTTAGCATCATTTCGTAGGGTTAACTCCTGAATTTCTAACTCTTTCTCCTGCCTTTTAAGTTGTAACTGAAACTCTTCTTTTTCTGCCTGTAGTTGCATTTGTTTTTCCTGCAGCCGGTATTCTAGTCTAAGCTTCTCAATTTCCCACTGACTTATCCTACTCTTATCCTGTTCTTCCTGGGGACTGTGTATTATAGTCCTCGTAGAGACTGCTGACATAGGAGTTAACTCTTCTATGGCATTTCCTAGCAACTGACCTTCTTGCACTAGATGTTCAACAACTACATTCTTAACGACCTCTTTAGTCATCTGAGACGTGATGGGAACATCAAAATGTTTAGCGATGGCTTTCCATTGGTCCTTTTTATATTAGCATCTTTAAGTTGTTCCAGAGAAGGGTCAGCACAAAAATCTTCAACGTTAAACTGAGCGGAAGCCATATTAAATAGATGTTAAACAAACAACAACAAAAAAATGATAAGCGAATTACTTAAGTGAGGAACTTGGCAGAGTGATAATAAAGGCAACCTTGGAAATTACCTAGATTATACTTAAGTAAACACTTATGAGTACAATCACTAATGAGGGGTAAACTAGAGAATTACGGCATTAAGAGGGATCCGGATTACTCTAGTTACGAGACTTGAGAGTGAGGAGCGAATTGTACTGAGACTTGTTATTGATAAGGAGGCGGATTAGTCTGAGGGACTAGTTAAAATGGCCAATTCTAACTAGCGAGAAAAATGATCCACGAAGTGAGGGGATTGAGGGTTCGCATGAACATATGATGATCCCAACACTTGGATAACACTTATTACACACCTGCCTATGTGCAAAAAATAGATAAGTGCTATCGGTGAACATGCCTTTCTGCTTTCTGCCTTTCCTGCTCTACCACTGCTATGCGATACCAATGAAAGTTGTGAAGCACTTTTAACCCAAAAGAAGCCACTTGATCGCACAAAGGTAAATTTAAACCACACGCAGAGTAAGTCACAGAATAAACCACATCAAAGTCACAACACCACAGAAACACACAAAAAAAAAATAATATAATCATAGAAAAAAAAAAGTCACTGGAAAAATGGAACACAGAACAAGGGTTATAATGGTCCTGTCACGGTCGCCAATTGTTACGTTCACCGGTTAATCGGGTAAGATTGGCATCGGGGAGCCGGTGAACAATAACAATAAAAAAAAAAAAAACTGCAGGTTCAACTGGTGAGGAAATGCAATGGGGGGCACTTAAGAAGCTATTTAATAACCCAATAACAATGAAACTGACATACACATAGATATATAATATGAAACACATGAAAATGACATACACATATACATATAACAGAAATAAATACAACAATAAAGAACCCAACTTAATACCTAAGAATAATACTAATCCTATATGGAGGCAATGTGGAAAAAACGGGATGAGGGGAAGTGATACTTATGAGGTGTTGCAGTGGTGAAGTGCTGGGCGAGGTGGATCCCACGGTAGTCCAATAGGCGTTGTGTTCACTGGTTGAGGCCTTGACCTCGACTGACTTCCAGAAAGCAGGGAGCTTGCTAAACACCTCCGCTTGAGTCAAATGGGGCCACATGAATCCAACTTCGGGACAGTAGCGGGGCTTCATGAGACGGTGACGTAGAAGGGGAGGTGGAGAGGTGGCGAACGAGGTAGTGAGCGGAGGAGGTGATGGTAGTGGAGTATGTTACGGGCAGGCCGTAACAGCAAACAAATATGCTACCATATCCTCAGCCACTTTATTCCACTTCATTCTTCCACCAACATTTTCTGTTGTAGTTTCCATATTAACCATGGAAACATCACACATTATATCTCATTCCTGCTTCTTTAGAAAAACTCAAAGCTTCCTTTGCAATCTCACACAAGCTTTTGCAATCCTGCAAAGTTCCTTCTAGTAGTTGCTAACCTACACAATGAATTTTAAGAATATCCCAAGGAATCTTCCCTATTAACTACTGCCTGTTTTCAACTAAAGTGGTACCCAACTTACACCCATCTCAGTATATGCCCAAACCGGCTTATACCCTTTCCTGACACTCAGAATTTGCATTAGTTTGTGCCTGTAACCTGGTTTGCACCCATGCTAACAGTGGCCTCACACCAATGTCCCCTTGTTGAAAGCTTCAGTCCTGCTGTAGATCACACTCACTCTGGACATATACATCAGAAACAAACAAAAAAAAAGCAATAATACATACTGTGGTACCTTGAGATATGAGCTGCTGTTTTTATTGGAAGGTTAATAGTAGGGTGTGTAGGATGATGTATCTTATTATTGAGTTTAAATTGCATGATTTGAGTTGAGTAACATGAATACTGTGAAGAAATCTGGAACATTTGAAGTTTGAATGAAAAGAGTTGTTATTATCACTGAGGTTATTTGTGTGTGAATTTGAGTTCAAGATATAATGTGACACAATCTGAGGTACTTGAAGGTGGAATTTAAGTGAAGAGAATGATGAGATTTTCGTGGTTTTACAATGTTGTCGTAGGGTCGGAAGGTGTAAATGTCTGTCAATAATATAATTAAGTAAAGTTTAAAAAAAACTCAGATGCGTTCCCATGAATCCACAAAAACAGTCTTGAAAATAACGCAAGAAGTTTGTGCAACTTGTAGGCATGACAACTGGTGGCAATTGATAGTTGCACAGATAAATATTGCACAATTTGATACAATAGATGTTTATAGATTTATTGTGCATAGATTAAATCGTGAAAATTAGGGTGTGACATATGTTATATAATTGTAATGAATTGTTGTAATGGATGTTGTAATTGCGTATTTTTTTATCATCTGCAAATTTTGATGGTATAGTGAAAGATTAGTGAGAAATCTTGATCACAACAGAATATTTTTCAGGGTCAGTTAAGTTACTCATTTTGTATGTGTTGATTGCAAGTTGTTGTGATAAGGGGCTAGTACTGCTACAAAATTCATAGTTACCTTACTTAACTGCATAAACTGTCTTGCTCTGAATAAAACAGTGTCTTGAATTGTGTTTGTTGATTATATTGCTACTGTGATAAAGGAATTATGGTTTCTTTTCTTGTTTCACCAATGGCATACAAGCAAAGGGAAGTAGAAACACACAGGAAAACACACATATCAAACACAGGTGTAGCAACTCATAGGTGTTGTCATCATAACTGGTAATATGATGAGAATGTTGTCGGCTTGGAGACAGTAGTGGTACATTAGGCTGAGTTAGATTAAGAAACACCGGAGTCAGAGAGTTATGTAGAAGATTGCACGGGAGGATTTCTTTGCGCAACTCATCTTGGGGAAAAAAAAAAAAAACGTGAAGGAGTGGTTTTCATGATGCAGAAATGTTGGTAAACATGAAGAGAATATTTACAGAGAGAAAAAGGAACAATGTAGATGAAGTATAGTCTGTCCGTTTTGATTATCTCAGAGCAAACCGTGTGTTCGGTTGGCAGCCCTGCCTCACCTCTGCTCTTGCTCAGCCCCGCTGAGACGCAGATTGTGTCGTTACTGAGTAAAGTGAATAAATATAAATGTTTGTTAATGAATCTGCGTCTCAGCGGGGCTGAGCGAGAGCAGAGGTGAAGCAGGGCTGCCAACCGAACACACGGTTTGCTCTGAGACAATCAGACTATAGTTGTGATATAAAAGCAAAGAAATGGAAAAAAAAATTTGAAATTTTGGGAGGGTAAAACAAATGTGAGTCACCTTGAGACGACATAAAAGTAGAAACAGCGGTCACACAACAGCTGAGGTAACTATTTTAATGCAAAAAGAAATTTAAGGTATTTGAAATTTAACATGTTGATATGTACAGAGGCGATAGTGGAAATGTTTGAGTAATTCGAAGGAAGAAATATGGAAATTATATGGGTTAATGAGCGTTGTGTGTAAACCTGGGATAGATAAGGAAAACAGAAAATTTTCAGCAATGCACCAAGAAAACAATCAGCCATGTATTAAGAAACGTAAGGGGGAAATTAGGATATGAGTGTCACTATAAAGTACAGGGAGGGTGAGAGTCAGGTAACACTGTTGGAACAGTGCTAGAGCATGTGACTGAAGGAATTGTAACGTTGCTTGAGTCACCCCTTCAATCAACACAATCTCCGAAGAGAACGGAGCAGATTGACGGTGACTCAAACAAACTTACAAAGATATTTTAATATTCTTTTTCTATGATTTTGTGATATGGCATTTGATCAATTATGAGTGTAGTATTATGTTTAACATTTATTGTACAAGAAGACAAGTGTAATAATTGCCTGTTACTTTAAATACCACCATATGGTTGCATAGGATTTTACATCAAACACCACATCTCGAGGGCCTACCACACACACATATAGACAGGGCCCTTGAGCGACTTCACAACGACATCATAACATCAGCCGACAGACACATCCCAAGAAAACACCACAAGATCCACATTGACTTCAGACCCTCTATCAGGACACAGAGACTACAAATATGTTACAAAACACGCTTTTTTCAAAACCACAGAGACACACACATCCTCCGCAGACACATCATTAACAGCTTGCTGGATGACCACAGCGCCCACTGGAAAACTATGGTCTCCCGTTTGGATGGAGCCCGCTGCCAAAACCCCAGTCAGTTCTGGCGCATGGTGCACAGGCTGAGGGGATGCCAGCGGGAGAGATTCGGGTATCTCCTAGTGGACGGCGTGCGCATCTCTGACCCAGCCCAGGTAGCCGACACATTCAAAACACACTGGCAAAACATCTTCCATCCTCACCCTCTCCCTGCCCACAGGCCCAGTGTCGAACACATCAACAACATCACAACACACGTACAACAACACTTAGAAAATACGCTGCCTCACAACACACCACAGCTAACACGCTTAGATCCAAACCACTATCTCACAACACCCTTTGAGGAGGAGGATGTCTCCAAGATGCTCAGGCGCACCCCAAAACGGGCACCCGGCCCAACAGGTATAACCTGGCCAATGATCAAAAATCTTCCCCCAGAAATTATAACCAGTCTCACAAAAATTTTCAACGCCTCCCTTTCCTCCGGGTACTTCCCAAAACCATTCAAAATTTCAAACATAACACTCATCCCGAAGCCCGGCAAAAATTTACATCTCCCTGAAAATTATCGCCCCATAAGCTTGCTGGAAATACTCGGTAAATCTTTCGAGCAGTTAATTAATCAAAGGTTAAGATCATACCTCGAAAGCAACGAAATGCTGGGTCGCCAGCAATTCGGCTTTCGTAGTAATGCTTCAACCGAAGACGCCCTTAATAGCATTATCACATATTTAGATGGAAACTCGTCCTTTTATAAATCTGCACTAGTGACAAAAGACGTGAAAAAAGCTTTCGATACAGTCTGGCGCACAGGATTGAAATACAAAATTTGCAACAACTTTGATCTGCCCCCCCTAACCCAAAAAATCCTGTGCAGTTTCTTGGACGAGCGAGAAACTAGAATCAGACACCAGGGCGTCTTCTCCGCTTATTTCTCCCCCCAGGCCGGAGTCCCACAAGGCTCCGTACTCTCTCCCACCCTCTACAACATGTATACCGCCGACCTATCCCGTCCCACCCACAATGATTCCTTAACAATTCAATATGCAGACGATGTAACACAATTGGCGCGCGCCAGGACGTTAGATCGCCTTACTGACAAAATTCAAGAAGAGTTAACAACCACAAGCTTATGGGAGCTAGAATGGCGCATCCACTCCCATCCTGAAAAATCTAAGGTTACCTACTTTAACAACAAATCCAAACAGCCCCGCCAAATTTCACTTTATAAAAACTTTCCAAACCCTGTATCCATCCCAATAAGCAAAGTCAACACTGTCCTTGGCCTTACCATCGACAAACACCTTAGATTTAATATCCATATAAAGACGTTTTCCTGGCCCTCTCTGGCCTTGATTCTCGGAAGGCTTACGGTCCGGATGGAGTCCCTCCTGTTGTTCTCAAAAACTGTGCTTCCGAACTCGCTCACTGCCTGGTCAAACTCTTTCATCTGTGTCTCTCTACTTCTATTTATCCTTCTTGCTGGAAGTTTGCTCACATTCAACCTGTCCCTAAAAAAGGTGACCACTCCAATCCTTCTAACTACCGCCCTATAGCTTTGATTTCCTGCCTTTCTAAAGCCTTTGAGTCTATCCTTAATAGGAAGATAATGAGGCATCTATCAGCTCACAACCTTCTCTCTGATTGCCAGTATGGTTTCCGTAAAGGTAGATCTACTGGTGATCTTCTTACTTTCCTAACTGAATCTTGGTCATCCTCTTTAGGGACTTCGGTGAAACCTTTGCTGTCGGCCTTGACATATCGAAAGCCTTCGATAGAGTCTGGCACAAATCTTTAATTTCTAAACTACCCTCCTACGGATTCTATCCTTCTCTGTACCTTCATCTCCAGTTTCCTTTCCGATCGTTCTATTGCTGCTGTAGTAGACGGTCACTGTTCTTCCCTAAAACTATCAACAGTGGTGTTCCACAGGGTTCTGTCCTATCACCCACTCTCTTTCTATTATTCATCAATGATCTCCTAAATCTGACTCAATGCCCTATCCACTCCTATGCTGATGATACCACCCTGCATTATTCAACAGCGTTCAACAGACGCCCAACCCAACAACAATTAAATGACTCAAGGCGAGATGCTATGGGACGCCTAACTTCTGATCTTTCACTTGTTTCTGATTGGGGCAGAGAAAACCTGGTTTTGTTCAATGCCTCAAAACTCAATTTCTACAACTATCTACTCGACATAACCTTCCAGACAACTATCCTCTCTTCTTCAATAACACTCAACTTCCCTCTCCTCTACATTAAACACACTCGGTCTATCCTTCACTAAAAATCTAAACTGGAAATTTCACATCTCTACTCTTGCTAAATCAGCTTCCAAGAAGTTAGGTGTCCTATGGCGTCTTCGTCCATTTTCTCTCCCTCCCAGCTGCTTGCTCTGTACAAGGGCCTTATCCGCCCGTGTATGGAGTATGGCTCTCATGTCTGGGGATCCACACACAGCTTTACTAAACAAGGTGGAATCTAAAGCTTTTCGTCTTATCAACTCTTCTCCTCTAACTGACTGTCTTGATTCTTTAAGTCACCGCCGCAATGTTGCATCTTTATCTGTCTTCTACCGCTGTTTTCATGCTGTCTGCTCTTCTGAACTTGCTAACTGCATGCCTTCCCCCTCCTGCGGCCTCGCTGCACAAGACACTCTACTTCTTCTCATCCCTATTCTGTCCATCTTCCTAATGCAAGAGTTAACCAGTATCTTCACTCCTTCATTCCCTACACTGGTAAACTCTGGAACTCTCTACCTGTGTCTGTATTTCCACCTGCCTATGACTTAAACTCTTTCAAAAGAGGAGTGTCAAGACACCTCTTACGTTAACTGGACCCTCCTTTTAGATTTTTTTGTTTTTTTTCTTTCTACTTTCCTCTTAACAGGGCCTGGCAACTAGCGGGATTTTTTTTTTTCCAACACTTTGTTTGCCCTTGGCCAGTGCCCTTGTAATGTAAAAATATAGATCAAAAAGTCGCCATTGCCTCAGGGGCCCTGAGCAACTTGGAACGTTTTCGCGACAGTACTTCTAAGCTGAAACTTCACCTTTATAAAGCTTTTATCCTTCCTCTAATAACATACTGCCCTCTTGCCTTGTCTCTCTCAGCCACTTCCAATCTTCTAAAACTACAAAAGGTCCAGAACCGAGCAGTTCGTTTCGCACTTGGAACGAAGTGGTTCGATTTCCGGACCTCTTCATCTCTTCATGAGGAGTCCAACATCCTACCACTAAACATCACACTCTACAACAGAATAAACAAACAACTAAACACGTTCCCAGACAGACACACAGACACATACAACTTTCTGAAAAACCTTCCCCGACCACACAGACGTCTACCCCACACCACCCTCCTTGACCCCACAGATGAACCTCCTGATCCCATCTACAGATAACGGACTCCTCTTCCCCTCATTCATCCTCCATCTCACCTTTCTTTCACTCCCTCTTACTAACTAACTCCTACTCTTATCCATCCTCCCTATCATTTCTTCACTAACACCTTTTTTTTTCTCTATCCATCTTCCTTTCACTTCCATTCACTCTTCCTCTCAATTATCTTCACTACTAACAGTACCACTCCAGGTGTCAGAGTGGCATCACCCACACCCCCATCACATGCCCCTTCCTACGGGAGTGGGCTCGCGTGCCAACGCCTAGTGGTGTTTTCATATTTTTTGTCTTATGGCTTTGTATTCATCTTTTTGTTTTTATGCATTATTTTTCCGTCTCGCAGCCTAGGCTTTAAGGGGGCACCGGACCACCTCCAAGGGTCGGGGACAGTATAACCGCTCCCCTCCCAGTGACGGCACAGCATGGGGCCCCCGGCCGTCTGCATGACGTTCCGGTAGTGGCACCCCCTGTGTCTGTTACTGCGGAGCGGCCAGTACTGATGGAAGGTACTGTGAAAGCACAAAACGCGGGAAAATTTTCATCATCTCCACAGAGGTAGTTGGGAGCGGCCAATGCTGGGCGAATGACGAGAACAACTGCACCCCTCCCTCTGACGGCACGGCAATGGGGCCTCCCGGCCGTCTACATGACGTTCCGGCAGCGGCATCCCCCCGCGTCTGTTATGGAGGGGCCAGTACTGATGGAAGGTACTGTGAACGCACAAAATGCGGGAACATTTTCATCACCTCCACAGAGGACGCGGAACTGTTCGGTCATCTCGCCGTCACGTCATCCACCCTCACAAACATACCATCTCCCTCAAACCATCTCCATCCATTGACCCTTTTAATCCTTTTCTTTTATCCATAGCAGGTTGATCTGCCCAGAACAGGGTGATACTCCAGGACCGGACCACTCCCGGCGGACACCACCAAACACCAATATCCACTCATCACACTCATTTAATCACAAATAAAATATTCATATACCCCCTCACCAACTTCGCTAATAAAGTTAAACCATCCTACACCCCCAAATCACCAATTCTACTACTATCCGCGGTTCGGAACCCACGTAAAACTGTAGGTCCCTCCGCTATGCAGAAATACTTCTCACCCCATCCTCTCTATATGTCATCCTTTCCCCTTCTACTATCACGTACTTCACTCTTCCTGCTTCACTGTGTTTGTTGTTTGCACTGAAAACGAGACGGTTTGGCCGTGTGGGTGCGTCGCCTTCGTCCGTGGCATTGACGGTCCTCTGCCCTTGCGTGCTCGGTAGTAATGCGCTCTGCTTGGCTCCCCCTGGTCTGGTGCCGGCCTCCCTTGCCACGTCCATCTCTTCTATAAAGACCTTCTATAATAGACCAAACGCTCAGTAATCACAAAAGTCCATCTTGCGCCTGGGTCAAGCCCCAGTGTCTTTATCCTCTTACTGAAGCTCCCTTCTTATCACCCATCTATTCTTCTTCTGTCCCCACTTCCCCCTCCCCATCTTTCCTTTTTTATTCTGATTCTGATTCTGAACTGCATCAGCTACTGGAATCAGCTTTCAACTCCTTACAGAATATTGGCTGGTGATTATCTTTGTGACAGATATGAGTTGATGGGGAGGTATTGAAGTGACCAATACAATCTCTGTTGTGTCTAATAAGTAATATAGAAAATTGTAGTGTAATGTAAATGAAGAATTTAAGCACATGGAACACAAAAATGAGTATTGAAAGGTAGCTACATGTTAATGAACTTATTATATTTCACGAAAGATAATAAACATGTTGATTGTACTGGTGATAATATATCGATTATTGTGAACACTGATATGTGATAGAGAATGCTAAACAGTAATGTTACCTTCTCAGCCTTGGTTATCAGCTTTAACTGGCTGCGTCAGCTTCGTTGTCAAGGGTCCAACAGAGCACACAGGAGCACATCAACACGAGGCACACAATTGCGGGTAATGGCAGGCAACGCCGGACAGAGAAACACCAACTTACTCACGTCCTTTACTGAGTCCTAGTTCACAGTACATCACAGGACAGCCTCCACACACACATACAAGGCACTCAGGCACTCACAGGCATTCCCAGGGGCGGGCACCACAGACCACAACAGCAGGCAACACGTCTTAATAACAGAGAGTGCGTCTCACAGTCTTGCCTTGCACATGCTCTCTTGCCGATTCTCTACCCCGCGCCCCGCGCCAACACTCACAAAGCCAGCCCGCGCAAAACACACATACGCACATACACACACATTCGTAATAACTTCCCCCCTTTACAAAAAGGTCGACCCGACCTTCCTCACACTATAAAACATAAAGGCAAAATGCATACAAAATAAATTAGAACATTTAGGACAATTCAAAATCTCTCAGATATACAGTAGGCCGGCGGTGACGGACAGGGCGAGCCGCAGTCTCCACCAGCAGCTGGCTGTCACCACTGCATCACCGCCCACTGCCTCCTCAACCTCCTTGGGACGTCCTCCATCGCCTCTGGGACATCTTCTTCGGCACTTCATTCCTCCTCGGGCTCATCTGAACCCCAGGGGCCGTACTTATAAACACTAAGATGACGTCCTAACGGTAAGAAGTCGTCCTAAATCACAAAAATGGCGGAATTCGAGTCTTAAATCCTTAAGACGGCATCCTAAGCCCTAAAGATGGGTCTTACTGCTAAAACACCTCCCGAGGTGTTTTAGCAGTAAGACGCGCTCCTAAGATTTCATCCTAAAAGTAAACATGGCCGCGCTAGGGGGACCGCACCGCCACCACCTGCGACAGAGACGGTCGTTTCGTGAGAGGAAGGACGTCCTGAATAAGCTAGATGACCATGAGCTGGTGAAGAGGTATTGGCAGGATCCTGCTGGTATAATTTTCGTGACAAATTTGGTGCGGGAAAGGCTGAAGAGACCAACTGCAAGGAACAAGGCCTCTCTCCCCGAGATGCAAGTTATCTTCACTGCGGTACCTCGCTATAGGAAAGATGCAGCAGTGCAGCACTGATGACTTGGGGCCCTCACAACAGATCATCAGTGATACAGTGATACAATGCCATCCTCTCTTAATTCATAAGATTTTTAGTCACCCAACTGGAAACTCAGTGGAGGAAGGAGGAGTTTCTGCAGATTGCTGGCTTCCCTGAAGTGATCGGTGGCATTGATGGAACGCACGTAATGATTGTCGCTCCTAGAGAGTATAAGGTAGAGTTTGTCAACAGGAAGAGATACTACATCATCAACGTGCAGTTTGTGTTTGATGCTTGATACCACATTATTGATGTGGTTGCAAAGTGGCCGCGATCGGTTCACGATGCAAGAATACTTGTTCAAAGTGGACTCTGCACGATATTTGACAACGGCATCGCCCCAGCTGGGTGTCACTTACAGGGAGATAGTGACTATCCCAGCAAGAAGTGGCTATTAACTCCATACCTTAGACCACAGCCTGGAGCACAGTCTTCTTATAACAGGTAAGCTACTGAGTAGTAAATTTTAGATAAAAAGTTATCTAATTAATTATCCCACATCACACAAAACTAATTATTTACCTCCCATAGTTACACTTTTTCATATAAACTAATATAAAGTGCTAAATTAATGAATTAGGTATTTTTGAAATATTATTGCAGTTTCACACAATCTTGACCCTCCCCCCAACCTTACTGGATTTCTCCGTAAGATGAAGTAACCTAACCTAACATTTTGTAACCTCCTCATTGGGTTGACATCATCCCCCATTAAGGAGTAACTTAACGTTTTGAAACTTGACCAGAACAACTGATAAGGTAAAGTAATTTAACATTGTGTAACCTCCTGCCTGGGAAGCTTTGCCCCCTCTGGATCCCCCACAAAGTATACATATCATTAATATCTGATAAGGTAAAATGGGGCTAGAAATGCTCCATAAAGTAAAATGTAGACCCTGCAGAGGGCTATAATTATGTAAAGTGTGTTGGTTGAATCACCAATACAACAAGTAAATTTCTTGAAAATTTCCAAATATTTAAGAGTTTTTTCTTTTTTATTCTAAGTATTCATGTGAATATATTAACCTAACCAATGTTATACTAGAGATTTTTTTTATGTTTCATAATGTTTAAGCTATCATGTCACAAATCATTATCATACAATGAATCTTAACTTAACCTTATACATGACATAACCTAAATGTTTGCAGAAATTAAATTAATGCATCATACCAATTTCAAGTACTGCATTGTAAGATTGAAATCTATATTAATTTCAGGGCCCACAAGAAAACCCGCAGCGTTGTTGAGAGGCATCGGGCAGCTGAAGCGACATTTTCACATGCTACACAGTGAGATCCGAGTTGGTCCTCCATCCAAGGTCTGCCAAATTGTAGAGGTTTGTGCACTGCTGCACAACATCTGCAAAGCAAGAAACATCATTCTTCCTGAGGAAGAAGAACATCTTGCTGCAGCCGAGGATGGAGGCAACGAGGAGCGACTCCTAGCACAGAAAGTTCAAAGTCGCCATGAAGTAATCCTTTACATAGTCCAGTAAATCTAGCATAAAATTGTGCCCAACCTAAAACAAATTGCAATAGATTGTTTCTCACTTCTGAGTGACTTGACTAGTCCTCAGGTACATCATACTAAAAATCCCCATGAATCCATGTGGTGGAAGGGGGTCAACGGCGGCCATTTTGGAATTTTCTTAAAAGTCATATATCTGGTAAAATAATAGTTTTATCAGGAAACACAACTCAATAAAAATTGTTCAGAATTGATTGTTTTATAGCAATGGCAGGTTATTTTACAAAGATAAATAAATATATAGGAAAAAAAATAATAAAATATTAAATTTTGATTGCTGATTTTATTTTCAAAGACATATTCCTCAGAACTAGTGGCATCCATGACAAAATGCATCGAAGTAAAAATTGTAGAACAAACTTTCCTCTTTTGAAATATATATACAAGTTTATGCATATTTTAAAAATTGACAAAGTTATGAGGGAAAATATACAAAAAGCCATCCTTTTTTTTTCTTATTAGCTGTTTGGTTAAAGAATAAAAAAAAAAAAAATGAAATTTTCTCAACACTAGATAACAAATTTACCATTGTGTTTAACTCTAAGTTGTAAACTAAATGGGAACGAGTATTTTGGATTGCAGACATTTGAGACAACATTATGGCCTAATATTGCTATATCTACAAGTGGCTTATCCTTTGTTAAGGAAGGTGCATTCAATGATGCTTGCCTTATTGGTACACCCATGAATAGAGACATTCTTAGGGTCCAAAATCTCAGATTAACTCATTGTGCTGGGAGAGAGGAGGGTTGGCAGGAGGTCCACCATCTGGAAAGAATAATATAATCTTATTGCAAATACGAATAAATAATTTATAAAGAACGTGTTTTCACATAACATACGTAACTCAGATGTGTGGTTGGAGTAATATTATTTGTCAGAGGTAGACACTGCATCATAATTAGTGTGTGCAATAAATGCATCCACTTCACAAAAAAAAAAAAAAAAAAAATGCAGGAAATAGCTGGCACTTTAATATATTAATCACTAGTACAAAACTTTCAATGTTATTGCTTCCAAATTTAAAACAAGAACAGTTTACTGAAGTTTATTCCTTAAAGTGGTTAGGTTCCATGATCTAAATCTCAAGTGACCTTAACAGTAGATCTGCTGAAACTTAGCATTTACTCAAATTACTAGTAAGCTTCCTTGCAAAAAATAAATAACCATAAATAAATACTTTTCTTTAAGGGAAATTGCCTTACCTATTCAGTGCTTAAAAGGAATAATAAGATAAATCATATCTTTTGTTTGGGTAAAACTGAAATTTCTATCAAGCTCAAAAATATTAAAATCTTGCTGCAACTCACACACAAATATAACAAAAATTAGCTCCCAAATTAATAACTCTTACCTGTGGCAGTCATGGCTTCTCTCTGCTTGCGGGTGTTCCGTCTTGCCTCAGATTTTATAATATGCCAATGTTTCTGGCACTCCTCAGTGCGGAGAATGTCTGACACGGCAGACACCTCCACACTATTGCTCCTCCAAGCAGCATTTCTGGCTTCCTTAGAGCAGCCAGCTGTGGAGAAGTCGCTCCGGAGTGTTTTTGCGAGAATTTTATATAGGTGGGCCAGATGAAGGCGTCCAGTTCGTCTTCCTGTTCCTCTTCTTGTCTTGAGTCTCTTGAGTAGCCATGGTGTGCAGTCGAAGTTGGCGTCAACTGATTGTTGTTTTGACAAGATGACAACAGTGGTGGTAAATTTATACCTTCAATTATCAAGGTTAAAATGAAGAGGTGATTGTTGAAAACTAACTAGATAAATATGTTTTTTATTTGAAATATAATTTTTACGTATTTCCACCCGTTTCTTGCGAAATTCCTAAAAAAAACATTACATAACTTCTGCTCATGTTAGCGGTTAGCGGTGTAAGCGCCTAAAGACGGTTACTTAACAAAGCATCCTGCTAGGAAAGATTCTTAGCGCTTAAGTCTCGTAGGTTAAGTACTTTTCCTAACTAAGACGGCATCTTTGTGGAGTTTTATAAGTACGGCCCCTGGACATGTCCGAGCCTCGTCCAGTCTGTGTGATGCGACCACATTAATGTATTAAATATCTTTCGCTATTTATTACCCATGTGACCATGTTAATTACCATATATTATGGGTTGAAACTAAGAAAACTATAGGTTTTCATGGACAGCCCAAAAGTCTCCAAAAAAGTCGCTAGATTTCTGCGAATATCTCTAGATTTGCGACATGTCGCAAATTGCTCCAAAATGTCGCAAGAAAAAAAGCAAAAATCTCCAGATCTTGAGACAAAGTCGCTAAGTTGGCAACCATGCACAGCAGAGTAAGTAACTGTTTTAATTTTCTTCTCTGTATTCTAGTATTTCCTCTGCTTTCTATATATTTCTGTATATTTCTTCTATGTTTTCTAAGGGAAAAACTGTCTTCTTTTTTTATCTCCAATGGGGAAAACTGTATTTCTTCCCTGTCTTCTATGAGTAACACTGTATTTCTTCTCCATATTCTATCGGGGAAACTAGATTTCTCCTAGTATATATATATATATATATATATATATATATATATATATATATATATATATATATATATATATATATATATATATATATATATATATACATATATATACTAGAAAAAAATCTAGTTTCCCCCATAGAATATAGAGAAGAAATACAGTGTTACTCATAGAAGACAGGGAAGAAATACAGTTTTCCCCATTGGAGATAGAGAAACAAGACAGTTTTCCCCATAGAAAACATAGAAGAAATACATAGAAATATATAGAAAACAGGAAATACTAGAATACAGAGAAGAAAATTAAAACAGTTACTTACTCTGCTGTGCTTTGTAGGAATGAAGTTCTGCCGTCTTATGGCCCGCAGTTGTATCATTATTATTATTATTATTATTATTATTATTATTATTATTATTATTATTATTATTATTATTATCATCATCATCAGAGAGAGAGAGAGAGAGAGAGAGAGAGAGAGAGACTTGCTTTTATGCAGTTGTGTGTGTAGTCTAAGTAACTATTAGTAAAAAAAAAAAAAAAAATTTTCTTACACCTACAGTATTATTCTCTAAATTTATAATTAGATAAATAAAATGGCAACAAAGACAGAGTGTATGGGAGGAGGACGAGAAAGGAAAGGAATTCAGGGTCGGACCTCACACACCCAGGTATACTTAGGCCTTGACCGCGAGCTAGTGTCCCCCCACGCCCCTTACCTACTTTTTTGACGTCGTCCACCCCCACTGGAGCGGCCCTCTCATCAGGGGGCCGTGGCTGGGCACTCTTGGATGACATGAATGCATACTATATCTGGGAATTTTTCTTACCGTATATCAAATCGAGGGTAGTCATTTCCAAATACCGGAATTGTGAATTTACCAGATAAAGAACTACCGTATAACGAGGACTTACTGTAATTGTTTTCAGTGTTTCTTTCCATGAGCTGTGAAAGCAGCGTGTATCGCCGCCGCATTATAGTAGGGGAAATGGATTTGAATAAGTGCCCTAGAAATGGATTTAAAAATCATTTCATGTTAGAGACAGGCATCCAGTGGATATTGGTAGAACATGGGGTGGTGCATTAGGATATGGTGGATGCCACCTCTGATATTCTCAAAAAGGGTGTTTTTTGACCCATTATATGCCAAAGTGGAATTTTTCAATACGTGAATTTTGGAGGTGTAGTTTTCATTAAACTTCTTTGTATTTACCTTTCCATTTACTTTACTACACGTTGTTATACATCATTTTGTAGCCTAGACAATAGGCTATCAGATGATAATCCCTTTTTTTGAAAACGACCTACATGGTATGTACACAAGGGGTCAAGGTCAAGTACCATCAAATTACGTGATTTTCGCACCTTTTCAAGATAATTAGCAAAATGACCTAATTAACTGTTTGATTCACTCCTATTCCAGCATGTTTTTGAATCTATAGAATCTAGGGAAGTTTTTGAAAATGGTAGATGTGTGACATATTCATCAAGAGTGTAGCTGTAAGGAGTCAAATTAGACCCATTTTCTTGAAATTTTCAAAAATCGAGAAAACTTCACATATGAATCAAACTATACTTTCAAAGCATTTTACTCCATATTGTCCATGATATATCCACTGTATTGTAAATGATTAGGCTTCTAGGCAATGCGTAATGCATCTACTGATAATCTATGGCCTTGTTTGGCAGAACTGCAATTAATAGTGCAATGTACAATGGTTTCTCTATTCTTTAATTTCAGGATGGGTATATAGCCAAGATATATCCTTCCATGATGAGAAACACTGCCTAAATGTTTGAAGGAGCCACCAAAATTGTAAATGTGTAGGTAAATATGTGCTTAAGTGATAATCTGATATTGTATGAAAGCCATAGTTAAAGTGAGTGATCTTTCCGGAACATGTGTTGATCTACGTGGTGCGATGAGAATAATAAGAGTATTCCACCAGAGGTCAGGAAACATGCCATGGAAGTAGCCAAAGGGTTCAAAGGTCATGATATCGATGGCACACAGAAGGCTTTCCAGGCACTGACGAACGTGAATGCAACCATCCTTCCCATCATGGAGGAGTTTGAGAGAGAGTTACAGATGCCACAGTTTCAATACTGGCTGAACTATATGAACATGGTGTCGATCCTTCTGCAGTTCATACGTGCAGAGAGGGAAGGAAACTGGCCACTGCATCTTGCCTCATTCTCCAGAATGCTGCCGTGGTTTGCCCTGTACAATCATACCAACTACTCGCGATGGGGACCAGTGTATTTGGCGGATATGCACCAGCTGCCCCAAGAAATTCACCAGCTCTTCCTGGAAGGAAAGTTTTCGGTCAAGAAGACAAGAAAACGGTTTTGTCGGGTGTCAGTGGACCAGGCGTTGGAGCATGTTAACAAGGTAGCAAAGATCAGTGGAGGCATTATAGGAATATCCAAGCGTAATGCAGCGAGGGACAAGTGGAGTCTAACCTACAACGAGAAGTCACGGCTGGCAGAGGAAGCATACAAGATGTTTGGTATTGATGTGGACAAGGATGTAGATGAAGAATGGTGTCAGCACCAGGAATTAGGACCGACCAGACTGAAAAGAGATGAAGAAGATCTACAAAAAGTGATGGAGGAATTCCAGAAAATGGAGGTATTCACTGTATCTCAGGAACATGATGAAAACCTGGTCTGTATTGGCACTAAGGATGTTGTGCCAGAGTCCATAAAAGTAGACATCCTGAAAGCAGAGAAAACTGGGACATCACTTGTTGAAGCATTCGTCTCCAAGCGTCTCATTGAGGGGTCTATTGATTTCTATGCTCCACTGTCTAAGAACAAGACTCCATCCATCAGCAGAATGTACAACGTACGCATTAAGTCACGGGGAGAAAGCAAACAGGAAGAGGTCATAGCTGACAGGAATTTGATGCAGAGATTGCTTGTAGCAGCACAGAGTGGAAGAGGAATAGATATGAATGACATACTGAAGCATGAACTTGCAAAGATTCCACGGGCTTTGGCGAGCACAAAGCAGAAATTACATTCAACGGACAAGGCACAACTTCAAGACCTTTTGATCAAGAATATAGAAATCCCAAAAAGTCTGCCAGAGAGTATAACTAAAACCTGTCTGATCATTGATGCCCAAGCCCAGATACAGGCGATGGGAAAGCCTGAGAAAGCAGTTACCTTTGGAGATCTCTCTGATTAATTCTGTTCCAGCATCAAGAAGCGATTTGGTTCCGTCTACTCGAGGGTAGATGTTATCTTTGATAGGTATCAAGACATGTCCATCAAGTCCGACACAAGAGAAAAGCGAGTTGGAAAAACCCGACCAATCAGACGAGTTATCAGTTCAAGAGATGTTAAGCTGCCTTCAAACTTCCAATCATTCCTTAACCTCTCTGCCAATAAGGCTGACTTGGCTTCATTTCTTTCAGAAGCACTCGTGAAGATGGCACCAGAGCTGCAACCATCACAAGAACTTGTGATATCTGGCGGATTTGTTGATGTGATGAAAGTGTGGACTTCTTCAGACAGAAAGAACCATTCCTTGAACTCTAACCATGAGGAAGCCGACACCGGATAGTTCTACATGCTAAAGATGCTTTATTAGAGGGGTACCAGAGATGTGTGATTCAGTGCAGAGACACTGATGTTCTTGTATTGGCTTTAGGGCACAGGAGTTCTCTCCCTCCAGAAGTATGGATGAGCACTGGACTTAAATCAAAGAAACCATTCATTCCTGTGCACAAGATTGAACTTAGTGAACTTCAGCTCAAGACGATCATTCCATTTCATGCCCTGACTGGCTGTGACACAGTCAGTCAGTTTGCATCCATTGGAAAGAAGACTGCATGGAAGATATTTAGAGAAGATTCCTCTGCTTCATATCTTCTTCAATTGGGCTCTAAAGATATAAATGCCGAGATACTGCAACAGGTGGAAAAGTTTGTTTGCCAACTTTATCTGAGAGGAACAGGAATTACAGAGATAAATCAAGTTCGTAAAGAGATGTTCCTCGCTAGTAAGAAATCACTGGACGCACTACCCCCAACGAAGGATGCACTTGATTTACATATTCAAAGGGCCAACTACCAGTCCCTTGTTTGGAAACAAGCCTTAACTCCCGTACAAGATCTTCCTGAAGTAACATCAAGTGGATGGATAGTCAATGATGGTGGTGACCTTCGTCCAAATTTGATGACCTTGAGCCCACTTCCAGACGCATGTAAGGAACTCATTAACTGTTCTTGCAAAACAGTGTGTGGGAAAAGGTGTGGTTGTGTTCGAGCTGGGCACAAGACATGTATCACTCTTTGTAAATGCAAGGGTACATGCACCGTGGATGAAGATGAATAGTTTATTATACATTGCCTAGAAGCCTAATAATTTACAATACAGTGGATATATCATGGACAATATGGAGTAAAATGCTTTGAAAGTATAGTTTGATTCATATGTGAAGTTTTCTCGATTTTTGAAAATTTCAAGAAAATGGGTCTAATTTGACTCCTTACAGCTACACTCTTGATGAATATGTCACACATCTACCATTTTCAAAACTTCCCTAGATTCTATAGATTCAAAAACATGCTGGAATAGGAGTGAATCAAACAGTTAGTTAGGTCATTTTGCTAATTATCTTGAAAAGGTGCGAAAATCACGTAATTTGATGGTACTTGACCTTTGACCCCCTTGTGTACATACCATGTAGGTCGTTTTCAAAAAAAGGGATTATCATCTGATAGCCTATTGTCTAGGCTACAAAATGATGTATAACAACGTGTAGTAAAGTAAATGGAAAGGTAAATACAAAGAAGTTTAATGAAAACTACACCTTCAAAATTCACGTATTGAAAAATTCCACTTTGGCATATAATGGGTCAAAAAACACCCTTTTTGAGAATATCAGAGGTGGCATCCACCATATCCTAATGCACCACCCCATGTTCTACCAATATCCACTGGATGCCTGTCTCTAACATGAAATGATTTTTAAAATTGATTTTTTGGTATCATTTCCCCTACTATTATGCTAGGTTGTGTTGTGATTATATTTTGTATTATTTTTTCCCTTGGTGTACTTTTTTGTTATAAGGGTGTGTATCCTCTCTCCGATGGGCTGGGGCGG
Source organism: Portunus trituberculatus (assembly GCF_017591435.1). Lineage (NCBI taxonomy): Eukaryota > Metazoa > Arthropoda > Malacostraca > Decapoda > Portunidae > Portunus > Portunus trituberculatus. The sequence goes on from NC_059304.1 coordinate 28,381,701, forward strand.
GATTTTCAAACGCTCGTAGTGGTTGCTGCGACTATCTTAGCGGGTAGGTTACCGTAACTCTCCCGTAACTCGCATGAGGTGTATTTTCTAAAGACATTAGAGCTGTCATTACGGTTTTCGGACCGTCATCTTTACTCCCAGGGCTAATGTTATTGAGGAGCACCGTGACACTGGCCGCAGGGTTGTGTAGTGGACATTTCTCCATTATAAGAGCCGTATATAAAGGAGTTTGATTATTTATCCTGCCTTGAGTAGCCGTCCTTCTCTACATATAAGCCAGGAGAGGAAGCAATAAGAGAGGAATTAGGAAGCTGTAGACTCATAATATATATAAATATACTGTGGCTAAAGTATTTGCATGGGTAATAAATTGTAAGATAATGGAATGGATGGAAGAAATGAAGACTTAGGGGAAGAGCAAAGCTGATTTAGGTCAACAGGTAGAGGAAATAGATTAGGGTGCCAAACATATGGATATGACAGTGTTAATTGCTGAGAAGAAAGAGGATATATGAGTTACTTAGAATAGCCGGAATATGGAAAGGAATGGGACATTAGGTACAGTGACAGGAAATGTAAGGTGATAGAATATAACAGCGCTAGGGGAATTCAGTGCTAGAAGTATTAGATAAGTAAACATATCTCGGTTTAGAAATTGATATAAAGTGTGTAAGAGAAAAACAAAGGGAAATAAATTAAGGGAAGGCCAAGAAGATGATAGGCATGTTAATTAATGAAGGGATTAGATGAGTTAACAAGTATGAATAGAAAAAAAAAATTGTGGAAAGGAATGGCAGTACCATTTTGTTTGTATGGGTCAGAAATACCTTATCATTTGGAAGACGATCCTAACACTATAGGTAGTGGAGTTAAGGGAATAATAATGCAGTAGAGGCAATCAGAGGTGAAATGGGGTGGAGTTCATTTAGGGAAAGGGTAATGAAAGAGATTCTTACTGTGATGGAACTGTATGGTGGCAAGGAAGAAAGGGAAAATACAGCAAAAGAGATGAAAAAGTTTCTTGTGTAAGTGTAGGAAACAGCAGAGAGGTTAGCAGCATAAAGACATGTTAATATTGAGTTTGTGTTCATCTTTGTCCCTCCCAGAGGCTGAGAAGGATGACCTGCTAAGTTATCCAAAGCTGAAAAGGCTACAAGAAGCAGTCTTGTCAAAGATGGAGTTGAAACAAGTGCTGCAAAACAATGCTGCAGTAAACAGGGCACTGAGATGTGAGCAAGTATACAGAGATGCAGTAAACAGGGCACTGAGATGTGAGCAAGTATACAGAGACCTAACTGATCCATTTTCTGTCTGTGATGAACACTTATTGAAATACATATTATAGATTCCCAAGACAAGAACCTCTTCAATTGTGCCACAGAGTGGAACCAAAAATTGGCTGAGAAGATCCCATGCAGTGCCTTGTCACTTACAGGTGATGACAAAATTTATGGAAGTGTATCTTTTCAAAGTGTGTTGGCAGACACATATGGAGTAACACAGGGATGTGTCAGCTCCTGTCAAATGTGGAAAGATTGCTGCAGTGACCATGTTACTTCATAACTACTGTAGAAAGATAAATATTCCACTACTGGGTGAAGTAGTGGTGAACCTTAAAGACATGGATGACCCACAGGCTGTTCCTGTCATTGCATGGCACTTCTCATAATATAGAAATGAGCATATGGTTTTGAAAATTAGTTGTCTTTAATTAATAAGTTTTATAATATATATATATATATATATATATATATATATATATATATATATATATATATATATATATATATATATATATATATATAACACACACACAGGAGATTTTAAGACTATACATAAGAGTTTATAAGTTATTTATTGCAGATTATAGTACATTTGTATTTAGCTCATAATAATAAGACTTAAACACTACACAAAATAATTTTTAAGTAATTTATTGGTTTAAGGCATTCATATTTAAATAAAATAAAAAATTAAGAAAGTATAGATTCTTCTCTATATCCAGTAATTGTATCCTTATCACATAATTCATTTTGTACTATTCAATTGTCTGACTACAAATACACAGCCAGTTTATTTGAGTACTTGCCTCATTACAAGTACTGAAGGGGTTAAAATAGTGAAGACTGTGATCATTAATCTTGTGACCTCCACAAATCCTTCCTAATGTCAATAAAATAAGGCAATGCAGCAGCACCACCTTGCTCCATGGCATTACCTAATACCCAAACACACACACACACCTATCATTGAATCATACACCAATGCCTCCCACAGCCCCCCAAATTCCACAGCAGGCATGCAAGACCCAAAGTATGGTGGCCAAGATGTTACAGCTGTCACCTTCTGTTTCCATCCTACCAAACATTTCCACAGTATTATGTGACACTGGCTACACTGTACTGGGCTCCACATTCTGGCAAAGATGGGTTATGTTAGATATGGCGTGGTGTGGTGTGGTGTGGTCTGGTATAGTGTAGTGTGGGACAGTGAGGTGAGGTGAGGTGAGGTGAGGTGAGGTGAGGTGTTGTGTGGTGTACTGTGGTATGGTGTGGTATGACATGGCATGGCATGGCATGGCATGGCATGGTATGATATGGAGTGAAGTGGACTGGAGTGGTGTGGTGTGGTGTGGTGTGATTTGGGTTAGGTTAGGTTTACTTTAGTTATTAATCAAAAACTAATCTCTTTGTAACTCTAAACTAGAACGTCTATCAAAAAGATTAAATGAATAAGTGATACACAAGGTAAAATAAAATATAAAAATAAAGTAACTTTTAATACACACACAAAAAAAAAAAGAATAAACATAAAAAAAACAAATAGAAAATAAACTAACACTAAATTAAAGGTAAAAAAAAAAAAAAATTGAAAGTAAAAAAATAAAAAATAGAAATAAAAGAAATAACATACATGCACAGACACACAAAGAAGAAGAAAGAGTACAAGACGTGATTAAAAAAGAAGTACAAGCATGGAGAATCCAAGATAAGAAAGACAAGGAATCATTTCAAGAACAGTTAAAAGAAAGAGATGAAAATATGACAAGCAAAATGATAGGAGTCCTCAAGAAAAAAGAAAATTTAGTAAGAGAAATAGCGGAAAAAAAGAAGAGTGTAATTATTTTTGGACTGAAAGAAAAAAATGTTAAATATAGACCAAGAAGGGAAAAAGACGAAATGAAATCAGTAAAAGACCTACTAAAACATCTGAATGACGAGGATAGACAGAACTTAGAAGAGGAAGTAGAAGAAATCCATAGAATGGGACCATATCAAGAAGGAACAGTGAGACCAATTAAGATATTACTAAAATCACAAGCAGCAGCAGAAGAAGTACTATATAGAAAAACGAAACTCAGAGAAACAGAAGGTTGCAAAGATATATATATAAAGAAAAATAGAAACGAGGAGGAAAGGAAGAGACACAATGAACTGGTGGCAGAAGCAAGAGAAAAAATAATGAAAGGTCAGAGGAGGAGAAGAAGGCATTTTTGGAGAATTATAGGAGACAGGATAAGGAAATGGTATATAAAAGAGAAAGAAGAGAAAAGAATGGAGCAAGTTTAACTAAAAATGATAAGAACAAGAGATTAAAAATGATGTATACAAACATAGATGGGATTTTATCTAGTAAATTAGAATTAAGAGATTACATAAAGAAAGAAGAACCAGATATTGTATGCCTGGTGGAAACAAAGTTAAATGAGGCAATAAAATAGACATAGATAAAAGGTATAATATATGGAGGAGAGACAGAGTGGGTAAAGGAGGAGGAGGAGTCATGATGATGTTAAGGAAGGAGATAGTGGTAAATCAAGTGGAGTTTGGGGAAGGAAAATCAGAAATACTGTATGTTAAGATGCATATTAACAAAAAGGAGTTAACAATCATTGGAACATATGTGCCACCAAAAACAAACTCATGGACTAACCAAGAATATAGAGACATGATAGATGACACAATAAAGAGTCTTACAAGAATCATTAAGGAAAGGAGAAAAGTGATATTGGTAGATTTCAACTGTAAGGAGGTAGACTGGGAAAATTATGAAAGTGGTATGGGGGAAGATGCCTGGGGAGATAGATTCCTGAACCTAATGATAGATAATTTGATGGTCCAAAGAGTAAAGGAAAACACAAGATTCAGAGGAAACGATGAGCCGGCAAGATTAGACCTAGTTTTTACAAGGGATATACCAATTAACGATGATATAAGATACAAGTGCCCATTGGGAAAGAGTGACCATGTAATATTAGAGATGGATATAGAAGAAGGAAAGGAAGATAGAGATGAATCATACAAAGGAGACCGATTAAATTACAGAAAGGCTGATATTGAGAATCTCAAGAACTATTTTAAAACGTAAACTGGGAGGAGATGGAAAACTCATTAACGGTTCAAGAGAAATATAACTTATTTTTGGAAATATACAAAACTGGGGTCAGGAATATGTTCCGAAATATAGACCTAAAGAAGAAGGAAAGAAAGATTGGTTTAATGCAAGATGTGCTAGGGCAAAGGAGAAACGAGATGGAGCATGGAAAAGGTGGAGAAGAAACAGAAATCCAGAAAATAAGGAAAACTTCAAAACAGCAAGAAATGAATATGCTAAGGTGAGAAAGGAAGAAGAAAAGAACTATGAAAAGGACATTGTCGAAAAATGTAAGGAACAACCAAAATTGTTCTACAGATTCATAAATGGAAAAATAAGACAAAAAGAAACAATAGAAAGGTTAAAAGGAGAAAACGGAATGGTGGAAGACCCAAAAGTATGGCAGAACTGTTAAATAGTAAATTTCATGAGGTCTTTACTAAGGAATCCAAATTTGAAAGACCACAGGGTAATAGAGAGACTGTCTATATGAAAGAGATTAAAGTAACCAAGCTTGAAATAAAAAGTTGATGACGGAATTGGATGAGGAAAAGGCAATGGGACCGGATGAAGTCTCAGGCAGAATACTGAAAGAATGTAGGGAAGAACTAGCAAGTCCAATATACAACATCATAAAATGCTCAATAGAAAATGGAACAGTGCCAGTGGAGTGGAAAAGAGCTGAGGTGGTTCCCATATATAAGAGCGGAAGGAAGGAAGAACCTTTAAATTACAGGCCGGTATCACTAACTAGTGTAATATGCAAGATGTGTGAAAAAGTAATAAAGAAGCAATGGATCGAGTTTCTTGAAGACAACAAAATATTATCAAATAGCCAATTTGGTTTTAGAAAAGGTCGGTCATGTGTGACAAATTTATTGAGTTTCTACTCTAGAATAGTTGATAAAGTACAAGAGAGAGGGATGGGTTGACTGTATTTATTTAGATCTAAAAAAGGCTTTTGATAAAGTGCCACATGAAAGATTACTATGGAAGTTAGAGGAGAAGGGTGGCTTAAAAGGAAGCACATTGAGATGGATGAAGAATTACTTAAGGGGGAGAGAAATAAGGACGATAGTTAAAGATATGAAGTCCAAGTGGAGAACAGTAGACAGCGGAGTGCCACAGGGGTCAGTATTGGCACCAATACTTTTTCTCGTATATATAAATGACATGCCAGAGGAGTGAACAGCTACATAAATCTGTTTTGCGGACGATGCGAAACTGTGCAGAGTCATTAAACAAAAGAGGATTGTGAAATACTACAGGACTTAAACAAGATCTGGAAATGGAGCAAAAATGGGAGATGGAATTCAATGTGGACAAAAGCCATGTCATGGAAATGGGAAAAGTGAAAGACGACCAGTGGGAATCTATAAGATGGGAGATGGAGTAGAACTAGAAAAAGTAAAAAGGAAAAGGACTTGGGAGTGACAATGGAAGAAAATAATCAACCGGTTAGCCATATTGATAGAATTTTCAGAGAGACGTATAATTTGCTAAGGAATATTGGAGTAGCATTTCACTATATGGACAAGGAAATGATGAAGAAATTGATAAGTACTAAAATAAGACCTAGATTGGAATATGCAGGAGTTGTGTGGACTCTATAAAAGAAACACATAAGAAAATTAGAGAGACTACAAAAATGGCTACAAGAATGGTTCCAGAATTTAAAGGGATGGCATATGAGGAGAGACTAAAGGCAATGGATCTACCAACCTTGGAGCAGAGAAGAGAGAGGATCTGATACAAGTTTATAAATTGATTAACGGAATGGATGAAGTGGATAATGAGAAACTGATCCTGAGAGAAGAATATGACTTTAGAAGCACAAGATCGCATAGTAAGAAACTAAGGAAGGGACGATGTCTGAGAGATGTTAAAAAATTTAGTTTCCCACAAAGATGTGTTGAGACTTGGAACAGTTTGAGTGAGGAAGTGGTATCAGCAAAGAGTGTACATAGTTTTAAAGAAAAATTGGATAAGTGTAGATATGGAGACGGGACCACACGAGCATAAAGCCCAGGCCCTGTAAAACTACAACTAGGTAAATACACAGAGAGACACACACACGGACACTGGCGCGGTTCTGACGATCAGCTGATCTTCACTACATACCTGTTGTATAGTATTTACAGTGGCCTGGGCAGGTAGTGTGGACTCATTTTTTTTTCTTCATGAAATCAATGATGAGTGAAAAAGAGATTCGATCAAAATGCAGACATGAGAATAGAGAAGGGGCTGATGATGACTATGTTGGTGAGGGAGAACGCGATTCAAGGCGATACGACGACTACTTCACTACTTAAGAGAGTGTTGAATATTGAATGTAAACTAGATAAATTGATAAAGGAGAAGATGGAAATGAAAGAGAATGAAGAACAGGAAAAGGAGTTTATAAGACTGAGAGAAAGGATAAGAAAAGTGGAAGAAAATGAAGCTAGGCTAAGAGCGGAAAACGAAGAACTAAAAAAGGAAGTAGCTAACTACAAAAAGCAGATGGAAGAAGGACTCGGTAAAGCCGAGAAAGAAAAGGAGAAGCTTAAAGATTTAGTAAACAAAGAAGAGGAAAGAGTACAGAACGTGATTAAAAAAGAAATACAAGCATGGAGAGTCCAAGATAAGAAAGATAAGGCCGATTTTCAGGTGATTCAAGAACAACTTAAAGAAAAAGAAGAAAACATGACAAACAAAATGATAGGAGTTCTCAAGACAAAAGAAAAATCTAGTTAGAAAAATTGCAGATAAAAAGAAGAGTGTAGTCGTATTTGGAATAAAAGAAAAAAATATAAAATATAGACCAAAAAGAGATAAAGAAGAAATGAAATCAATCAAAGACTACTGAAGAATCTAAATGATGAAGATAGGCAGAACTTGGAAGATGAAGTAGAAGAAATAAACAGAATGGGACCATATCAAGAAGGAAAAACGAGACCAATTAAAATATTACTAAAATCACAAGCAGCAACAGAAGAAATATTATATAGAACAACAAAACTTAGAGAAACAGCAGGCTGCAAGGATATCTATATAAAGAAAAATAGATATGAGGAAAAAACGAAGAGATACAATGAACTGGCAGCAGCAGTAAGGGAAAAAAATAATGAAAGGTCAGAGGAGGAAAAAAAGGCATTTTTTTTGGAGAACTCTAGGAAACAGGATAAGGAAATGGTATATAAACGAGAAGGAAGAGAAAAAAGTGGAACAAGTTTCACTAAAAATGATAAAGGCAAGAGACTAAAAATGATGTATACGAACATAGACGGGGTTTTATCAAGTAAATTAGAATTAAGAGATTACATAAAGAAAGAAAATCCAGATATTGTATGCCTGGCTGAAACAAAACTAAATGAGGAAATCAAAATAGTCTTGGATAATAGGTATAATGTATGGAGAAGAGACAGAGAAGGTAAAGGAAGGAGATAGTGATAAACAAAGTGGAATGTGGGGAAGGAAAAGCATAAATATTGTATGTTAAGATGCATATTAATAAAAAAGAGTTAACAATCATTGTAACATATGTGCCACCACAAACAAATTCATGGACCAATCAAGAATATAAAGACATGATAGATAACACAATAAGGAGTCTAACGAGAATCGTAAAAGAAAGGAAAAAAGTTATATTAGTAGGAGATTTCAACTGTAAAGAAGTGGACTGGGAAAATTATGAAAGTGGTATGGGGGAAGAAGCCTGGGGAGAAAGATTCTTGAACCTAATGATAGACAATATGATGGACCAGAGAGTAAAGGAATGCACAAGATTCAGAGGAAACGACGAGCCGGCGAGATTGGACCTAGTTTTTACAAGGGGTATACAAATGAATGATGATATAATATATAAGTGCCCATTGGGAAAGAGTGACCATGTAATATTAGAAATAGATATAGAAGAGGGAAAGGAAGATAGAAACGATTCATACAAAGGAGACCGATTAAACTACAGAAAAGCTGATATTATGAATCTCAGGGACTAATTTAAAAACGTAAACTGGGAGGAGATGGAAAACTCAGAGACGATGCAAGAGAAGTATAACTTATTTTTGGAAATATATAAAACAGGAGTCAGGGAATATGTCCCAAAATATAGACCTAAAGAAGAAGGAAAGAAAGATTGTTTTAATGCAAGGTGTGCCAGGGCAAAGGAGAAGAGAGATGGAGCATGGAAAAGGTGGAGGAGAAATAGAAATCAAAGAAATAAGGAAAACTTCAAGGCAGCAAGAAATGAATATGCTAAGGTGAGGAAGGAAGAGGAAAAGAACCTTGTAAAGGACATTGTCAAAAAATGTAAGGAGCAACCAAAATTATTCTATAGATTCATAAATGGAAAAATTAGACAGAGAAACAATACAAAGGTTAAAAGGAGAGAACGGGATGGTGGAAGACCCAAAAACTATGGCAGAACTATTAAATAATAAATTCCAGGAGGTCTTTACTAAGTAATCTAAATTTGAAAGGCCACAGGGTAATAGAGAGACAGTCTATATGAAAGAGATTAAATTAAAGTAACCAAGCTTGAAATAAAAGAATTAATGAAGGAACTGGATGAAGACAAGGCAATGGGACCAGATGAAGTCTCAGGCAGAATACTGAATGTAGGGAAGAACTAGCAAGTCCTATATACAACATCATAAAATGCTCAATAGAAAATGGAACAGTACCAGTAGAATGGAAAAGAGCTGAGGTGATTCCCATATATAAGAGCGGAAGGAAGGAAGAACCATTAAATTACAGACCGGTATCAATAACTAGTGTAATATGCAAGATGTGAGAAAGAATAATAAAGAAACAATGGATCGAGTTCCTTGAAGACAACAAATTAATATCAAATAGCCAATTTGGTTTTAGGAAAAGATGGTCTTGGGTAACTAATTTATTGAGTTTCTATTCTAGAATAGTTGATAGAGTACAATAGAGAGAGGGATGGGTTGACTGTATTTATTTGGATTTAAAAAAGGCATTTGACAAAGTGCCAAATGCAAGATTACTATGGAAGTTAGAGGAGAAGGGTGGCTTAAAAGGAAGCACATTGAGATGTATAGAAAATTATTTGAGGGGGAGAGAAATAAGGACGGTAGTTAAAGATATGAAGTCCAAGTGGAGAGCAGTAGAAAGCGGAATGCCACAAGGGTCAGTATTGGCACCAATACTTTTCCTCATTTATATTAATGACATGCCAGAAGGAGTGAACAGCTACATAAATCTGTTTGCAGATGATTTGAAACTGTGCAGAGTTATAAAGCAAAAAGAGGATTGTGAAATACTGCAAGAAGACCTAAATAAGATACGGGAATGGAGCAAAAAAGTGGGAAATGGAATTCAATGTGAACAAAAGCTATGTCATGGAAATGGGAAAGAGTGAAAGACGACCCGTGGGAATCTATAAGATGGGAGATGGAGTAGAACTGAAGAAAGTAAAAAATGAAAAAGACTTAGGAGTGACGATGGAAGCCATATTGATAGAATTTTTAGAGAAACATATAATTTGCTAAGGAATATTGGAGTAGCATTTCACTACATGGACAAAGAAATGATGAAGAAATTGATAAGAACTATAATAAGACCCAGATTGGAATATACAGGAGTAGTGTGGACCCCTCATAAAAAGAAACACAAAAGGAAATTGGAGCAACTACAAAAAATGGCTAGAAGAATGGTTCCAGAATTTGAAGGAATGACATATGAGGAGAGACTAAAGGCTATGGATCTACCAACCCTGGAACAAAGAAGGGAGAGAGGAGACCTGATACAAGTTTTTAAATTGATCAATGGAATGGACCAAGTGGATAATGAGAAACTGATCCTGAGAGAAGAATATGACATCTGAAGCACAAGATCGTATAGCAAAAAGCTGAGAAAAGGAAGATGTCTGAGAGATGTTAAAAAATATAGTTTCCCGCAAAGATGTATTGAGACGTGGAACAGTTTAAATGAAGAAGTAGTGTCTGCAACGAGTGTGCATACTTTTAAAGTAAGATTGGATAAGTGTAGATATGGAGATGGGACCACACAAGCATAAAGCCCAGGCCCTGTAAAACTACAACTAGGTAAATACAACTAGGTAAATACACACACACACACATATTGAGAATCTCAAGAACTATTTTAAAAACGTAAACTGGGAGGAGATGGAAAACTCAGAGACGATGCAAGAGAAGTATAACTTATTTTTGGAAATATACAAAACAGGAGTCAGGGAATATGTCCCAAAATATAGACCTAAAGAAGAAGGAAAGAAAGATTGGTTTAATGCAAGATGTGCTAGGGCAAAGGAGAAAAGAGATGGAGCATGGAAAAGGTGGAGGAGAAATAGAAATCCAGCAAATAAGGAAAACTTCAATGCATCGAGAAATGAATATGTTAAGGTGAGGAAAAAAGAGGAAAAGAACTTTGAAAAGGACATTGTCGAAAAATGTAAGGAGCAACCAAAATTGTTCTACAGATTCATAAGGGAAAAATTAGGCAAAAAGAAACAATAGAAAGATTAAAAGGAGAGAACGGGATGGTGGAAGACCCAAAATGTATGGCAGAACTATTAAATAATAAATTCCAGGAGGTCTTTACTAGGGAATCTAAATTTGAAAGGCCACAGGGTAATAGAGAGACAGTCTATATGAAAGAGATTAAAGTAACCAAGCTTGAAATAAAAGTTAATGAAGGAACTGGATGAAGAGAAGGCAATGGGACCGGATGAGGTCTCAGGCAGAATACTGAAAGAATGTAGGGAAGAACTAGCAAGTCCTATAATACATCATAAAATGCTCAATAGAAAATGGAACAGTACCAGTAGAATGGAAAAGAGCTGAGGTGGTTCCCACATATAAGAGCGGAAGGAAGGAAGAACCTTTAAATTACAGGCCAGTATCACTAACTAGTGTAATATGCAAGATGTGTGAAAGAATAATAGAGAAACAATGGATCGAGTTCCTTGAAGACAACAAATTAATATCAAATAGCCAATTTGGTTTTATAAAAAGACGGTCTTGTGTAACTAATTTATTGAGTTTCTATTCTAGAATAGTTGATAGAGTACGAGAGAGAGAGGGATGGGTTGACTGTATTTATTTGGATTTAAAAAGGGCATTTGATAAAGTGCCACATGCAAGATTACTATGGAAGTTAGAGGAGAAGGGTGGCTTAAAAGGAAGCACATTGAGATGGATAGAAAATTATTTGAGGGGAAGAGAAATAAGGACGATAGTTAAAGATATGAAGCCCAAGTGGAGAGCAGTAGAAAGTGGAGTGCCACAGGGATCAGTATTGGCACCAATACTTTTCCTCATTTATATTAACGACATGCCAGAAGGAGTGAACAGCTACATAAATCTGTTTGCAGATGATACAAAACTGTGCAGAGTTATAATGCAAACAGAGGATTATGAAATACTGCAAGAAGACCTAAATAAGATCTGGGAATGGAGTAAAAGTGGGAAATGGAATTCAATGTGAACAAAAGCCATGTCATGGAAATGGGAAAGAGTGAAAGACGACCTGTGGGAATATATAAGATGGGAGATGGAGCAGAACTGGAGAAAATAAAAAAGGAAAAGGACTTAGGAGTGACGATGGAAGAAAACAATCAACCAGTAAGCCATATTGATAGAATTTTTAGAGAAACATAATTTGCTAAGGAATATTGGAGTAGCATTTCACTATATGGACAAAGAAATGATGAAGAAATTGATAAGTACTATAATAAGACCCAGATTGGAATATGCAGGAGTAGTGTGGACCCCTCATAAAAAGAAACACATAAGGAAGTTGGAGAGACTACAAAAAATGGCTACAAGAATGGTTCCAGAATTTGAAGGGATGACATATGAGGAGAGACTAAAGGCTATGGATCTACCAACCCTGGAACAAAGAAGGGGAGAGGAGATCTGATACAAGTTTATAAATTGATTAACGAAATGGATTAAGTGGATAATGAGAAACTGATCCTGAGAGAAGAATATGACGTTCGAAGCACAAGATCGCATAGTAAAAAGCTGAGAAAAGGAAGATGTCTGAGAGATGTTAAAAAATATAGTTTCCCGCAAAGATGTATTGAGATGTGGAACAGTTTAAATGAAGAAGTAGTGTCTGCAACGATTGTGCATACTTTTAAAGTAAGATTGGATAAGTGTAAATATGGAGACGGGGCCACACGAGCATAAAGCCCAGGCCCTTTAAAACTACAACTAGGAAAATACATCTTTCTCTCTGGATGACCCTTTCCATGTGGGAATAAAGGTCAATGGGGAGGTCAGAGAGCAGACTGTCGGTGACGATAGTGCGCAGGCTGTCCAGGTGCTGCTGTACTGCCTCTGCTATGCTTTATGTTGACCGCTGGCTGTTGGATTAGGTTAGATTGCATTAGGTACAATTAGGTTACATAGAGATAAAAAAAAAAGTTAGGTTAGATGAGGTAAGGTCAGGTCAGTTTAGGTAAGGTTAGGGAAGGTAAGGTAATGTGAGTTGAGGTTAGGTTAGGTTATGCTAGGTCAGGTCAGATAAGGTAAGGTAAGATCAGATCAGATCAGATCCAGGGGAGGACTCAGCCCTCACAATTAGGTTACATTAGGTTAGGTTATGTTAAATTAGGTTAATACCCTAGCAGAGGGGTACATGGGAGGGGCTAAGTTACATTAGATTAGTTTAATTCCCTACCAGGCGGCTCAGTTAGGTTACATTAGAAATTAGGTTATGCTTGGTTAGGTTAGGTTGGAAAAACTTGAAATATTATGGAAAATTTCCGTAGTTTTTTTTAATGCTCACAATGCGTTTATTTTCCCCACCAAAATCCCCGATTCCCTACAGGCCCCCAAGCTTCTTTGGGGGGGATGGAGGGGATGGAGAGGAAGGGATTGAGGGACAGACATGTTATAAAAAATACCAACAGTTTGTTTACACTAACAGATTTACCTGTGACGTCTGTGACAAGATGTTTTTGAACAAGGTAGACGCAGATCTGTGCTACAAAAATCATTTGGACATGTGCATCCAGCCTCTGACGCGTGTACCAGGACCGTCAGGCAATATTCCCAGCAGAAATTAAATGTGTAGCGTTTTATTTGAGCCTTGCCTTCAGTTATCCCTTTCCCATAATAATATTTTTATATTACTGTGGAATGAGGCTATACGTCTCAGCTTGGCGTGATCCTGCGACTAAAGAGTACAATAGTTTTTCCGGCGAGCTACGAGGGAGATTTGTCCGGCAGTGATACTATCGTTTTCACTTTTCAGTAGCAGCGTTCGCGTGTAAAAGCGAACGCTTCTGGACCATTCACCTTTTGCAAAGTACTACTTGAAAACGCCTTATAGTGTGATACCCCCTTAATAACTAAAAACTTAATATTATTGTCCCCGACGCTACAGGATGTTTATGCAATTAGGTATGCAATATCAGTATTTATTTATTTAAATACTTGTAGTCTTGTTATGTATACTGTCTATTTATGTATTTTTGATACTTTAATCCTTAAGTCTTTGCTTAAGGGATAGGTGGCGAGGTCCATCCTCCTCCTTTGTTGTATTTCATTATTAATGCATCAATAAATGTATCAATCAATTAATCATAAGTTAAACTATCAGTTCTTTCTGAATTTTCCTCCAGTAATGAAAAAGAAAATGTCAATTTCCCATTGTTGTTGTTGGTGTTAGGGACGGGAAGATCTGTAGATCCTTATGAACCTTGGGGTAATATCCTGTGTGGGTATCACAGGCGTGGTAGTTGGCAGGTCTTCCTCAAGAAAATTTCCCATTGCTTAACACTGGAGAGGGCAATGTTTTGGGTATAAGTTGCAATCGTAAACTCCGTCCATCGCTTCCTATAATCTACCCCCTTCACTATTTTTAGTAAAGCGGGATAGGCGCGCCGTCCCCTGTGTATCTAACTTCTTTGCTCTCCTCTCATCTTTTCTTCAAGTGCACGACAGCCTCTTCCCTAATCTTTCCTCCAAGCTCCTTTCATCTTTCCTCCAAGGTACAGCTAGTGGTTGGGAATCCGCCCGCTCTGAGCCATTCACCACCCACCATATAGGTTTACTTGTAAGTAGCATAAGTAGCAAAGTAAAAGGAAGAAGGATTTCTCTGTTTCCTTGACCCTCGGGGGAAGAACTATCTAACCTCTTAACAACTATTATTATCATAATCTATTTTCATTGTAATTACTATTGCTGCGACCCTCCTTCAGCTTCTTCAAGGAGGGGACGCCTCACAATCTTCTCGTGATTCGGGGCGTGTGTGTCGGGGAAGACTTTACCTGGGTGGCGTGGCGCGACTGGGGTGGAGCGGCGGGCAGATCGCTCTCTCAGGCCTGCTGGCTGTCTGCTACTATAGCACCCACTCTAACTCAGCTCAGTCACAGAGTGGGGAGAAGGAAACACTTCTTCCTTATTTCTCTATATTACAGCAACTATACACGAATCACCGGGAACAGGTGGCGGCGGCACACAGGACGGGGCAGGGGGCGGCAACAAAGTACGGGTAACACTTTGTTAGTTCGTCAGGCACTTTCACTGTCTCTGTCTCTCGTTCACTCTCTGACTGCTCCCCAGAGTGCGACTTATTTCTTCGAGGTCTCTCGCTACACTTCCTTCCTCTGTCCTCGTCGGTGCCACACAGTGCCCCACAAACCACGCCTCCTGTGCCGTCGCACCTGCCAGGCAATGTCCTTACGAGTCTATTTCAGCTTGTTAGGTAACGCTATCTACCTTAACCGCTAATTACCAATATATCCCTGATTATGCTGGCTACAAGCAATTCACATATACATGCATTTATTTACATGGTACCGTATGACAATCATCCCTGGGCTGGCCAGTGCCCTTACCCATACACACACACACACACTTATCTCCCCGTGACCTCCGGGGTCACATCTCCGTCATGGAGGCCTAGCTCAGCGTCCCTTCCATTAAGGTCTGACAGTTTCATAAATACGAGCAACCAACACCTCGCTCACCCTTTAGCTAAAGTCTGCACATATGTACTCATATGTACAACCCATATGTACTCTCTTATGACGCTGCTCCACACTTACACAGACACACGTACTGTACATATCTGGGAGGCTGCTGCAATACACCTTCGCAACACTATTATTTACCGTGTAATGAGTGCCCCATATATATTTGTGTTTGTCTTGACAACTATTTTGGGAAAGCCTTCGGATGAGGCCTATTTTTAATTACCTAGACCCTTTAGCAAGATATAATATAGAAAATATTCGAAGAGCCATTTAAATATGGCGGTAGATTGTCCGTCACAGAGGGTGAAGTAAGTGACGTCATCCCTCTTGCCCTCGCCTTAGCTTTCGATTTAACGGCACCTCTGTAATATCCTTAACGTGCCATACAATTTTTGCATCCAGAACAGTATATAAAAATTTAGAAATATATGTTAGGTGTCTTTTAATAGGTAAGTTAAACATTGAATAGGAGTGGGTTTTCTTTGAAAGAAATTGGTGATGAAAGGATTGGTGTGGCAGCAGCCGGTGGCGGGTCAGTGTGGCGGCTCAGCTGTTACTGGCAAAGCCGTCTGCTGTATGTTGTGAATGTGGTGTGTATTTACATTCCTTAACACCTTTATCGTATGTACTAGGTAAGTGTGAGAGTTTAAGTGTTAAATAGAATATGTTGTTGTGATTCATATGAAGGTTAGTAGATTTTATCAAATGTAACCCGGAAGAAGAGGGGTGAAGCAAGTGGTTGTGGTGGTGGTGGCGGCGCTGTACTTTAATATCACTATTATTTTCCTCTTTGCGTTGCTCTCAGTCATTTCCTGTCATATGACATTTTCATCTTCAGCAGCTAATACCTACCACTGGTTAACAAGTCCAGTCAATGTGCTACTTTTGTCGTTTCAAGTGTAATCCACAAATTTCGTTTTCATATATTTTCTCTCATCTAATCATCCTCTTCATCTGCTACATAAGGTTTTTTTCTTATTTATTTTTTTTTACAAAGTATGTTAACATAATTCACCTTTTAAAGTGACAGTTCTTTATAGTTCAAATGATGACTTTAGCCTATACCAAGTGTATACCTTCATCGTATTTTAAAAATGGTTATTATGATAGCATGTTATTCAGTGTTGTATTTTATGCGATGATGCGGAGATTGATAGCCTTAAATAGTAATTCATCCTGTTCCCTCCGGACTAGCCGAAACCTTTCAATATTAATTTATAGATGGGGAAAAAATGTGTAAATAATCATCAGACATACGTATTATATAGTGAATAGAAAAGGTGTCAGATTGAGGTTGGATTATGAAGCATCTCCTATTGACTATTCTTAAGATATAATGCATATAAAGGATATATATATATATATATATATATATATATATATATATATATATATATATATATATATATATATATATACACACACACACACACACACACACACATATATATATATATATATATATATATATATATATATATATATATATATATATATATATATATATATATATATATATATATATATATATATATATATATATATATATATATATATATATATATATATATATATATATATATATATATATATATATATATATATATATATATATATATATATATATATATATATATATATATATATATATATATATATATATATATATATATATATATATATATATATATATATATATATATATATATTAGTCTATTACAGAAATATTTTAGCCTAAAAGAATACTCAATGCTGATTGGTTGAAACAAAGTACACGTATATGAAACTCGAACCCTAACTATGCTAAACGACACTATCTCACCTAGTTTGAAATTATTAAGTAAAGATTAATAATTTGTTAGCTAGTTCTGTACCATTTAATTCTGGCTTCTCTTTCACAATAAATAAAGATTCCGCTATCCTAAGGTCTGAGTTACAATATGCCCTATACTTTATGTTAAAGTCCTGATCAGTAAATGCATGATTACATTGTAATGCGTGTTCTCTTATATTTGAGAAACTAGGCTGAGTGATATGAGCATTAGTTCTATACGATACTCCCAAGTGCTCAGAAATTAGGTAAAGAATATAACAATAATTTGCAACAATTTAAGAGGATTGTTTCTTGGTTTGATTATAAGGTGGTTGTGGCTAGTATTAGTAAAGATAATTCTAGCAAAATTAATGTAAAATTCATTCATAAGAAAAAGTTGGCAGCATTGGGTGTGTCCCAGGACAGTGAATTAGATGCAAGTAAAGTAATTTTTAATCTCTCTGATAAGATGTTGAATGATGAAGAAAAACAGATTCCGATCCTTACTGAAGTTAGCTGTGAGGGAGTCCATTTTTATCTTTAATGACCAATTGTATCAACAAATAGATGGGGTAGCTATGGGTTCCCCTTTGGGGCTAATATTAGCAAATGCTTTTTTATGCTATCATGAAAAAAGCTAGTTGTCGGATTGTCCAACTAAATTCAGGCCAATTAAATACAACTGTTATGTAGATGATTGTTTGCTAGCATTTAAATCTAAGGAACAAGCTCATAAATTTCTTGAGTATTTGAATAATAAACATAAAAATATATCATTCACTTCCGAGTTTGAGACTAATAATAACATCCTATTCCTAGATATAATGGTCATGAAGAATGATGGATCTCTTTCCACAGATGTTTTCAGGAAAGGAACTTATACGGGTTTGGGCTTGAATTTTGATTCATTTGTCCCTTCCCTGTTCAAGATAAATTCCATCAAAACGTTACTACACAGCATACAATATTTGTAGTACTTGGCTCTTTTTCCATAATGAACTTGAAAGACTAAGACATTATTTTCATATTAATGGTTATCCCAAAGACTTAATAGAGAAACAAATTAAGAAGTTTATCACCAATAAATTTGTTACTGACAATTTTGTGGAGGATAAAACTAAAGAAGTTAGATACATTACATTGCCCTTTTCAGGACAATTTAGTTACCATTTACGTAATACAATGTCTCATTTACTCAAGAAACATGTTATGAATGTTGATTTTAGATTAATTTTTGTTAATAAAAACACCATAGGTTCCTTATTTAAATTTAAAGGTACTCCTTTGTGCTCAAAAATTGTATATTGCTTTAGATGTCTGGACTGTATGTCATGGTACAGTATATTGGTTCCACCTGTCGGAACCTAAAAATTCGAATTTCTGAGCACTTGGGAGTATCGTATAGAAGTAATGCTCATATTACTCAGCCTAGTTTCTCAAATATAAGAGAACACGCATTATAATGTAATCATGCATTTATTGATCAGGACTTTAACATAAAGTATAGGGCATATTGTAACTCAGACCTTAGGATAGCGGAATCTTTATTTATTGTGAAAGAGAAGCCAGAATTAAATGGTACAGAACTAGCTACCAAATTATTAATTTTTACTTAATAATTTCAAACTAGGTGAGATAGTGTTAGCATAGTTAGGGTTCGAGTTTCATACGTACTGTTTCAACCAATCAGTATTGAATATTCTTTTAGGCTAAAATATTTCTGTAATAGACTAACTGTTTTACATCATACTTTTAAATTTTTCTCTCTTTTGCATTAGCTATTACATATTAGAATATAGTGTTATATATTGTATTGGATAGTAAATTCTTAGTCAACCAATCAGAATTTGCCAGTTAGTGAGTAGGAGCTTATAAATATTGGTAAGCCAGTTTCCCTCCCCACTTACCTGTTGGAGGAACTAGTAGCAGGACCACTGCGTCTGGTCGTGTTTTAAAGTTTTATGTGTGTTTTTACAGTGTTGGTTTTTTATACACCTGAAGATGGGATATGTACTTTCCTGAAACGTTGTGTGAAGTGGATATAATGAAGATAACCGTCCTTTTGTGGGTCTTCTCTCTCCTTTACCGTGTGTGCTATGGACGCCCTGTCTTTCAAGTCATATACACGTATATATATATATATATATATATATATATATATATATATATATATATATATATGATTTTTTATATACACTTAACTCTCTGCTATCGCGCCCAATTGGGGCCGAAATAGCCGCGCTATAGCTGAAAATGCGATAGCTGAATTGAACAACTAATGGTGAAAATTGTTATTGGTGCTGCAACCACAAATTTTACTCCTAATATCCCTCATTTTTACTTCTTTTTAAATTACTGTATAATCCATTGGTACCAATTAAAACATGTCAAGGTTATAACATAAAAAAAATTTACATCAGCTCATTGTATTTACTAGAGATGTACCGATGCATCGGTATCAGTATCAGAATCGGCGGTATCGGCCCATTTTTTGGGTATCGGTATCAGCTTATTTTATGCCAATACTTACGATACCTAAAAGGAATTTACTACTTAGTGATATATTCGATATAAGATATTGATTACTGAGTAATTTACCTTTGCAAATGGCTTCAAAAAGCTTCTAGAATTGCTCCTATTTCACAAACGTCCTCAAAAGGACTTACAGCATTCCCCAAAACAAAGCCTCCCATCTGATAACGATCGCCGTCCACCAACTCATCCTGGTGTCCAGTGCAGTAATCACTACAAGTAGTAGTATCGGTATCGGTGGTATCGGTATCAATAGTAGTATCGGTATCTGCCCAATTAGGTGGTATCATCGAATCGCCAAAATTCTGGTATCGGTTTTGGCCAATGAGCGCTCAGATACCCCATGACGTCATGGCTGGGCACGCTATAGCAGGCATCTGAGGTCGCAATAATGAAATTTTAGCAGCGTTTCATGGGTGCGTGATAGCAATAAAACACGATAGCTGAAGTCGCGATAGCCGAGTGTTGACTGTAATGGGTATTTATCAGTATTACTGCAGTTTTGTATAGTTCATAATACATCCATGGTAAATTGTTTGATTTATATGCCCATATGATGGAAAACAGTTAGCTCTGTTCTTCCTTTCAGTTAGGAGATTTCTCATTTAGTATTAGTTTAGGTCGGTTTCTTTGCCAAATACTCTGCATCTTGCTGAAAACTCTATTGGGTAGAAATTAAAATAATCCGTATTATGAAACTACAGATTTATCAGAGTATCCTATGTTGACATACTTTCATATTGCTACCAGAAACTGCAGGTGATCAAGGATATTTTTATATCTTTCTAAATTTAATGTTGCATGTATTCCAGTCATGACTATATGCATCAGTTGATCTTCACAATTACTGTATCAAGATGATATGTATGAGATGAGACGCGGTCGAGGAAGGACGCAATACCGTCGCTCCCGAGAATCAGCTGATCTTCACTACCTTTGTTTGGGTTTGCAGTGGCCTGGGCGATTAGTGTGGACTCGTTTTTTTTCATGAATACAGTGTTACAAAATCATGAATGAGAAAGAGATTCCATCTAAATGCAGGTATGAGACATGGGAAAGAATGAAAGCTGATGATGTCTATGTTGGTGAGGGAGAAAGAGCATTCGAAGGCTTTGATACGGCGCATTCTTCACTATTTGATAGAGTGTTGACTATCGAACGTAAATTAGATAAATTGATAAAGGAGAGTATGGGAATGAAAGAGAATGAAGAACAGGATAAAGAGCTCCAGAAATTGAAAGAAAGGATAAAAAGAGTGGAAGAAAACGAAACTAGGCTAAGAACGGAAATGAAGAATTAAAAGTGAAAGTAGCTAACTACAAGAAATTGATGGAAGAAGGACTCGGTAAAGCCGAGAAAGAAAAAGAGAAGCTGAGAGATCTAGTTAACAAAGAAAAAGAAAGAGTAGAAGACGTAATTAAAAAAGAAGTACAGGCATGGAGAATCCAAGATAAGAAAGACAAGGAATCATTTCAGGAAGTATTTCAAGAACAATTAAAAGAAAGAAATGAAAATATGACAAACAAAATGATAGGAGTTCTGAAGAAAAAAGAAAATTTAGTAAGAGAAATTGTGGAAAAAAAAGTGTAATTATTTTTAGACTGAAAGAAAAAAATATTAAATATAGACCAAGAAGGGAAAAGGACAAAATGAAATCAGTAAACATCTAAATGACAAGGATAGACAGAACTTAGAAGAGGAAGTAGAAGAAATCCATAGAATGGGACCATATCAAGAAGGAACAGTGAGACCAATTAAGATATTACTAAAATCATAAGCAGCAACAGAAGAAGTACTATATAGAAAAACAAAACTCAGAGAAACAGAAGGTTGCAAAGATAATATGAATATATAATATATATATAATATATATATATATATATATATATATATATATATATATATATATATATATATATATATATATATATATATATATATATATATATATATATATATATATATATATATATATATATATATATATATATATATATATATATATATATATATATATATATATATATATATATATATATATATATATATATATATATATATATATATATATATAAAGAAAAATAGAAATGAGGAGGAAAGGAAGAGACACAATGAACTGGTGGCAGAAGCAAGAGAAAAAATAATGAAAGGTCAGAGGAGGAGAAGAAGGCATTTTTGGAGAATTATAGGAGACAGGATAAGGAAATGGTATATAAAAGAGAAAGAAGAGAAAAAAATGGAGCAAGTTTAACTAAAATGATAAGAACAAGAGATTAAAATGATGTATACAAACATAGATGGGATTTTATCTAGTAAATTAGAATTAAGAGATTACATAAAGAAAGAAGAACCAGATATTGTATGCCTGGTGGAAACAAAGTTAAATGAGGCAATAAAAATAGACATAGCTAAAAGGTATAAATATATGGAGGAGAGACAGAGTGGGTAAAGGAGGAGGAGAAGTCATGATGATGTTAAGGAAGGAGATAGTGGTAAATCAAGTGGAGTTTGGGAAGGAAAATCAGAAATACTGTATGTTAAGATGCATATTAATAAAAGGAGTTAACAATCATTGGAACATATGTGCCACCAAAAACAAATTCATGGACTAATCAAGAATATATAGATATGATAAATGACACAATAAGGAGTCTTACAAGAATCATTAAAGAAAGTAGAAAAGTGATTTTAGTAGGAGATTTCAACTGTAAAGAGGTGGAGTGGGAAAATTATGAAAGTGGTATGGGGGAAGAAGCCTGGGGAGATAGATTCCTGAACCTAATGATAGATAATTGATGGTCCAAAGAGTAAAGGAAAACACAAGATTCAGAGGCGAGATTGGACTTAGTTTTTACAAGGGATATAGAAATTAACGATGATATAGGATATAAGTGCCCATTGGGAAAGAGTGAGCATATTAATATTAGAAATGGATATAGAAGAAGGAAAGGAAGATAGAGATGAATCATACAAAAGAGACCGATTAAATTACAGAAAGGCTGATATTGAGAACCTCAAGAGCTATTTTAAAACGTAAACTGGGAGGAGATGGAAAACTCATTAACGGTTCAAGAGAAATATAACTTATTTTTGGAAATATACAAAACTGGGGTCAGGAATATGTCCCGAAATATAGACTTAAAGAAGAAGGAAAGAAAGATTGGTTTAATGCAAGATGTGCTAGGGCAAAGGAGAAACGAGATGGAGCATGGAAAAGGTGGAGAAGAAACAGAAATCCAGAAAATAAGGAAAACTTCAAAACAGCAAGAAATGAATATGCTAAGGTGAGAAAGGAAGAAGAAAAGAACTATGAAAAGGACATTGTCGAAAAATGTAAGGAACAACCAAAATTGTTCTACAGATTCATAAATGGAAAAATAAGACAAAAAGAAACAATAGAAAGGTTAAAAGGAGAGAACGGAATGGTGGAAGACCCAAAAGTATGGCAGAACTGTTAAATAGTAAATTTCATGAGGTCTTTACTAAGGAATCCAAATTTGAAAGACCACAGGGTAATAGAGACTGTCTATATGAAAGAGATTAAAGTAACCAAGCTTGAAATAAAAAAGTTGATGACGGAATTAGATGAGGAGAAGGCAATGGGACCGGATGAAGTCTCAGGCAGAATACTGAAAGAATGTAGGGAAGAACTAGCAAGTCCTATATACAACATCATAAAATGCTCAATAGAAAATGGAACAGTACCAGTGGAGTGGAAAAGAGCTGAGGTGGTTCCCATATATAAGAGAGGAAGAAAGGAAGAACCTTTAAATTACAGACCGGTATCACTAACTAGAGTAATATGCAAGATGTGTGAAAGAGTAATAAAGAAGCAATGGATTGAGTTTCTTGAAGACAACAAATTATCAAATAGCCAATTTGGTTTTAGAAAAGTTCTGTCATGTGTAACAAATTTATTGAGTTTCTACTCTAGAATAGTTAATAAAGTACAAGAGAGAGAGGGATGGATTGTATTTATTTAGATTTAAAAAAGGCGTTTGATAAAGTGTGCCACATGAAAGATTACTATGGAAGTTAGAGGAGAAGGGTGGCTTAAAAGGAAGCACATTGAGATGGATGAAAAATTACTTGAGGGGGAGAGAAATAAGAACGATAGTTAAAGATATGAAGTCCAAATGGAGAACAGTAGACAGCGGAGTGCCACAGGGATCAGTATTGGCGCCAATACTTTTTCTCGTATATAAATGACATGCCAGAGGGAGTGAACAGGTACATAAATCTGTTTGTGGATGATGCGAAACTGTGCAGAGTCATTAAACAAAAAGAGGTTTGTGAAACACTACAGGAAGACTTAAACAAGATCTGGAAATGGAGTAAAAAATGGAAGATGGAATTCAATCTGGACAAAAGCCATGTCATGGAAATGGGAAAAAATGAAAGACGACCAGTGGGAATCTATAAGATGGGGGAGATGGAGTAGAACTAGAAAAAGTAAAAAAGGAAAAAGACTTGGGAGTGATAATGGAAAAAACAATCAACCAGTAAGCCATATTGATAGAATTTTCAGAGAGATGTATAATTTGCTAAGGAATATTGGATTAGCATTTCACTATATGGACAAAGAAATGATGAAGAAATTGATAAGTACTAAAATGAGACCTAGATTCGAATATGCAGGAGTTGTGTGGACCCCCCATAAAAAGAAACACATAAGAAATTGAGAGACTACAAAAATGGCTACAAGAATGGTTCCAGAATTTAAAGGGATGACATATGAGGAGAGACTAAAAGCAATGTATCTACCAACCCTGGAACAGAGAAGAGGGAGAGGGGATCTAATACAAGTTTATAAATTGATTAACGGAATGGATCAAGTGGATAATGAGAAACTGATCCTGAGAGAAGAATATGACATCAGAAGCACATGATCGCATAGTAAGAAGCTGAGGAAGGGAAGATGTCTGAGAGATGTTAAAAAATTTAGTTTCCTGCAAAGATGTGTTGAGACTTGGAACAGTTTGAGTGAGCAAGTGGTGTCAGCAAAGAGTGTACATAGTTTTAAAGAAAAATTGGATAAGTGTAGATATGGAGACGGGGCCACACGAGCATAAAGCCCAGGCCCTGTAAAACTACAACTAGGTAAATACATACACACACACACACACACACACACACACACACACACACACACACACACACACACACACACACACACACACACACACACACACACACACACACGGGACATCGTCGATGGCGGAGGTGGTCGCTGAGCTCCAGAGCAATCATCTATAATTCTACAGTTACCATTGCCTAAGAGTAACCAAGGTGGGAAAGGAGCTAGTAATGTTTGTCCCGTCTCCATATAGTCATGTTAACTGTTGATTAGCAAAATAATGTCCAGTGAAGGTAAATATAAACTGTAGCCTGCGTTTGAGCCATCAGCTGGTTTGTTTACGTCTGCGCAACATGGCGGCCGTGAACTCGAAAGAGGAATCAGACTTCACAGGGTTTCAAGGAATAATGGAGAAGAGCGCTTATGTGAAGAAAATTCTGGAGTTAGAAGGTAAAATTGAAAACTGTTTGAAAAGTATGAGGGCCTGGAAACGAGTTATGACAATGTAAAGAAAGACTGTGCCGATATGAAGAAGGAAAATGCAGCACTGAAAGAGGAAGTTAAGCTAATTAAAGTGAATTGCGAAAAATGTGGAGAATCTCTAGGAAAAGTGATGGAGAAGCAGGCTGAATGGAAAAAAGTCAGGAAGTGGAAAGAAAGGAGGTAAATTACAAAGTTGCAAGTCTGGAAAAGGAAATCAAAGAGTCAGGGGAGAAAACTTTGGGCCTTGCTGAAATTATAGATCAACAGATCATAGAAGAGAAGATAGCTGAGAAAGTGGTGAAGGTTATTAAGTCAAATGAGACATTGGTGAGGGAAACTGTAGACAAAAAGAGATGTGTGGTGATATTTGGTGTGGAGGAGGATAAGACACCGAGTAAAATGGAGAGAGAGAAAACATAAAAAGGTGATAAATAATATCATTAATGTGGTGCAGGAGGAGGAAAAGACCTAGTACAAGAAATAGAGGACTTCCATAGAATTGGAAAGTTCACAAGAGAAGGTATGAGGCCAATAAGAATCAAACTTAAGTCACAAAAGGATGTAGATGAATTGGTGGAGAAGTCATGGAGGCTAGCCCAGCAGGAAACAACAAGGAAGATTTGGTTGAGAAGAGATCTCGGTGAAAAGGAAAGAGAAATGTTAAATGAGTTGAGAAAGGAGGCTTTGAAAAAATGAAGAGAGGACAGAAGAGGAGAAGAAAGAGTTTTTCTGGAGAATCTTGGATATGAGACTGAGGAAGTGGTTCATAACCCAGAAAAGTACAGCAAGAAAGGACTAAAGAAACTTACATATGAGCGAAATGTAATGTATTCCAACATAAATGGAGTGATATCGGGATTTTAGAACTCAACGATTACTTGAGGGACAAGAACCCAGATATTGTGGGTCTTACTGAAACAAAACTGAGAGAGGAGAAGACCTGATGAAGGTTGGAGAAGGAAATATAACGTTTGGAAAAGAAATAGAGTAGGTAAGATGGGAGGAGGAGTGATGTTGCTGGTTAAAAAGATATAAAGGTGGATCAAGTGAAAGAAGGTATGGGAAAGGCAGAAGTGCTAAAGATCAGAGCAGAAACTAATGAAGGAAAAAGAGGCACTACATAGTGGTGTACGTACCACCTAAGACAAATGCATGGTCAGTACAGGAATATGAAGAAATGATAAGTGATACAGGAACATGTCTGGAAGAAATGTTGGGTGGCTGTGAACGAACTATAATGATGGGAGATTTTAATTGTAAAGAGGTGTGTTGGGAGGACTGGTCAATGGAAGGATCAGAGACAACATGGGGAAATACACTATTGACACTGGCAATGGAAAATGTGTTAACTCAGTGGGTCAAAGAAGATACTAGGTTTGGAGGAGAGGGAGCATCGTCAAGACTGGACTTGGTCTTTAGTACAGAGCCAATGGTCATTGAGGAGATGAGGGTGGAGTGCCCTTTAGCAAAGAGTGATCATGCAGTTTTGGAGTTCAAGGTGATAGACGAAGAGAAATCTAGAAGAAATGAAGAATATAAAGTGGGAAGATGGAATTATGCCAAGACAGATTTTGGAAACCTAAAGAAATTCTTTCAAGAGACAAATTGGATGAAATTCAAGAGTGCTAAGGAGCAAATGAAAAGTGGAAGGAATTTATAAAAATATACAAAGAAGGTGAGAAAAATTTGTACCAATAAGACAACATAGAGAAGTTGGAAAGCAGGACTGGTTTAACGATAGATGTGAAAAGGCTAGAACAAGAAAAGAGGATGCATGGAAGAGGTGGAGAAGGAAAAGACGGATTAAGCAGTGGAAAGTTACAAAAGAGCAAGAAATGAATATGTGTTGATTAGAAGAGAAGAAAGAAAGAAACAAGAAAAGGATATAATTGATAAATGTAAAGACCAACCAAGGCTTTTTACAGACATGTGAACAACAACATCAAAAATAGAGAAAGTATTGAAAGTTTAGAAGTAAATGGAGTATGCAGTGAAGATCCCAGGAAATGGCAGAGGCTATGAATGGATGCTTTCGGAAGGTATTCACAAAGGAGACTGCTTTTGACAAACCACTGGTAATGGAACAGAAAGGGATTATGAAGGAGTTTCAAGTAACGGTGGAGGAGATCAAGAACATGATGGGGAGTTTAGAAGTGAGAAAAGCTGTGGGACCTGATGGGGTATCAGGATGGATTTTAAGAGAATGCAGGAGCAATTGGCAGAAAAAGTTTGTGAAGTAATTGATGCCTCATTAAGGGAAGGTGTAGTGCCCCAAGACTGGAAAAGAGCTAACATTGTCCCAATCTATAAATCAGGTAACAAGAGAGACCCATTGAACTATAGACCAGTGTCACTTACAAGTGTGGTAGCTAAGATGTGTGAGAGGGTGGTGAAGACTAGATGGACAGACTTCTTGGAGAAAATGACATACTTTGTGAGTGTCAATTTGGTTTTAGGAAAGGGCGTTCATGCACGACAAACCTGATATGTTACTATTCGAGGGTGATAGATGTAATACAGGAAAGAGATGGTTGGGCTGATGGAATATATCTGGATTTAAAAAAGGCCTTTGATAAGGTACCACACCAGAGACTGATCTGGAAACTTGAAATGGTAGGAGGAGTGCATGGCAGTTTACTAAAATGGATGGAAGACTTTTGGTAGGAAGAGAAATGAGAACAATAATTAAGGACAGACCATCAGAATGGGGATTGGTGGAGAGTGGAGTTCCACAGGGATCAGTGTTGGCACCAGTAATGTTCGCAGTCTACATAAATGACATGGTGGATGGGGTGTCCAGTTATGTGAGCCTATTTGCAGACGATGCAAAATTGTTAAGAAAAGTGAGATGTGACAAAGATTGCGAACTACTCCAGGAAGACTTGGACAGAATATGGAAATGGAGCTGTACATGGCAAATGGAGTTCAACACGACAAAATGCAAGAAAATAGAGTTTGGCAAGAGTGAAAGAAGAATCAGGAGTATGTACAAGATAGGAAATGAAGACATAAAACCAGTCATGAAGAAAAGACCTTGGGGTGACAATTACCAATGACCTATCGCCAGAGAGACATATAAACAAAATAATTGGAGAAGTATTGAACTTATTGAGGAACATAAGAGTGGCGTTCAGATATCTAGATGAAGAAATGATGAAGAAAATAATTACTGCAATGATAAGACCGAGGCTTGAATATGCAACAATACAGTGGGCTCCGAACTTAAAGAAACACATAAGGAAACTAGAGAAAGTACAGAGGGCTGCAACGAAAATGGTGCCTGACTTAAGAGATTTGACTTATGAAGACAGACTGAAAAGAATGCAACTTCCAACCCTGGAAAACAGAAGAGAAAGGGGAGACCTGATAGCAATATACAGAGTGATGATTGGCATGGAAAAATGGATAGGGAAGATCTGTGTATGTGGAATGGAAGAATGTCGAGAGGGCATGGGAAAAACTAAAATGGCCACTTATAGGAGAGATGTGAAAAATATAGCTTCCTCATAGAAGGGTGGAAGCATGGAATAGTTTAGACGTGGAAGTGGTCAACGCAAGGAATATTCATGATTTTAAGAAAAGCTGGACATTAATAGATATGGAGACGGGACAACACGAGCATAGCTCTTTTCCGTATGTTACAATTAGGTAAATACAATTAGGTAAACACACACACACGTCGATGGCGGATGTGGTCGCTGAGCTCCAGAGCAATCATCTCTAATTCTACAGTTACCATTGCCTAAGAGTAACCAAGGTGGGAAAGGAGCTGGTAATGTTTGTCCCGTCTCCATATAGTCATGTTAACTGTTGATTAGCAAAATAATGTCCAGGGAAGGTGAATATAAACTGTAGCCTGCGTTTGAGCCATCAGCTGGTTTGTTTACATCTGCGCAACATGGCGGCCGTGAACTCGAAAGATGAATCAGACTTCACAGGATTTCAAGGAATAATGGAGAAGAGCGTTTATGTGAAGAAAATTCTGGAGTTGGAAGGTAAAATTGAAAACTGTTTGAAAAGTATGGGGCCTGGAAACGAGTTATGACAATGTAATGAAAGAGTGCCGATATGAAGAAGGAAAATGCAGTACTGAAAGAGGAAGTTAAGTTAATTAAAGTGAATTGCGAAAATGTGGAGAATCTCTAGGAAAAGTGATGGAGAAGCAGGCTGAATGGAAAAAGTCAGGAAGTGGAAAGAAAGGAGGTAAATTACAAAGTTGCAAGTCTGGAAAAGGAAATCAAAGAGTCTGGGGAGAAAACTTTGGGCCTTGCTGAAATTATAGATCAACAGATCATAGAAGAGAAGATTGCTGAGAAAGTGGTGAAGGTTATTAAGTCAAATGAGACATTGGTGAGGGAAACTGTAGACAAAAAGAGATGTGTGGTGATATTTGGTGTGGAGGAGGATAAGACACCGAGTAAAATGGAGAGAGAGAAAACATAAAAAGGTGATAAATAATATCATTAATGTGGTGCAGGAGGAGGAAAAGACCTAGTACAAGAAATAGAGGACTTCCATAGAATTGGAAAGTTCACAAGAGAAGGTATGAGGCCAATAAGAATCAAACTTAAGTCACAAAAGGATGTAGATGAATTGGTGGAGAAGTCATGGAGGCTAGCCCAGCAGGAAACAACAAGGAAGATTTGGTTGAGAAGAGATCTCGGTGAAAAGGAAAGAGAAATGTTAAATGAGTTGAGAAAGGAGGCTTTGAAAAAAATGAAGAGAGGACAGAAGAGGAGAAGAAAGAGTTTTTCTGGAGAATCTTGGATATGAGACTGAGGAAGTGGTTCATAACCCAGAAAAGTACAGCAAGAAAGGACTAAAGAAACTTACATATGAGCGGAATGTAATGTATTCCAACATAAATGGAGTGATATCGGGATTTTAGAACTCAACGATTACTTGAGGGACAAGAACCCAGATATTGTGGGTCTTACTGAAACAAAACTGAGAGAGGGAGAAGACCTGATGATGGTTGGAGAAGGAAATATAATGTTTGGAAAAGAAATAGAGTAGGTAAGATGGGAGGAGGAGTGATGTTGCTGGTTAAAAAGATATAAAGGTGGATCAAGTGAAAGAAGGTATGGGAAAGGCAGAAGTGCTAAAGATCAGAGCAGAAACTAATGAAGGAAAAAGAGGCACTACATAGTGGTGTACGTACCACCTAAGACAAATGCATGGTCAGTACAGGAATATGAAGAAATGATAAGTGATACAGGAACATGTCTGGAAGAAATGTTGGGTGGCTGTGAACGAACTATAATGATGGGAGATTTTAATTGTAAAGAGGTGTGTTGGGAGGACTGGTCAATGGAAGGATCAGAGACAACATGGGGAAATACACTATTGACACTGGCAATGGAAAATGTGTTAACTCAGTGGGTCAAAGAAGATACTAGGTTTGGAGGAGAGGGAGCATCGTCAAGACTGGACTTGGTCTTTAGTACAGAGCCAATGGTCATTGAGGAGATGAGGGTGGAGTGCCCTTTAGCAAAGAGTGATCATGCAGTTTTGGAGTTCAAGGTGATAGATGAAGAGAAATCTAGAAGAAATGAAGAATATAAAGTGGGAAGATGGAATTATGCCAAGACAGATTTTGGAAACCTAAAGAAATTCTTTCAAGAGACAAATTGATGAAATTCAAGAGTGCTAAGGAGCAAATGAAAAGTGGAAGGAATTTATAAAAATATACAAAGAAGGTGAGAAAAATTTGTACCAATAAGACAACATAGAGAAGTTGGAAAGCAGGACTGGTTTAACGATAGATGTGAAAAGGCTAGAACAAGAAAAGAGGATGCATGGAAGAGGTGGAGAAGGAAAAGACGGATTAAGCAGTGGAAAGTTACAAAAGAGCAAGAAATGAATATGTGTTGATTAGAAGAGAAGAAAGAAAGAAACAAGAAAAGG
Organism: Portunus trituberculatus; assembly: GCF_017591435.1. NCBI lineage: Eukaryota > Metazoa > Arthropoda > Malacostraca > Decapoda > Portunidae > Portunus > Portunus trituberculatus. Next base: position 28,412,841 of record NC_059304.1, read on the forward strand.
ATATAATTGATAAATGTAAAGACCAACCAAGGCTTTTTACAGACATGTGAACAACAACATCAAAAATAGAGAAAGTATTGAAAGTTTAGAAGTAAATGGAGTATGCAGTGAAGATCCCAGGAAATGGCAGAGGCTATGAATGGATGCTTTGGAAGGTATTCACAAAGGAGACTGCTTTTGACAAACCACTGGTAATGGAACAGAAAGGGATTATGAAGGAGTTTCAAGTAACTGTGGAGGAGATCAAGAATATGATGGGGAGTTTAGAAGTGAGAAAAGCTGTGGGACCTGATGGGGTATCAGGATGGATTTTAAGAGAATGCAGGAGCAACTGGCAGAAAAAGTTTGTGAAGTAATTGATGCCTCATTAAGGGAAGGTGTAGTGCCCCAAGACTGGAAAAGAGCTAACATTGTCCCAATCTATAAATCAGGTAACAAGAGAGACCCATTGAACTATAGACCAGTGTCACTTACAAGTGTGGTAGCTAAGATGTGTGAGAGGGTGGTGAAGAATAGATGGACAGACTTCTTGGAGAAAATGACATACTTTGTGAGTGTCAATTTGGTTTTAGAAAAGGGCGTTCATGCACGACAAACCTGATATGTTACTATTCGAGGGTGATAGATGTAATACAGGAAAGAGATGGTTGGGCTGATGGAATATATCTGGATTTAAAAAAGGCCTTTGATAAGGTACCACACCGGAGACTGATCTGGAAACTTGAAATGGTAGGAGGAGTGCATGGCAGTTTACTAAAATGGATGGAAGACTTTTGGTAGGAAGAGAAATGAGAACAATAATTAAGGACAGACCATCAGAATGGGGCTTGGTGGAGAGTGGAGTTCCACAGGGATCAGTGTTGGCACCAGTAATGTTCGGTCTACATAAATGACATGGTGGATGGGGTGTCCAGTTATGTGAGCCTATTTGCAGACGATGCAAAATTGTTAAGAAAAGTGAGATGTGACAAAGATTGCGAACTACTCCAGGAAGACTTGGACAGAATATGGAAATGGAGCTGTACATGGCAAATGGAGTTCAACACGACAAAATGCAAGAAAATAGAGTTTGGCAAGAGTGAAAGAAGAATCAGGAGTATGTACAAGATAGGAAATGAAGACATAAAACCAGTCATGAAGAAAAGACCTTGGGGTGACAATTACCAATGACCTATCGCCAGAGAGACATATAAACAAAATAATTGGAGAAGTATTGAACTTATTGAGGAACATAAGAGTGGCGTCAGATATTTAGATGAAGAAATGATGAAGAAAATAATTACTGCAATGATAAGACCGAGGCTTGAATATGCAACAATACAGTGGGCTCCGAACTTAAAGAAACACATAAGGAAACTAGAGAAAGTACAGAGGGCTGCAACAAAAATGGTGCCTGACTTAAGAGATTTGACTTATGAAGACAGACTGAAAAGAATGCAACTTCCGACCCTGGAAAACAGAAGAGAAAGGGGAGACCTGATAGCAATATACAGAGTGATGATTGGCATGGAAAAATGGATAGGGAAGATCTGTGTATGTGGAATGAAAGAATGTCGAGAGGGCATGGGAAAAACTAAAATGGCCACTTATAGGAGAGATGTGAAAAATATAGCTTCCTCATAGAAGGGTGGAAGCATGGAATAGTTTAGACGTGGAAGTGGTCAACGCAAGGAATATTCATGATTTTAAGAAAAGCTGGACATTAATAGATATGGAGACGGGACAACACGAGCATAGCTCTTTTCCGTATGTTACAATTAGGTAAATAGGTAAATACAATACACACACACACACACAAAGATGAGAATCAGCTGATCTTCACTACCTTTGTTTGGGTTTACAGTGGCCTGGGCGATAAGTGTGGACTCACATGAATACAGTGTTAAATAATAATGAGTGAGAAAGATATTCCATCTAAATGCAAGTATGTGACAAGGAAAGAATGAAAGCTGATGATGACAATGTTGGTGAGGGAGGAGGAGAATTTGAAGGCTTTGATAGCAAACTTCACTATTTGATAGAGTCTTAACTATCGAAGAAATTAGATAAATTGAAAAGGAGAGTAGAGATGAAAATATGACAAGCAAAATGATAGGAGTCCTCAAGAAAAAGAAAATTTAGTAAGAGAAATTGGAAAAAAGAAGAGTGTAATTATTTTTGGACTGAAAGAAAAAATGTTAAATATAGACCAAGAAGGAAAAAGACGAAATGAAATCAGTAAAAGACCTACTAAAACATCTGAATGACGAGGATAGACAGAACTTAGAAGAGGAAGTAGAAGAAATCCATAGAATGGGACCATATCAAGAAGGAACAGTGAGACCAATTAAGATATTACTAAAATCACAAGCAGCAGCAGAAGAAGTACTATATAGAAAACGAAACTCAGAGAAACAGAAGGTTGCAAAGATATATATATAAAGAAAAATAGAAACGAGGAGGAAAGGAAGAGACACAATGAACTGGTGGCAGAAGCAAGAGAAAAAATAATGAAAGGTCAGAGGAGGAGAAGAAGGCATTTTTTGGAGAATTATAGGAGACAGGATAAGGAAATGGTATATAAAAGAGAAAGAAGAGAAAAGAATGGAGCAAGTTTAACTAAAATGATAAGAACAAGAGATTAAAATGATGTATACAAACATAGATGGGATTTTATCTAGTAAATTAGAATTAAGAGATTACATAAAGAAAGAAGAACCAGATATTGTATGCCTGGTGGAAACAAAGTTAAATGAGGCAACAAAAATAGACATAGATAAAAGGTATAATATATGGAGGAGAGACAGAGTGGGTAAAGGAGGAGGAGGAGTCATGATGATGTTAAGGAAGGAGATAGTGGTAAATCAAGTGGAGTTTGGGAAGGAAAATCAGAAATACTGTATGTTAAGATGCATATTAACAAAAAGGAGTTAACAATCATTGGAACATATGTGCCACCAAAACAAACTCATGGACTAACCAAGAATATAGAGACATGATAGATGACACAATAAGGAGTCTTACAAGAATCATTAAGGAAAGGAGAAAAGTGATATTGATAGGAGATTTCAACTGTAAGGAGGTAGACTGGGAAAATTATGAAAGTGGTATGGGGAAGATGCCTGGGAGATAGATTCCTGAACCTAATGATAGATAATTTGATGGTCCAAAGAGTAAAGGAAAACACAAGATTCAGAGGAAACGATGAGCCGGCAAGATTAGACCTAGTTTTTACAAGGGATATACCAATTAACGATGATATAAGATACAAGTGCCCATTGGGAAAGAGTGACCATGTAATATTAGAGATGGATATAGAAGAAGGAAAGGAAGATAGAGATGAATCATACAAAGGAGACCGATTAAATTACAGAAAGGCTGATATTGAGAATCTCAAGAACTATTTTAAAACGTAAACTGGGAGGAGATGGAAAACTCATTAACGGTTCAAGAGAAATATAACTTATTTTTGGAAATATACAAAACTGGGGTCAGGGAATATGTTCCAAATATAGACCTAAAGAAGAAGGAAAGAAAGATTGGTTTAATGCAAGATGTGCTAGGGCAAAGGAGAAACGAGATGGAGCATGGAAAAGGTGGAGAAGAAACAGAAATCCAGAAAATAAGGAAAACTTCAAAACAGCAAGAAATGAATATGCTAAGGTGAGAAAGGAAGAAGAAAAGAACTATGAAAAGGACATTGTCGAAAATGTAAGGAACAACCAAAATTGTTCTACAGATTCATAAATGGAAAAATAAGACAAAAAGAAACAATAGAAAGGTTAAAAGGAGAAACGGAATGGTGGAAGACCCAAAAGTATGGCAGAACTGTTAAATAGTAAATTTCATGAGGTCTTTACTAAGGAATCCAAATTTGAAAGACCACAGGGTAATAGAGAGACTGTCTATATGAAAGAGATTAAAGTAACCAAGCTTGAAATAAAAAGTTGATGACGGAATTGGATGAGGAAAAGGCAATGGGACCGGATGAAGTCTCAGGCAGAATACTGAAAGAATGTAGGGAAGAACTAGCAAGTCCAATATACAACATCATAAAATGCTCAATAGAAAATGGAACAGTGCCAGTGGAGTGGAAAAGAGCTGAGGTGGTTCCCATATATAAGAGCGGAAGGAAGGAAGAACCTTTAAATTACAGACCGGTATCACTAACTAGTGTAATATGCAAGATGTGTGAAAAGTAATAAAGAAGCAATGGATCGAGTTTCTTGAAGACAACAAAATATTATCAAATAGCCAATTTGGTTTTAGAAAAGGTCGGTCATGTGTGACAAATTTATTGAGTTTCTACTCTAGAATAGTTGATAAAGTACAAGAGAGAGAGGGATGGGTTGACTGTATTTATTTAGATCTAAAAAAGGCTTTTGATAAAGTGCCACATGAAAGATTACTATGGAAGTTAGAGGAGAAGGGTGGCTTAAAAGGAAGCACATTGAGATGGATGAAGAATTACTTAAGGGGAGAGAAATAAGGACGATAGTTAAAGATATGAAGTCCAAGTGGAGAACAGTAGACAGCGGAGTGCCACAGGGTCAGTATTGGCACCAATACTTTTTCTCGTATATATAAATGACATGCCAGAGGGAGTGAACAGCTACATAAATCTGTTTATGGACGATGCGAAACTGTGCAGAGTCATTAAACAAAAAGAGGATTGTGAAATACTACAGGAAGACTTAAACAAGATCTGGAAATGGAGCAAAAATGGGAGATGGAATTCAATGTGGACAAAAGCCATGTCATGGAAATGGGAAAAGTGAAAGACGACCAGTGGGAATCTATAAGATGGGAGATGGAGTAGAACTAGAAAAGTAAAAAGGAAAAGGACTTGGGAGTGACAATGGAAGAAAATAATCAACCGGTTAGCCATATTGATAGAATTTTCAGAGAGACGATAATTTGCTAAGGAATATTGGAGTAGCATTTCACTATATGGACAAGGAAATGATGAAGAAATTGATAAGTACTAAAATAAGACCTAGATTGGAATATGCAGGAGTTGTGTGGACTCCCATAAAAAGAAACACATAAGAAAATTAGAGAGACTACAAAAATGGCTACAAGAATGGTTCCAGAATTTAAAGGGATGGCATATGAGGAGAGACTAAAGGCAATGGATCTACCAACCTTGGAGCAGAGAAGAGAGAGAGGGATCTGATACAAGTTTATAAATTGATTAACGGAATGGATGAAGTGGATAATGAGAAACTGATCCTGAGAGAAGAATATGACTTTAGAAGCACAAGATCGCATAGTAAGAAACTAAGGAAGGGACGATGTCTGAGAGATGTTAAAAATTTAGTTTCCGCAAAGATGTGTTGAGACTTGGAACAGTTTGAGTGAGGAAGTGGTATCAGCAAAGAGTGTACATAGTTTTAAAGAAAAATTGGATAAGTGTAGATATGGAGACGGGACCACACGAGCATAAAGCCCAGGCCCTGTAAAACTACAACTAGGTAAATACAACTACACACACACACACACACACACACACTGGCGCACGACTGGCGCAGTTCCACGATCAGCTGATCTTCACTACACCTGTTGTATAGTATTTACAGTGGCCTGGGCAGGTAGTGTGGACTCATCTTTTTTTTTTTTTTTCTCCATGAAATCAATTAAGAATAATGAGTGAAAAGATATTCCATCCAAATGCAGACATGAGAATAGAGAAGGGCTGATGATGACTATGTCGGTGAGGGAGAACGCGATTCAAGGGTTCGATACGACGACAACTTCACTACTTAAGAGAGTGTTCAATATTGAATGTAAACTAGATAAACTGATAAAGGAGAAGATGGAAATGAAAGAGAATAAAGAACAGGAAATGGAGTTTATAAGACTGAGAGAAAGGATAAGAAAAGTGGAAGAAAATGAAGCTAGGCTAAGAGCGGAAAACGAAGAACTAAAAAAGGAAGTAGCTAACTACAAGAAGCAGATGGAAGAAGGACTCGGTAAAGCCGAGAAAGAAAAGGAGAAGCTGAAAGATCTAGTAAACAAGGAAGAGGAAAGAGTACAGAACGTGATTAAAAAAGAAGTACAAGCATGGAGAGTCCAAGATAAGAAAGATAAGGCCGATTTTCAGGAGGTGATTCAAGAACAACTTAAAGAAAAGAAGAAAATATGACAAACAAAATGATAGGAGTCCTCAAGACAAAAGAAAATCTAGTTAGAGAAATTGCAGAAAAAAGAAGAGTGTAGTCGTATTTGGAATAAAAGAAAAAATATAAAATATAGACCAAAAGAGAAAAGAAGAAATGAAATCAGTCAAAGACCTACTGAAGAATCTAATGACGAAGATAGGCAGAACTTGGAAGAGGAAGTAGAAGAAATAAACAGAATGGGACCATATCAAGAAGGAAAACGAGACCAATTAAAATATTACTAAAATCACAAGCAGCAACAGAAGAAATATTATATAGAACAACAAAACTTAGAGAAACAGAAGGCTGCAAGGATATCTATATAAAGAAAAATAGAAATGAGGAAGAAAGGAAGAGATACAATGAACTGGCAGCAGCAGTAAGGGAAAAGAATAATGAAAGGTCAGAAGAGGAGAAGAAGGCATTTTTTTGGAGAATTCTAGGAGACAGGATAAGGAAATGGTATATAAACGAGAAGGAAGAGAAAAAAGTGGAACAAGTTTAACTAAAAATGATAAAGGCAAAAGACTAAAAATGATGTATACGAACACAGACGGGTTTTATCAAGTAAATTAGAATTAAGAGATTACATAAGGAAAGAAAATCCAGATATTGTATGCCTGGCTGAAACAAAACTAAATGAGGCAATCAAAATAGATTTGGATAATAGGTATAATGTATGGAGAAGAGACAGAGTGGGTAAAGGAGGAGGAGGAGTCATGATAATGTTAAGGAAGGAGATAGTGATCAACCAAGTGGAATGTGGGAAGGAAAAGCAGAAGTATTGTATATTAAGATGCATATTAATAAAAAGAGTTAACAATCATTGTAACATATGTGCCACCAAAACAAATTCATGGACCAATCAAGAATATAAAGACATGATAGATGACACAATAAGGAGTCTAATGAGAATCGTTAAAGAAAGGAGAAAAGTGATATTAGTAGGAGATTTCAACTCTAAAGAAGTGGACTAGGAAAATTATGAAAGTGGTATGGGGGAAGAAGCCTGGGGAGAAAGATTCTTAAACCTAATGATAGACAATATGATGGACCAGAGAGTAAAGGAATGCACAAGATTCAGAGGAAACGATGAGCCGGTGAGATTGGACCTAGTTTGTACAAGGCGTATACAAATGAATGACGATATAAGATATAAGTGCCCATTGGGAAAGAGTGACCATGCAATATTAGAAATAGATATAGAAGAAGGAAAGGAAGATAGAGACGATTCATACAAAGGAGACCGATTAAATTACAGAAAGGCTGATATTGAGAATCTCAAGAACTATTTTAAAAACGTAGACTGGGAGGAGATGGAAAACTCAGAGACAATGCAAGACAAATATAACTTATTTTTGGAAATATACAAAACAGGAGTCAGGAATATGTCCCAAAATATAGACCAAAAGAAGAAGGAAAGAAAGATTGGTTTAATGCAAGGTGTGCTAGGGCAAAGGAGAAAAGAGATGGAGCATGGAAAAGGTGGAGGAGAAATAGAATCCAACAAACAAGGAAAACTTCAAGGCAGCGAGAAATGAATATGTTAAGGTGAGGAAGGAAGAGGAAAAGAACTTGAAAAAGATATTGTCGAAAAATGTAAGGAGCAACCAAAATTGTTCTATAGATTCATAAATGGAAAAATTAGGCAAAAAGAAACAATAGAAAGGTTAAAAGGAGAGAACGGATGGTGGAAGACCCAAAAGTATGGCAGAACTATTAAATAAAAATTCCAGGAGGTCTTTACTAAAGAATCCAAATTTGAGAGGCCACAGGGTAATAGAGAGACAATCTATATGAAAGAGATTAAAGTAACCAAGCTTGAAATAAAAGAGTTAATGAAGGAACTGGATGAAGAGAAGGCAATGGGACCGGATGAAGTCTCAGGCAGAATACTGAAAGAATGTAGGAAGAACTAGCAAGTCCTATATACAACATCATAAAATGCTCAATAGAAAATGGAACAGTGCCAGTAGAATGGAAAAGAGCTGAGGTGGTTCCCATATATAAGAGTGGAAGGAAAGAAGAACCTTTAAATTACAGACCGGTATCACTAACTAGTGTAATATGCAAGATGTGTGAAAGAATAATAAAGAAACAATGGATCGAGTTCCTTGAAGACAACAAATTAATATCAAATAGCCAATTTGGTTTTAGAAAAGGACGGTCTTGTGTAACTAATTTATTGAGTTTCTATTCTAGAATAGTTGATAGAGTACAAGAGAGAGAGGATGGGTTGACTGCATCTATTTGGATTTAAAAAAGGCGTTTGACAAAGTGCCACACGCAAGATTACTGTGGAAGTTAGAGGAGAAGGGTGGCTTAAAAGGAAGCACATTGAGATGGATAGAAAATTATTTGAGGGGAGAGAAATAAGGACGGTAGTTAAAGATATGAAGTCCAAGTGGAGAGCAGTAGAAAGCGGAGTGCCACAGGGTCAGTATTGGCACCAATACTTTTCCTCATTTATATTAACGACATGCCAGAAGGAGTGAACAGCTACATAAATTTGTTTATGGATGATATGAAACTGTGCAGAGTTATAAAGCAAAAGGAGGATTGTGAAATACTGCAAGAAGACCTAAATAAGATCTGGGAATGGAGTAAGAAGTGGGAAATGGAATTCAATGTGAACAAAAGCCATGTCATGGAAATGGGAAAGAGTGAAAGACGACCTGTGGGAATCTATAAGATGGGAGATGGAGTAGAACTGGAGAAAGTCAAAAGGAAAAGGACTTAGGAGTGACGATGGAAGAAAACAATCAACCAGTAAGCCATATTGATAGAATTTTTAGAGAAACATATAATTTGCTGAGGAATATTGGAGTAGCATTTCACTACATGGACAAAGAAATGATGAAGAAATTGATAAATACTATAATAAGACCTAGATTGGAATATGCAGGAGTAGTGTGGACCCCTCATAAAAAGAAACACATAAGAAAATTGGAGAGGCTACAAAAAATGGCTACAAGAATGGTCCCAGAACTTGAAGGGATGACATATGAGGAGAGACTAAAGGCTATGGATCTACCAACCTTGGAACAAAGAAGGGAGAGAGGAGACCTGATACAAGTCTATAAATTGATCAACGGAATGGACCAAGTGGATAATGAGAAACTGATCCTGAGAGAAGAATATGACATCCAAGCACAAGATCGCATAGTAAAAAGCTGAGAAAGGGAAGATGTCTGAGAGATATTAAAAATATAGTTTCGCAGAGATGTATTGAGACGTGGAACAGTTTAGATGAAGAAGTAGTGTCTGCAAAGAGTGTGCACACTTTTAAAGTAAGATTGGATAAGTGTAGATATGGAGACGGGCCACACGAGCATAAAGCCCAGGCCCTGTAAAACTACAACTAGGTAAATACAACTAGGTAAATACACACACACACACACAGAAGATAAGCTACATGCGTCCCGCTTGTGTCTAAAATATTAGCAAATGTCTCTCTCTCTCTCTCTCTCTCTCTCTCTCTCTCTCTCTCTCTCTCTCTCTCTCTCTCTCTCAAGAGAGAAGGCCCAATTTCCTCTTCGAAGGCGATTTAGTAACTAAAAAATAACAGCATAATACACAAAGACGACAAGTATGACAAGCTTGCACGAGTTTCGCCAAGGGCTGGCACTACCACCCGTATATCATACAGGCAGGCTTTTTTAACATCCGGAGCGAAGGGGTTAATAGAATCTGTTTACTTGAAAATAGTAGATACAGCAGATGGAGTCAAGCCATGGTGGCAAGTAATGCTATTAGTTTTCTCACCTCTCTTGTGTCTGTGAATAATATCCAGCTTCACTTCGAGAATAAGAGACTTCCTGGTCTTAGCGACGCTAGGCAATATTGCAGGGCTGGTTGCAGGGCATTTTGGTGGCATGTTGAGTGAGAGAAGATGAGCTGCTTCTGGACACTGTTATTGTTTTGAACTAAAGGTGGGGAAGGGTATGGGAGTGAGTGGTGCGCATTTTGTCCACGAGAGGCACTGGTGTGTTCAAAAGCCTGTCAGCTTGCGTGATACGGCAGGGGTTTTCAAACTTGGAAAAAATTGTCTGGAAAAAAATTTTGTTAAAGCGAGTTTGGTGTTTGTTATACGAGCAGATGGTAGTAAAAGGAAACGTTCGTTGTAGCAAAATTTCGTTGTGTGAACATTCATTAATCGGTGGTTGCCTTTATCTTGTTCACTAATTACCCCTACTTTTACTGATAATGAGTTTTGATGGGTGGCAGCTGTGGCGGAGGTGGTGATGCAGTCACGTTAAGTTTGTTTACATGCTGTTGATTGGTTGATGGTCGGATACCTGAGCCTGGACAATGGAAAACGAGTGAGTGGACATAATTCATAATGATCAGAAAATTGAAACATTGAATAATGAAGGATACCTCTACAGATTTCCCTCTCTTTACAGTTGCGTTACGTTCTTGAAAACCAGATAGTGAACTTAAGTTTTCAAAGAATTTAATGGGAAGAGTAACCTAGGCCTAGCTTGTATTGAGAGATAAAGAATGCTGTTTCTGCACCATCCAAGGAGGTAGTGTTATAGGCTCGTTATTTTTTTATGCATCAGTTTCTCCTATAGGCCTGTATCCACTGGCAAGAGGAGAAAAATGAGCTTCAGTTAAGTTAGCAGGTGCCTCTCATAATAGCTGAATGAAGTCATAATAAAATCCTGAAAAAAACATGTTCCTCATCATCTGAAGTTGATGGAACAGGTCTTTCTGCAAATCAGGATAAATTGAGAGGGATTTTGTTATCACAAGGGTGGTAGAAAGTGGCATGTGGTGGCGAGTTTGGTCATCAATCCACAGCCTTAAGAGTCTCTCCATTTCCTCCATTATTTGCTTCTTCTTCCTTGTTAGTGTCTTTACCATTGATATAGAAGCTGTCTCATCTGCTTTCTTTACACTTGCTGCTTGTTTGATGATGATGGAGATAGTGGACTGGGGCAACTGCAGGGTTCTGGCGATGAAACCACCTTCACCTCCCTCATAGCGCTTAACAATTTCAAGCTTTTTCTCTAAAGATAAGCTTTTTACTTGGTCTTTTGGCCTTCAATTCATTAGCACTAGGTGTTGCAGGTTGCTTAGAAGGCATCACACTAGTATCACTTGTAATACCAAACAATGAATTTGCATTTTAGCAAAGCACAAACACTTTTGTAGAGACTGGCTGGCTGATTGAACACATCTGAAAGACTAGCAGGAATGTGTTTCGATAGATGGCTGATGCAGTGTAGGTGGTCCTGCAATTGCGGTCTGTTTGTTTACATTTTGATGATTGGTTAATAATAAGATAAATGAGCCCTGACATTGGAAAATAAGCGAGTGGACAAAAGGGATAGCGATCGGATAGCGAACCATTGAATAGCAAGGGAAACCTATAGTGACGTCTGATCTTGATCATGATGCTAAAGGTGGCTCGAGTTTGCTTTCCTGCTTTCATACAAAAGGCTACTAAAAGCAACAGTGCATAGTTATCTGTGGCTTAAGAAAGGAAAATAAAACATTTAGATGAAAGAAGCAATTGTAGTGAATTAAGGAAGAAACAATGATTCTATTCAGCCCTGTTGTAAAGGCTATTCTTTGACCTTGAACCTTAGATCGGCAACTCGTGTAGAGGACAAACAAGAGACAAGTAGAAAAAAGAGCAGTGTCCTGTTCACTAATTATCCCTACATCTAGTGAGAATGAGTTTTGATGGGTGATGGCTGTGGCATGGGTGGCAATGTGATTGCGGTACATTTATTTTGTTTACATTCTGGTGATTGGTTAAAAATCAGATATACAAGCCTGGACAACTGAAAATGAGTGGGTGGACATACTTCATAATGATTGGAATGTCAAAATATTGAATAGCGAGGCATCGAATAGCAAAGGAAATCTGTATTATGTTGAAAAATTGTCATCCTTTTTTATTGGCTTGAGACATTTCAATTAATTATCAGGAACAATGCCTTTATTCCCCATCCTACTATCCATGAACAAGGTTGGTTTATAAACAGTGAAAAAGTGCTGAGAATCAGGACAGTAGTGTGTGTGGTGAAGGCAGAGGCTTATATGGTAGTGATGTATCACACATAATGGGAAAAGGACAACAATAACACAACACACCAGGCTGTGATTGGCCAAGTGCAGGGATGTGTCTAAATGCTCCATTTTCATTGGGCCATGTATTTACCTAGTTGTATTTACCTAGTTGTAGTTTTACAGGGCCTGGGCTTTATGCTCGTGTGGCCCTGTCTCCATATCTACACTTATCCAATCTTACTTTAAAAGTATGCACACTCGTTGTAGACACTACTTCTTCATCCAAACTGTTCCACGTCTCAATACATCTCTGCAGGAAACTATATTTTTTAATATCTCTCAGACATCTTCCTTTTCTCAGCTTTTTACTATGCGATCTTGTGCTTCGAATGTCATATTTTTCTCTCAGGATCAGTTTCTCATTATCCACTTGGTCCATTCCGTTGATCAATTTATAAACTTGTATCAGGTCTCCTCTCTCCCTTCTTTGTTCCAGGGTTAGTAGATCCATAGCCTTTAGTCTCTCTTCATATGTCATCCCTTCAAATTCTGGAACCATTCTTGTAGCTATTTTTTGTAAACTCTCCAATTTCCTTATGTGTTTCTTTTTATGAGGGGTCCACACTACTCCTGCATATTCCAATCTGGGTCTTATTATAGTACTTATCAATTTCTTCATCATTTCTTTGTCCATTTAGTGAAATGCTACTCCAATATTCCTTAGCAAATTATATGTTTCTCTAAAAATTCTATCAATATGGCTTACTGGTTGATTGTTTTCTTCCATCGTCACTCCTAAGTCCTTTTTCTTTTTGACTCTCTCCAGTTCTACTCCATCTCCCATCTTATAGATTCCCATAGGTCGTCTTTCACTCTTTCCCATTTCCATGACATGGCTTTTGTTCACATTGAATTCCATTTCCCACTTCTTACTCCATTCCCAGATCTTATTTAGGTCTTCTTGCAGTATTTCACAATCCTCCTTTTGCTTTATAACTCTGCACAGTTTTGTATCGTCCGCAAACAGATTTATGTAGCTGTTCACTTCTGGTATGTCGTTAATATAAATGAGGAAAAGTATTGGTGCCAATACTGACCCCTGTGGCACTCCGCTTTCTACTGCTCTCCACTTGGACTTCATATCTTTAACTACCGTCCTTGTTTCTCTCCCCTTCAAATAATTTTCTATCCATCTCAGTGTGCTTCCTTTTAAGCCACCCTTCTCCTCTAACTTCCACAGTAATCTTGCATGTGGCACTTTGTCAAATGCCTTTTTTAAATCCAAATAAATACAGTCAACCCATCCCTCTCTCTCTTGTACTCTATCAACTATTCTAGAATAGAACTCAATAAATTAGTCACACAAGACCGTCTTTTTCTAAAACCAAATTGCCTATTTGATATTAATTTGTTGTCTTCAAGGAATTCGATCCATTGTTTCTTTATTATTCTTTCACACATCTTGCATATTACACTAGTTAGTGATACTGGTCTGTAATTTAAAGGTTCTTCCTTCCTTCCGCTCTTATATATGGGAACCACCTCAGCTCTTTTCCATTCTACTGGTACTGTTCCATTTTCTATTGAGCATTTTATGATGTTGTATATAGGACTTGCTAGTTCTTCCCTACATTCTTTCAGTATTCTGCCTGAGACTTCATCTGGTCCCATTGCCTTCTCTTCATCCAGTTCCTTCATTAACTCTTTTATTTCAAGCTTGGTTACTTTAATCTCTTTCATATAGATTGTCTCTCTATTACTCTGTGGCCTCTCAAATTTGGATTCCTTAGTAAAGACCTCCTGGAATTTTTTATTTAATAGTTCTGCCATACTTTTTGGGTCTTCCACCATCCCGTTCTCTCCTTTTAACCTTTCTATTGTTTCTTTTTGCCTAATTTTTCCATTTATGAATCTATAGAATAATTTTGGTTACTCCTTACATTTTTCGACAATGTCTTTTTCGAAGTTCTTTTCCTCTTCCTTCCTCACCTTAACATATTCATTTCTCGCTGCCTTGAAGTTTTCCTTATATGCTGGATTCCTATTTTTCCTCCACCTTTTCCATGCTCCATCTCATTTCTCCTTTGCCTTGGCACACCTTGCATTAAACCAATCTTTCTTTCCTTCTTCTTTAGGTCTATATTTTGGGACATATTCCCCGACTCCTGATTTGTATATTTCAAAAAATAAGTTATATTTTTCTTGCATTGTCTCTGAGTTTTCCATCTCCTCCCAGTCTACGTTTTTAGAATAGTTCTTGAGATTTTCAATATCAGCCTTTCTGTAATTTAATCGGTCTCCTTTGTATAAATCGTCTCTATCTTCCTTTCTCTCTTCTATATCTATTTTTAATATTGCATGGTCACTCTTTCCCAATGGGCACTTATATCTTATATCATCATTCATTTGTATACCCCTATGTATGTCCCAGCACGTGTGGGGCTAGTCCCTCTTTTGTGTACAGGAAAGAGAGTTAGTCTGATCCATACTACGGCCCAAATCAGGGTACTCTAGGCCTTAGTTTAACCATCAGGATGGTTGGATTTCCTCTGCCTGAGCCTTCCACATGATAATCACACTCTTTAACAAGAAGTTCCCGCCTATAACTCAAAACCTCCTCATATGTATGTACCAATGATAATCAATGTCTGGCAACTGTATTTATGTCTTACATTATGTTCCTTACTTGCCTGCCAGTGCCACATTACACTATGCATTTTGTACAATCAATTCTCTTTCTATTGTTTTCTTTTACAGTTAGATCTACCTGTCAATGTTTATTTTCATGTACTATTTCACTTAACAGTACCACTGAACACTACCAGAGATTGGAGCCCTGCCTACATCACTCAATAGTAGTGCATCAAACATGTGAAGACATCCTAAGCTTTGTTGCCAGCACCAACTGAACCCAAGCAAATTATGATAGCACAGAATTTCTTTTGTAATTTTAATGTCAAGAAATCTATAGACTTAATTTGGAATTTTGGCACTTTGCCAATATTGCTGTAGTGAAACGTGGATGGAAGAGGGTTCTCCCGTGGGGCAAGGCAGAAATGAGTGATCATGAGCTTACTGCAACACATAGTGATAGAGTGACACCTATGGATTCACTGTTACCCATCAGTGGGTGGGACATTGTCAGTGCTGCAGATATGGAAGATCTCATTGGAGTTTTGAGGTAGGATGTGTTATGCTGATGGTAATTAGACATGACCAATACTTGTAAAAGCAGAATGCGAAATTCAGTATGATGATATATGAAGCTTGGGATAGTAAGAATTTATGAGAGTGCTGAACTCGAGGATCGTGAAACTTGGATAGTGCAAAATTTTGTGAGGGTGAATGAACTTGGGCACTGTCTTTTTTGTATATTTTACTTAGGCATTCAATAAAGCAGTCCTCCAGGTGATCAGCAAGTAGTTCAAAACACTTGTTCTTGTTACTGTTAGCATCTTTTTGAAGAACTGTATGATAGAAAGTTGTAAGAGCCAAGAGGATTGCAAAAAAAGCTATAGAGTGATAAAATTTATGGTTGGAGTCTAAAGTGGAAACGGATATTATTCTAAGAAATGTTGTGTGATGGAGATAGGAAAAGTACAAGGAGGTCTACATGGAACTATGAAATGGGTGAAGATATAATAATGAAAAACAATAAAGAAAAGAATGTGGGGATGATTATTTAGGACACATTGATACCAGAGAAACATATAAGTGGGGTTTTTGCAGGATGTTGAATAATATTAGAGTGGCTTTTACCTACATGTACATGGAGATGGTGAAAAAAAATATAACACATCTGTTCATGAACAAGAGGTTGTAATGAAGTCTCAGTCATATTGTTAACAGCATGATGTGTTCTTTGCTATCCTTATGTATGTGGCTATCTGCCTTTGAACTACTCATGCTCAGAATCCAATGTTTATGAACAAAACTGTTTGCTGCTCTCCACAACATTGCTTAAGACTTGGTTTAAACATTAGGTAGATACAATAAACTCCCCATTCACACAAGATTATACAAATGACAACCAAAAGTCTGGCAACTTCTATACCTGAGAACTGGTGAATTTTCAAGAATATTGGATTTTGTATGGATATGTATATGCTGTACAGCATGAGACAAGGTTAACTTTAGTTTTGGAAAAAATTATTGTACCTCTCCTGGTATTTATCTACAGTAAGCCCCCACATTTAGCGATCCTATTAGTCTGCCAAAACTATCGCTAAATTGGAATTTCGCCAAATTTAAATACTACTTTAAATAGGGAAAAATACCAGTCAGTGTTTCGTCCGCCCAAAGTCCCCATTTCAAGTCCCCATTTACAGCTGCAACATCGCCACCTTCACGAGAATCAGCACCCCCCGAACCACTAGTGGAGGTCATGGTGATAGCGAAACTCGCTAAACAGCGAGGATGGGAGCACAAAAGATGAGTTCACACGCTGGATTAACACACACAATAGCTCAAGTGTCGAGCGGGAATGCCAGAGGCACTGTGGGGCTGACGTCACGGCCAAACAGACACGTGATTGGCTCAGAGTGAGCGGGAGGCGGGACAATTGGCTCAGAGCGAGCGGGAGGCGGGACAGTGTAGCGCGGTACATTCGCTAAATATGAGAGAAAATCGCTAAACTTGAGGGCTTGGCCTTTTTCCAGACAGTCGCTAAATAAGGGTTTTGCTAAGCTGGATTTTGCTAAATTCGGGGGCTTACTGTATAAAGAATAATAATACTTTATTCCATTATTAACTCACTTTTACTGGTATTTATTGTTGAATTAATAATAAAAACTGTTGGGGATCATGTTATATTTATAAAATTTAGAAAGCAGTATTCTGTGCTATTTTAAGGACCACCTGTAGTCTGAAATATTTCATACTCCAGTAGCTGCAAGCCCCAGCTCTAGAAGTTGCAGAATTTGGGAGATTCAACCTGTATATGCTGTACAGTTAACTCTCGATTAACGTGAGTTTGAATAATGTGATTTCGATTTGACGCGACTTGATATTTAAGAAGATGCAATCAAATAATGAGATTTATTCAATTTGATATTGGTTAACTTCCCTCGATGTTGTCACACACACCCACACGGCTTCTGGTGGGAACTGCACTAAGATGGATTTTTAAAGAATACCTTCCACCTTTGTCAGTTGAAGGATACCATCTGGGAGAATTGGTATTCTTAAGAGCAAATGCTGCCTTCCCTCAGCAACAATCAGGAAGGATTTACCTTCGCTGGGAAGGTGGACTAAGACCCATGTCTTTGTCATGATCTTTGCATAAATTTTGTTTAAATGCTTATTATTATTAGTTTTTTATTAACTAATTGATTTTAGAAGCA
Organism: Portunus trituberculatus; assembly: GCF_017591435.1. Lineage (NCBI taxonomy): Eukaryota > Metazoa > Arthropoda > Malacostraca > Decapoda > Portunidae > Portunus > Portunus trituberculatus. The sequence continues at coordinate 28,430,347 of NC_059304.1, forward strand.
GAAATATATAGGTAATATATAGGTAATTGCTTTTTTTAGCTTATATAAATAACCTTCTTTACTTTGTACAAGTGACTGCAGAACTAGAATTTACTTATATTAGAATTCATTCCCTACACTGGTAAACTCTGGAACTCTCTACCTGTGTCTGTATTTCCACCTGCCTATGACTTAAACTCTTTCAAAAGAGGAGTGTCAAGACACCTCTTACGTTAACTGGACCCTCCTTTTAGATTTTTTTTTTTTTTCCTCTTAACAGGGCCTGGCAACCAGCGGGATTTTTTTTTTCCAACACTTTGTTTTCCCTTGGCCAGTGCCCTTGTAATGTAAAAAAAAAAAAAAAAAAAAAAAAAAGAATTGTGTGGATCAGGCAGGTTTGATAGATGTCAGTTGCTAGGACTTGGGTACACAAGAGATGTTTTCGTTGTTTAGGACCTCTTTCTCCCGGGATCTTTAGAGGGTGTATGAGTCCCATCGCTCACCCTGCATGTTTTTCAGTAGCTAAAGATGGGATTACATTTGTCACGAAATGTCTCGTGAGTTTAAACAGAAAATGGTGATTTTACTGTGGCTATTCTTCAACCTCTCCATTGTAAGGTTTGGTGGATCTACATTCAACTATGTATATACAGTGGTATCTTGAGATACAATTTTTTTTTGAGATACAAGCTATGATTTGATATTTTTATTCATTTCGAGATACGATCAAAATTTTGACATACGAGCCACTCTTGGGGATGTTGCCACTGTAGTCGGCGGCTTGGCACATCGGTCATGCCTCAGCTGAGCTAGTATATACGTGTTTCCCGTGGATCTCATGCACTGTGATAATTTTTACACCATTTACTGACCTTTTTTTTTGTCTAAGGGAAGTGCAGTTTTAATTTATGTTTAATGTTTAATGTTCATCCTTTCCTCCTCCCTTCCTCCCTCCGTTCCTCCTCCTCCTCCTCCTCCTCCTCCTCCTCCTCCTCCTCCTCCTCCTCCTCCTCCTCCTCCTCCATCATTTACCACCATTAGCCGAAAACATGTGTCTCTAAGGTAAGAACACTAAAAAAACTTTTACTGTTATTTCATATTTGTTTCACGTATAACCTGCTTCTTATATATTAGCATTTACAATGCTCCCTATTACCCAACCGTCTATTCCACATTCAAAACTTTCGTCGTATTCCACCCTGGTAACCCCTGGCAACTTACGGCAACACCGTCTCCCTCAGCCAGCCACGTCATTCTTTCTTAAGACGCGCTTGCGTGCGTGTCTGTTACAGTGCTCTGGAACTTTTTTGCCCAGCTGTTCTATGGCGACGTCGAGTTTGTTCGTGGCGGTGACTGCAGTGTCGGCGGCGGCCAGGACTCAACCCGCCATGCTGCCGGCTCACCGCTGGGCTCTTCATCACCTTTTTCCTCGGCCTCACATGTTGTCAGGAGAGTCTGTGCTTCGTCTGGATGCAGGAGAGTCCTTGGGAGTGCCCACAACGATCCACACTCTGTATGTATTGTCTGCTGTGATGGTTTCTGTGATGTAAACAACAGATGTCGGGAGTGTGCTGAGTGAAGTCCCAGGCGGGTGCTCAGTTCCCGTAAGTACCAACAGACTTTACAGAAGAGGCGAGACTATAAAGCTAGGAAGAAAGCCTCTAACCCTTCAGGTCAGTCTCAGGAGCCTTTTGCCAAATATTCTGATTCTCGTGGCGCGGTCCTGTCTCCCACGGCTTCAGGATCAGACAGGGATTCGGTACCTGGATCAGTGGGGCCTGAGGATTCATTTCTCAGATTCCGGGATCCAAAGTGTCTCCTTGGGATAAGTCAAGTTTTTTCAAGGAGTTGGCTGCTTTCCTCGGGTTTCAGGAAGGCAGTAAATGTTTCCTTCCCTGATATGGTTTCAGCTATGGTGTCTAAGGAAGTAAAGGGCAGGTTAGCTCCTAATACCGCCTCTCTTACAGCTGCCCCCTCGCTCTCGGTTCAAGGTGTGGTGCAGTCCGCTACCAACCCCCCTCCCGGCCTCGGCACAAGGCAGAGTGTGAAGTCACTCCTAGCTGACATGCCGGCGGGGGGTAACCGGGAGCAGGAGAGGCCCGGGGATGAGTTAGGATTAGATCAGGCTGTCCTTCCGCTGGATCCATGAAAGGGGAAACGCTCTAGGACCCCTAAGGATCATCCATGGAGGATCAAGCGATCCTGTCCTGAGGTGGGGGGAGATTTGGATCCTCTACATGTAGGATCTCCTTCAGGACGGGGTCAGGGCAGGAACAGGCGTGTGTGTCCAGTACAACGCTTTTGCCCACAGACCCTGGGTGAGGGTCCTGCTGTGCAACTCCAGGGCGCTTTGACTGAGGACTCAGTCAAGCCCACACAGCTTGAGAAGGGTGTGATCCATGCCATGCTTCCTGCCCCTTCTCGGTCCACAAGGCACACAGGAGTGCCAGGTACAGACGCCACCTCCTATGCCTCTTTCCACCATGAACAGTTTCACCCTGTTGCCCCTCACCCTGAGGCAACAGGATCTGTTCTAGGATCCCTTCAGGATCCAGGATCTTCTCTGCACACTAGAACCCGAGGTCCATCAGGAGATCCAGGGTTACCAGGTGTCCCCTCTTCTGGATACTTTGAAAATCGCGGCCTAGATTCTTCTGAGGAGGAAGCTGACACAAGGGTTAACAGAGAGCCTGTTTCCCTTCTGATCTTTCAGTCCATAATAGAATATATTGCCCAGTGTTTTCCGGAGGCTCTTGGATATGCGGAAGGATCTCATCGCCCAGTGCCCCCCAGGGGAAGTCAGGATGGTGGAGGATAAACACATCCGCTTCACTAGGGCACAGCCAATGGATTTTTCTCTACAGTCCGCCACTAAAGCTCTTCGTTGTGCTAATGAAGGCTCCCGGCCATCACTTGCTCGCTACCCTTCCGGCCGGTACAGGAGGATCTATGGGGTCAGTGGACATGAGTTTGCTGGGAAAGCAGCCAAACTCAACACAGACTTAGCCCTTGCCCTCACCACTAAGGGTAAAGACCCACAGATGGTGGTACAGCATGCAGATATGTCTCGCCTGGAAGGTATCTTAGCACGCCAACGTGAGGCACAGAATTTTCTGTTTTGGGCTATTGGCGCCTTTTACAGACTGGTTTCCTCTTTACAACCAGATCAGGAGGAGAAGCTCTTAGCTGACCAACTGTTCCGCAGCATTCAGTTTGCCATGGTAGATACAGCTCAAGATTCGGCTTTTGCTCTAACTAATGTCAAGGCCATGAGAAGGGAGGCGATTCTCTCTCATCTTCCCCCTGTTTTTAAGACTACTACCAAGGTTGATCTCAGGAAGTCAGCTATTGACTCGGCCTTCCTCTTCGATGAGGATAAGGTTAAGGAAGCTCTTCGGGTGGCAGATAAGGCTGCTTCCATTTCTTTCCAGCAAGCAGCAGCTCGGGCACTGGTTAAGCCAAGGCCAGCTACTGGCACACCTCTGGTGGATCTTGGTCCCTGTGCGGCGCCCACTGGTGAATCTTCTCATTGGACTTCGCTTTCCACACGGCGCATAGAACCGGTCTCTTGTTCAAGAGCGCCGCATCAGAGGTCTTCCTCCACTCTTCCTTCTACTTCTTGCCCTAAGAAGATGGGGAAGTTTTTTCGGAAGTAGATTGGCCGTCTTCCCAAGTTCCAGAAGAAGGTTGTCTGGCCAAGAATCTAGACAGTTGGATGGCAATTGGTGCAGAGGCATGGGTTCTCTCCATCCTTCGCAAAGGTTACAAGATCCCCTTCACATCTCTTCCCCCCATCACCTCGGCACCTTTGGAGTTTCGTTCTTACACTCCAGGTTCCGAGAAGGGCAAGGCACTAGAATCCGAGGTCCAACGTCTCTTGACAAAGGGAGGAATAGAGGAGACGTCTGCAAATCTAGGTTTTTACAGTCACCTCTTTGTGGTGCCCAAGAATACAGGAGGCTTTCGCCCAATCCTCGATTTATCCACGCTGAATCGTTATGTGACTACCACTCCCTTCAGGATGGAAACGGTGAGGACGGTAATGTCCGCCATCCACAGACACGACTGGATGACTGCCATCGATCTCTGGGATGCTTATTTTCAGATCCCAGTCCATCCAGACAGCCAAAAGTTTCTCCGCTTTATATAGAGAGGGCGTCACTTCCAGTTCAGGGTTCTTTGCTTCGGCTTCTCCACAGCCCCTCAAGTTTTTACCAGGATGATGGGTCCAGTTTCAGCGGCTTCACATCAACAAGGAGTTCGCCTCCTCCGTAACTTAGACGACTGGCTGCTGTTAGCTCACTCGAAACAGACGGCACTCGAGGCAACCAGTTACCTCCTCCGTCTGTGTGCATCACTGGGAATCCAGGTAAACTGGGAAAAGTCATCGCTTTCACCCTCCCAGACAAGGATTTATTTGGGGATGGAGATTCGCTCTCCTCTTTTGAAGGTTTTCCCGACACAGAAACGCCTAGAGAATCTACAACTTCAAATCAAGACTTTTCTAAGTGTTCAGTCCCCTCCAGCAAAGGCTTGGTTAGCCCTCCTAGGCCACATGTCCTCTCTGCTGCATCTAATTCCTGGGACAAGATGGAGGATGCGCAGCCTTCAATTTCGCCTTTCCCAATTCTGAGATCGCCAGTCCGACGGAGACAACCTTCCAGTTCCTTGGGATTTTGAAATCCTGGACGATCTTCAGTGGTGGACACTGGACCACAATCTTTGGTTGGGATAGTCCCTTCAGTTAGCTTCCCCGGATGTTTGTCTGTACACAGATGCTTCCACCGTCGGCTCGGGAGCGTCGATTCTACACGATTCAGTGAGCGGTGTGTGGGCCACTCACGAGCTCTCTTTACACATCAACCTTCTAGAACTCAAAGCTATACGTCTCGGCCTTCTGCACTTCAAGGATCATGTCCGAGGACAGACGGTGGCAGTGTTCTCCGACAATGCCACGGCCCTGTTGTATCTGGCAAAAGAAGGCGGGACTCATTCAGGAAGCCTCAATGTTGAGGCTCAAGCCATCCTACAGTGGGCAGAGGATCATGGCTTCCAGATCCTCACCCAATTCGTGAAGGGCTCGGCAAACGTCTTAGCGGATTGCCTCAGCAGACAGGATCAGATGATCTTTACAGAGTGGACTCTCCACCAGGAGGTTTGCAATCTCCTATGGAGGCTTTGGAATTATTTTGCAACGAGGCTCAACTTCAGGCTACCAAACTTCATATCCCCGTTTCGGGATCCAATGGCAGTAGCCACAGACGCCTTTCTGTACAATTGGGATCATCAAGATCTTTATGCCTTCCCATCTTTTCCGTTGATCAGGAAGGTGCTCAACAAGCTGAGAATGGCACGTCAAACAAACGTTATTCTGATTGCTCCGTTTTGGCCACAGAGGGAATGGTTCCCAGACCTCATACAGGCCTCAGTAGACACTCCCAGGTGCCTACCGCAGCGCAGAGATCTACTTTGTCAGCCTCATGTTCGCAGATTCCATCAAGCTCTCCCCATGCTACAGCTAACCGCGTGAAAACTGTCAAGCGAATCCTTCGTTACAGAGGCTATTCCTCCCGAGTTACGGAATTCCTGGCAAAATCTAAAAGACCTTCCACTATTATGAATTACCAATACAAGTGGAAAAGGTTTCGAGAGTGGTGCAAGAGAGAAGATCACACGGTCTCTAATCCCACCAGCCAGAAGATTGCAGATTTTTTGGTCTTTCTTAGACAGGATTGCAGAATGTCAGTCACTGCCATTAAAGGCTACAAGGCCATGCTCAATGGAGTATTTGCCCTTAAAGGCTTTGATCTTTCTACCGACCCAGTTCTCTGCGAGGTCATAAAGACTTGTTCAAGGCAAGTCCAACGCCCACCTTGTAGGGCTCCTTCATGGAATGTAGACGTGGTCCTTAAGGCTCTGACATGTCCTCCATTAAAGCCACTTCACCAAGCCTCATTACGGGATCTGACTAAGAAGACCCTCTTTTTGGTGGCCCTGGCTATGGCTAAGAGGGTTGGAGAGCTTCATGCCCTTTCTCAGGTCATAGCCTCAAGAGGAGAGGATCTTATCCTGTCATATCTTCCTGAATTCATAGCTAAGACAGAAACCCCTCTTAATCCCGTTCCTAGAGAGTTCCCTCTTCGAAATCTCACCAGTGGTGGGAAGAGAGGATGAGGAACGTCTCCTACGTCCAGTGCGAGCTGTACGACGTTACCTTGCTGCAACAGCTTCCGCTTCTCGGCCTCGAAGTCTCTTTGTGTCTTTGAGAGACCCTGCGAGGCGAATGTCTAAAGCTGCTATTTCTTTCTTCCTACGGGATACAATCAAGACGTCTTGGCTCATGAGTCTTTTCCCAAGGAACTCGGCCCCTTGTTCAAGGTACGGGCACACGATATAAGAGGAATTGCCACTTCCATGCTTCTCTGGAAGAACAGTTCTGTGGCATCTATCTTAGAAGCAGCCTGTTGGAAGACCCACTCAGTCTTTGTGGACTACTATCTCCGTGACATCCAACGGCAGGAAGGAGATGTGTCTGCCCTTGGCCCGGTAATTGCTGCTGGGAATTTGGTGGGACCACTACCTCACTAATGGACACTTCCAAGACTTAGAAAGGAGACCAGAAGTCCCTACCACTGCCTGGTCATGGTCTCCTCACTCTCCAGTCTCCAACCCTCATAGGTGAGACCAGAGTGTCTTTTTGTGGACCTTTTCACCCATCGGCGTATTCCACCCTTATGGCATAATGTGGAAATCTGCTAATATATAAGAAGCAGGTTATATGTGAAACAAATACCATTTTTAGACAAAATGTATTTTTTCACTTACCTGCTTCTTATATACATACCCACCCATCCTCCCCAATATTTGCCAATGCTTCAAGAAAGAATGACGTGGCTGGCTGAGGGAGACGGTGTTGCCGTAAGTTGCCAGGGGTTACCAGGATGGAATACGACAAAAGTTTTGAATGTGGAATAGACGGCTGGGTAATAGGGAGCATTGTAAATGCTAATATATAAGAAGCAGGTAAGTGAAAAAATACATTTTATGTCTAAAAATGGTATATTTTCATGCATTGATAAAGTATGTAAGTGTATGTAATTGAAAAGGCAAAACAAATTTCTTCTATCTCCCCCTACCTGACGCTTATCCGCTTATCACGGAGGGGAGAGAACAATGTAAAATATATATATATATATATATATATATATATATATATATATATATATATATATATATATACTGAACCTTCGTGAGGCTCAGTCTCTTGTACTGGGCCTACGTGAAGCTTAGGCCGAGTAAGGGGAGCAAAGAAAGATGTAACGAATCCAAGGGGGGAGTGATGAACACACCAAGCTTAACAAAATAGACCCTTTAATTCAATAACAACTCATCACAGTCAGATAACTTCCTACCTAGCCTACCTATAAGATGGGAGACCTATGAGGGGGGGAAACCGTGGGTAACTCAGCTGTAGATGAGAGGGCGTGAGGGTGCGTGTGGTGGCATCCCGAGAGGTAAAAATGGCGGCCCGTCCCTAGCGGCGTCCTGCTTCTCTCTCTCTGTCTCTCTGCCTGGTTAGGCCTGCTGTGCTGGAAGTGGCAGAAGGTTCCACAGGAACGGTGCTGTAAACATAGTGATTATCTCATGAGTTGCTCTTATCAGACCACGTGGCGTATTGCAGCTCTTCCTGGAGAATGTTGGAGAGTGTACCTCGAGACGAGAGCGGGGTGGTGTTCTGAGGGCGAAGCCACCACGCTCCTCACCTTATAAGGTGGCAGCCATGATGACTGCGCACGCAGCCATACGTCATCTCCCTTCTCCCCCTACAGGGACTCCCTATATAAGAATTCCTAGCTACACATATGAAGAGAAGATGAGGATTTGGACTAAATAAATACCCTAATAGTGGGTAATAATCCCACTCCAGTACTGCTACTCGGTACATGGCTTTTTCCTCAGGGAAAACAAATCCTCGTCTTCTCTTTTACAACAACAAAAAAGTAACACACACATAACAATCCACGTAATCGCGATACACCACCGTGAGCACACATAACCATTTAGAGCTATATACAGTGTCCAGGGTATCTGTGGTATTACTGCCCTTCGTTTCAACATTTCACACTCTACAATTTCCCACTTAGTGCGAGACCTTGACGTCTCTACCGGTCCGGCAGGACCTGACCTCCCAGTTGGTGTTGCGCCACCCACTTCCCATCAGTCCAGGCGTACAGGGGCGGAGTAGAGAGGCCGACGTAGTCCTCTCCAAGGCCTTATTCTGTGGGGACTGGATTCAGGAGGCCCTCCTCCTGAACATTCCAGCCACCCCAACAGTGGCGGTCTCCTTCCCCAGCAGCGGGTCTGATGTAGCTGCAAAAGAAGTATAGGGCAGTCACAAGATTCCAATGTCCCTAGGGGTCTATACACTTAGTATTCTTCTATAAATCTCCTCACTGGCCGTCTCTCACGAGTCGGTCTGGGCTCCTCTACCTCATTGTCTTCTTCCTCCTCATCGGAAGGCACTACAATTTCTTCCATGTCTACCACGTACCCTTCATCGGTTACATATTTTCTCACTCGGTCAGCTGCTCTATGGAGTATTTTGCCATTGAACACATTTTCCACTTCATATGACACTCCATCTAAATTCACCTTTTTAACCTTATACGGTCCAATCCACTTGAGACCAAGTTTTCTATCAGCTGACGAACCAAACTGTTCCTTTTATCCACACCAAATCATCTACCTCGACTCTTTGGTCCTTCCGGCCAATGTTCGCTCTAGCTAACCACTTCCTGCTATTTGCACGGGATGATTGTCTCACTGCCTCCAAGGCTGTATTAATGTCTATTTCATCGTCCACCTGGGGCAAAGTAGTTCCCACATAGCGAGGAGCATGGCGCCGGAAGAAAAGGAAATAGGGCTGTTCGCCAGTGGTCTCGTGTACGGCCGCATTAAGGATCTGCTGACACTGCGTGAGGCACTCGGACCACCTGTGCGGTTGTCCTTTCCCGAGAGACGCTAGCACTGACTTCATGGTTCGATGTAACCGTTCGGTGATAGAGTTCCCACATGGATGGTATGGGGTGGAAAACACCATCTCTATCCCATGCGTACGACAGAGTTCTGTCAACAATTGTGAGCGGAACTCGCACGCATTGTCAGCTAAGAGTACCTTCGGTACCCCATAGTCTCCCAAGTAACTCTTAATAACCCTAACTACCTCCTCAGCGTGTCTGGACCGTAACTTCACCAACTTTACAAATCTTGAAAAGTGATCTATGATGGTTAATACGTACTTATAACCTCCTCTGGCTGGAGTCATTTCAGTAATATCGATACTAATTCTTTCCAAAGGTTGATTTACAGGAGGCAATTCCTGGTATGTCTTTTGTAAAGCTGGTGCAGTTTTACATTGTTGACAAATTATACATTCTCTGATAAATTTCTTTATGTCTGATCTTTGATTTGGCCAGTAAAAATATTCTTCAGCTTTTAACATGGTTTTAGTTGTCCTAAATGTCCAGACTCTTTTCATGGGCCAATACAATAGCTTGTTTCTTTAGTGTCTGGGGTACAACCAATAAATATAGGATGGTTCCATCTTTCTTTTGTTTGGAGTAATATAACACTCCATCGTGAACAATAAACTGATTCAAAATGACAGGGGAGTATCTGGCACGTGGTATTCTTCCTCCTTCTAAATATTCCTTCATCTCTCTCCATCTAGGTTCTGCTATCTGAGCTTGAATGAATTCATCGGTGGTCAAACCTAGAAATGAATCTTGACCTACCACATTTACTACCTGAACAGGGCGACTCAGTTGGTCGGCCACTACATTCTTCCTGCCTGCTTTGTACTCTATTTTAAACTGAAAATCGCGCATCTCCAGAATCCATCTGTTCATGCGTGGAGATTTTGTTCGTTGGCGAAAAACTGAGACTAGTGGCTGATGGTCAGTTCGAATTAAAACTCGGACACCCCATAGATAATGGTGAAATTTTCTACAGGCTAGTACTACAGCTAACGCTTCCCGATCTGTTGTTGAATATCGAGTCTCCACTGGTCTAAGCTTCTTCGAAAAATATCCTATGACATTTGGTTCTTTCCCATGATACTGCATCAACACTGCCCCTACATGTGTGGCACTACTATCCGTCTCGAGGACAAACTCTCGATTGAGATCGGCTTTTCCTAGTACTGGAGAGTGTATTAGTTTCTCCTTCAGCGTTTCAAAAGCTTTCTGGCATTCACCTGTCCAATAGAACGGCGTTCCTTTCTTTGTGAGCTCGGTTAATGGGGCCAGTATCTTGGAGCAGTTTTCAATGTGTCGTCGATAGAACGACACCATTCCTATAAACCTACGGGTCTCTTTCACGTTAGTTGGAGGTTTCATCTGTTTTACGGCCTCCACATTACTTGGGTCTGGTTTATAGCCTTCTTTTGATACAATGTGCCCGAGGAACTTTACTTGTCTCTGCCCAATGCTACACTTGGATAAATTGAGTTTAATCCCTACAGACGCTAAGTGGCTGAATAATCTATCCAATCTGTGGATTAAGGTGGTATAATCTGTAGCATAAACAATGAAATCATCCAGGTTATTCTTAACCCAGTTTTCTTTAAGTAAGGGAGCTAATGCGTGGTTCATTTGTCGGGCAAATATCGCTGGGGAACAACTTAACCCAAAGGGTAAGCGTCTAGACCTATAAAGCGAGACACCGTCACTGAACGTCGTGAGATCTCTACTCGCCGAGCCCAGTGCGACCTGATAATACGCTTCACGCATATCTAAGGTGGCGTAATAATCATTGCCTGACACACTTTCTACCAGCTCGTCAAGTTTGGGTAAAGGATGAATATCCATGGTTAGTTGTTTGTTTACTTTTCGATAGTCAAGGTAGAGTCTTTTTTCTCCATTAGGCTTATTTACTAAAACTATCGGAGATAACCATGCGGCTGTGGAATTCTCAATTATTCCCTTACCTTCTAAATCACGTAGAATCTGCTGAATAGTTTCTCTCGCTTTTTCGGAGTATCGATAGATTGGTGTACGACAGGGTGTTGGGTCGTCTACCTGAATGTGGGCTGGATCTGCTTGTATTAGTCCTAATTCGCCCGGATGTACGATAAATAATTTTTGATGTTTCTGAATGAGCTGAAATAAACTAAGCTCTTGTTCTTTCTCTAGATGTGACCAGTCTCGTGAGTCGAGAATTACTTTGAGCTTTTCCCACCGAGTTTGGTTTGTGGGCACACAATCATTTTCTGGCCCGATGGCTTCACTTATTTTAGCGATGGTCAGGGGTGAGTCTTCTATCTCTATTTGTCCCTCGTCTACTATTTCATACTTTATCAGTAAGGTTCCTGGTCGTAACACTAACCTAACTTTGGTGTTATTAATGACGGAATGAAAACAGTGCGTGTTTCAGTCACTCGCATTATAGTTGGCAATCCATCTTGAACACAGGCATGTTTAGCCTCAATCATTATTACGGTATTAGGTTCCTCACTTACTTTTACTTCCACTAGGGTCGTTTCGTAACAGTCCACTAGTGTTTTGGTTGTTACTCTACCGAAGCGCTGGTTATGAGAGGAGACTGAGGTTCTTTTCTCACCATCCTGACTTTTCCATATGGTGTTTCCACGAATACTAAGGGATAAACAAGATTGTTCCAATGAATCCGCTTAGCTTGGTGATCTAGAGTGAGAGTTGACTGACCGATCGTGTTCATTCCCAACAATACGTGTGTTTTGAGATATTCATCGGGAACGACCGCTACTTGAGCAATGATGGGATGGTTACTGTTACTGGCTATTGTTACATAAGCTTGGCCTAATACTCTGATCTGCTTACCGGTGATTCCTTGCAAAGGGGGAATCTTTGAACTTTGTTTCACTGGAATTCCCATTTCATTAATTACACTGATCTTAATTAGTGAAACATCACTGCCAGTATCTAACATTGCTTCGAGTACATGGTTATTGATATCTACGCTGATTACCGGGGATTGTCATAACATCCTATTCCGTGTTGTGTTTACTTTACCGGGGCACGATGGATGGCCGCGCCGACAATTGAGCCGTAAACAATCATAACAGGAGCCAGGTTGTGGTCTTTTATAGCACTCGGCTATTGAGTGGTTAGTAGCTCGGCAATATGGGCAGTATTTCTCTCTTCTGCGCCATTGCTGTAATCTTTGATCTACCCGGTCTAATCTACTAGCGGGTGGTGTTAATGTGGCGGCCGGGTGGGGTGTAGTCGCCGCCGCCGCTCGCGGGGGCAGTCGGTAGGTGGGCTGGGGCCGGGCTAACCGCTCGTACGCTACTCTCTTTCCGAGTCATTACCACCAGTCTTTCAGTATCTAATTTGGTCAGAAACCTGGTTAACGATACTTTTTCGTCCAGGTACAGTTCTAGTCTTTCCCCTGCAGTCTCTCGGCATTCCTTTTATTAGTTTGCTCTTTATCAACCTGTCCTGAGACGGCACGTCATCAGCATCGGTCCTTACGGTAACCAAAGCTAGTTTACATTTCAACCTTGTCATAAACTCGATGGGGTCGTCTTCCACCGAATATTTTAAATCATTCAGAGAATCAAATAACCTTTCCTCATTCTGGTCCGTGAGCTCCTTTGTAAGATATTGCTTAAATTGTGCCCAGGTTACTTCCTTCTCCACTACCGTTTGCACCAGTAAAGCTAATGGGGCTTCCACACGCATTTTAACTATCTGTTGCCTCTCTCTATTATCTATTGAGCAACTTTCCACCTGTGAGAAAAAAAACAGCTAACCGGCCAACTCCTTCTACTCCACTCAAGTGACGCAGTTCAAGGACGGGGATGTCACGGGGCTTCATGAGGCATTTAACAGGGTTACTCGCAGGCCTCTCCCTGTTCTCTCTAACTTCCTGCAACAAATCGTAGACACAATCACGCAAGGCATCTACCTCCATCTCTAAGTTATTTACTGGTTCTGCACCTGACGGACTTACGCTCGTTATCTGGTTAACTACCGTATCATCTTCGGTTTTAACTATTGGTTCATTTTCCTTTTTAGGCGTCCACTCCGCCCTTAAGCTCAGAAAATCCGCCAACTCATCCATAACGAAAGAAAAAATACCTGACAACTTGTCACAAACTAAACAAAATGAAGATTGGGTGAACAGTGGCTTTCTGTTTCACCAAAACACAACTTAAATTCTCATTATAAAACAACGTATCTTCCTGTGGAGACAAGAAGCTAATCACACCAAAATATCAATGCATAAGAAAACAACTTATTGAAAAAACATGCCAGAACATATGAGCCAAATGGGAAATGTAAAAAAAAAATTACCCTAAACTGGAAAAAAAAAAAAAAAATTTTGGTCTCCTCCCCTAGCTTATCCGCGCGGATAAACTAGAGGTGGGAGGGTAGCAAGGGGGACCGGCACGGCGCCAACTACCACCCAAAGGTAATTACTTGTGAGGGGAGTGTGGGGGCCCCCGTGCTACCGCCGAACCACCAACAAAACATCATGGGGGAAGGGACGAACACCTAACTCTCACTGTTCCCCTTCCTCTTTCCTGTCGCTGTGACTCCATACTGGCCACCCGAAACATGAGGCAAAAAAAAGAAGAAAAAAATAAACGGAGGAGAAACACCACTTCACTACTAAACAAGGGGGGGGGATAAGCACTGATTACTCCTGTCTCTACGGAGAGTTACGTGGGTCGATGTGCCTATATAAAACACATCTAAACCGCTGCCACCATCTCTACTGAACCTTCGTGAGGCTCAGTCTCTTGTACTGGGCCTAAGTGAAGCTTAGGCCGAGTAAGGGGAGAAAAGAAAGATGTAACGAATCCAAGGGGGGAGTGATGAACACACCAAGCTTAACAAAATAGACCCTTTAATTCAATAACAACTCATCACAGTCAGATAACTTCCTACCTAGCCTACCTATAAGATGGGAGACCTATCCCGAGAGGAAACCGTGGGTAACTCAGCTGTAGATGAGAGGGCGTGAGGGTGCGTGTGGTGGCGTCCCGAGAGGTGAATTAAAATGGCGGTACCGTCCTCGCGGCGTCCTGCTTCTCTCTCTGCTCTCTGCTGGGAACACCACCTCTCGAGGTGGTGTTCTGTCTCTGCCTGTCTAAGATAGGATTGGCCACAGACGAAGCTGAGATTCACGGCGACTCCGCTGCTTCTTTTTCTTTTTGTGACCCTTTTAGCTTGCGTGTTGTCTTTTACCACGATATTAACTTTGTTTCCACTCTTCTATTGCCTGCTATAATGGATATCATATCATAATATTCATATATGCTCATGCCATGAGGATAACCTCGACTCCGTGGCACTGAGTGATAGTGAATTACTAATGAAATACTGCGGTATTCCATTAGTAATTCACTATCACTCATTGGCACGGAGTCGAGGTTATCCTCATGGCATGAGCATATATGAATACCGCGGTATTTCATTAGTAATTCACTATCACTCAGTGCCACGAAGTCGAGGTTATCCTCATGGCATGAGCATATATGAATATTATGATATGATATCCATTATAGCAGGCAATAGAGGAGTGGAAACATAAATTTAATATCGTGGTGAAAGACAACACGCAGGCTAAAAGGGTCACAAGAAGAAGAAGCGGTGGAGTCGCCGTGAATCTCCGCTTTGTCTGTGGCCAATCTTGATTGATTGATTGATTGATTGATACATTTATTGTTGAATTAATAAATAATTACTACAAAGGAGGAGGATGGACCTTGCCACCCATCCCTTGGGCATAGACTTAAGATTAAAGTATAAAAAATCTAACACTAGACAGTATACATAATAAGAATACAAGTATTTCAATAAATAGATACACATATTGCACACTTTATTGTATGAACATCCTACAGTGTTGGAACAAACTGAGGATATTCCCTGAGTATATCCCTGAGAGTGGTTGAGTCTAGGAGACATATCTCTGCTTTATTTTTTGGTATTCCATGTAAGATTTCACTTTATGCATTACAAAACAATCCTTTCTTGGGGACAAGAATTGTAAATAGCTAATAGAAAAAATATGATTTTTTTTTTTTTAACCCATGTGGTATGTTGGGGACCAGCCCAGAACACATCCCCCTATTACCATTATTTCTTATGGGAAATTACGTCCACTTAACGAATTTCTGCTCTACGAACAGCTTTGACATCTCCTATCCTGTTCGTTAAACGGAGTATTCCTGTATATGCATTTATGTTCACAAAACAACATTTCAATTAGCTTTTTACAAACCTTGCCCCCAAGAAAGGATTGTTTTGTAATGCATAAAGTGAAATCTTACATGGAATACCAAAATATAAAGCAGAGATGAGATCGGCCACAGACAAGGCGGAGACTTGCGGCGACTCGGCAGCTTCTTCTTCTTGTGACCCTTTTAGCTTGCGTGTTGCTTTCATCATAATATTTGTTTCCACTCCTCTATTGCCTGCTATAATGGATCAGAGATACATACTCATTCTAGGATAAAGCAACAAGTGGAGTGCCACAAGAGTCAGTGTTAGCTCCCATCATGTTTCAGATTTATGTAAATGTCATTGACATTGGGATAAAGTTACATTAATCTATTTGCTGATGATGTAAACGTATTATGAGTTTTGAAAACCCAGGACTGTTTGCTGTTACAAGATGATATTAACAAGATCTATGAGTAGAGTAAGCTGTGAAAATTGGAGTTTAATGCCAAGAAATGTTACGTAATGGAGCTAGGAATGAGCAAAAAAAGACGGATATGGGACTATTTAATGGGAGAGGAACAAATAATGAAGACTAAAAAGGAAAAAGATCTGGGAGTGATTATACAGCAAAATAACAACCCTGAAAAACATATAAGCAAGATATTTGGTATATCATATAAAATGTTAACTAATACATGTATAAGAGTGGCATTTCCATTCATGGACAAAGATATGAAAAAAATCATCACAAGCATGATACATCCAAAGCTGGAATATGCAGCTATGGTGTGGTCTCCGAGCTCTTTAAATGAGATAAGATGATTAGAATGAATACAGAAGATTGCTACAAAGATGGTGCCAAAACTAAAGGACCTAACATATGAAGAACGGCTGAAGGAAATGGGACTACCAACCTTACAAGACAGAAGAGAAAGAGGAGTCTTAATAACAATGTACAAAATAGTTAATGGTATTGAAAAGATAAACAAGGAAGACCTAGTGCTGTTGACAGAAGATGGAAGGACAAGATGTCATGTAAAGAAAATCAGGATGAGGCAGTGTGTGAAGGATGTTGGAAAATACAGTTTTCGTGGGGAAGTGGAGTGCATTGCATAATGAAGTTGTTACAGCACATAATGTGCATAACTTTAAGGAAAAATTGGATAATTGGAGACGTGGAGACAGGACACTATGAGCTCTGCTCGAACCC
Source organism: Portunus trituberculatus (assembly GCF_017591435.1). Taxonomy (NCBI): domain Eukaryota; kingdom Metazoa; phylum Arthropoda; class Malacostraca; order Decapoda; family Portunidae; genus Portunus; species Portunus trituberculatus. The sequence goes on from NC_059304.1 coordinate 28,446,751, forward strand.
TGCACAATACAACTAGGTAAATACATACACACACACACACACGCCCGGTAGCTCAATGGTTATAGCGCTGGCTTCACAAGCCAGAGGACCGGGTTTGATTCCCCGGCCGGTTGGAGATATTTGGGTGTGTCTCCTTTCACGTGTAGCTCCTGTTCACCTAGCAGTGAGTAGGTACGGGATGTAAATGGAGGAGTTGTGACCTTGTTGTCCCGGTGTGTGGTGTGTGCCTGGTCTCAGGCCTATCCGAAGATCGGAAATAATGAGCTCTGAGCTCGTTCCATAGGGTAACATCTGGCTGTCTCGTCAGAGACTGCAGCAGATCAAACAGTGAAACACACACACACACACACAGTAGCAGCGGAGGAAGGACGTGCATGGGACAGCTCCTTGATTTACCATTAGCAGTCCTACCGACCCTACAATGGCCGGGCAGTCTATTAGCTCAAGTTTGGAACAGTTGGTAAAGGAAAAAGTGGAAGAAGAGCTTGTAAACCTAACAACCGAAGGGAGGGAGCCTATCAAGGGAACCAAAACTGTTAAGGAAGTTGTTGCTGCCATCATGCCCGGAATTGCCAGCATTATATCAGTGGCTGTCACAACTGCAGTTTCTATGGCAGTGAAAGATATAACCAACATGTTATCACTCAACACGCAAAAAATCAACCTGGAACATCGCTACGAAAACGACCATCTGGAGCAGTATACACGGAAAGACAACCTGCATATATTTGGTATTGAGGAAGAACCGGATGAGGACGAGGATATTTTACAAGCAAAGATTATTGAAGTTGCTGCTGATGTAGGAGTGAAATTAGAAGCAGATGATATATCTATTGCTCACCGGTTGGGGAAGGTTGGTGACAGAAGGAGGCCTGTGATAGTACCGTATTTTATGGCTTGCAAGACGCTGCATCTTGGAAGACGCACCCAAATATTTGAAAGAAATTTCTAAGAAAAAAAAAGTAATTTTCATACAAGAACACATTCACCATATACCCGACCACTGAACACAAAAACATCAGAAGCAAGGAGTCTGGAAGACACTATTGTTTCACCACTCATTACAAATTTGCTGGAGCATTCACCACAAATTTAAAACTATGTAAATAAAAACACCATAGGTAAATACATATACACAGTGAAACAGTCCATCTCTTCTTGTTTTAGTGGCGGGTGACGGCATGTTTTGGATCTGTTGTTTACATTACAGAATTGCTTGTCCGATCGCCAAAACTGAACTTGCCAGTGCTGCAGTTTGTATTTATTTTATTTTGCAGTCGTGCTTCATAGACTTTATCAATGTGAATACAATTCACAAGTGGAGTTTTGACTCTTGCTTGAATGAGTAAGCCACTTGGATGTTCTATTAATAAAGGTGTAAAGGAACCTGGCATAATGTGTGTGCGTTCGTGTGCATGTATGTGTGTGTTGCAATGAGACGAGGGAGTGGCCCGTTTTCTCCACACGCTGAGTAGGCTGCAGGAAGGATTATGGTATTGTAAATACTTGTAACACCTAAGTACTAAGTTTACATAATATAAAAGGCTAAATTAAATGGTACTTAAGCTAACATCATAATGTAATGACTCAACATACAAATCCAGGTCGCTATCTGTCAAGTGTCCAAGCTCACTTGAGGTTGAATGCTACCTTACAATACAACATTCTTCCTGGAAGACGCACTAGTATTTTCAGGGTATTTTTTAGGAAAAAAAGTGCGTCTTGTAAGCCGTAAAATACGGTACGTTTCTGCCACAGAAAGAAAAGGAACGCAATGGTGAAAAACAAGAAAGAGCTTAAGAAGAAACAAAAGAAAATCTACATCAATGAAGATCTGACACCACTGAGATCTACACTCATGAAGATGGTAAAGGAACAAGAGGCTGTAAGGAACGTCACTACTTGGGATGGTAAGATACTGGCATGGCTCGAGGACAAGGAGAGACCCGTCGAGATTACAACACCAGATGATCTCTTCAAAGTGGGAATCGAATCTCCGGATTGGAAGCACCTAAGATTGGACCACCTGCAATCAACACTGTAAGTCAGCAAAAAAATTCAACACAAATAACACCTACATATAATCTAACACAGATACATAACAATATAAACTACGCAGTGATAAACAACTCAACACCACATCGACACTCTATAACTACACAAGCAAACACAAGTTCAAAACAAGCACACAGTGATCCACAAGTTTTAACACACACTCAGAGTATGAATATTTTGACAATTAACGTTTGTGGCTTAAAGTCTAAGCTATTAACGAAGGAATTTATGTTGTTTCTTGTGAATTATGATATATTGTGCATGTGTGAAACCAGGTGTGATGACGCTGACATGAGTAACGTTAGGGAAATAATGGTAAATAACGGGTTTGATATCGTGTATAAGAACATAAGTGCTCTAACTAGATATAAATCAGGCAGTCTTTTAATTGGTGTAAGAAACACTCTAAGTATAAAGTGGAAAGAAATTAAGAGTAGTGAGGAAACCTTATTATCTATCTCCGTAAATGGACAAGATCTTGGATTGGAAAAGAATTTATTTATTAGCTGTATTTAAATACCACCAAGCCACTTACGGTATGCTAAGAGAGAACATTTTGATGAACTTGATGAGTTTTTCTGTCTCATTCAGATTGTTTTCACGTTGTTAGTGGGGACTTTAATGCACATACTGGTATACTGTCAGATGTTGCTGATATAACTGAGGACGATATATTGCCACTAGTTGATGTCAACGCTGTGTTAAGTGCTACAGGATGTTTAATGAGTAGGAGTAATAAAGACAATACCCCTGACAGAAGTTCCTACGGTAAGAGATTAGTAGAAGTATGTAAAAACAATAACGCCGTTATTTTTAATGGAAAGGTTGGCAATGACTTGGGAATTGGTGAATATACTACTACATACAATACAAGTATTGATTATGTTATAGGTACTTGCACTGTTGTGAAACATGTAAAAAATTTTGAGGTATTGGATTTTGAGCCATTGTTTTCAGATGTGCATTGTGGTTTGCAGATGGTGCTAGAATTTGCATGTGTGGTAAGACAGACAACGAGAGAGAGTAATAAAGAGGAGGAAACAGTGAGAGCAAGACCAGGAAAATGGAGTCATGAGAGAAAAGAGGAATATGTGAGTCATGTGGATGTCAGTAGAGTGCATGAGTTGCTTCATACAGTTGACGTTTTATCTGTGGATGACATAACACACCAATTACAATTAGTACTAGTAGAACCTGCTATGAAGGTATTTCCCCACAAAAGTAAAAGTAAATACATTAAAAAGATCAATAACACCAATATGAACGGTTATGATAAACAGTGTTATAATGCCAGAAAGCAATACCACAAAGCTAAGAACAAGCACAATAAACAAAAAAAATCCTGTCTCGAGAGAGAAAAGTAAAAACTACAAGAAAGAAATAACAAGGGTGAAAAATAAAGAAAATTCCATTGTTGTGAAAAAACTGAGAGAAAACAAAAGTAAAGATCCAAAATCATACTGGCAAATATTAAAAGGTGAACAAGGAGAAAACAAGGAGAGTGAACTTAATCTTGAGGTATTTTACGACCACTTTAAAGCATTATTAACTATTGATAACGAGGGAAATGACACCATTGACTATGAAATTAACCAAGAGAGGAATGTGCCCACATTGAACAACCCAATTACGTCTGAAGAGATAAAAACATGCATCAATAAGTTGGAAAATAACAAATCACCAGGTTCTGACAATATCATCAATGAATATATTAAAAGTACTCAAGACCTATTATCTCCTCTTTATGTTGAGATGTTTAATAAAACATTGGATGAAGGAGTCTTCCCAATGGAGTGGACCATTGGAGTAATAATACCATTATACAAAAACAAGGGAGACGTCAGAGACGCAAATAACTACTGGGGAATTACCTTGTTAAGCTGTATGGGAAAGTTATTTACATCCATCTTGAGCAATTGTTTGAATCTGTACTCTGAAGCTAACCACATTATCAATGAAACACAGGCAGGATTTAGACAAGGATATTCAACTCTGGATCATATGTATTTGTTCAAATGTATTATTGATTTGTTTAAATAGAAAAAGAGAAAATTATTTTGCTTGTTCGTAGATTATAAGAAGGATATGGTGTGGAGGGAAGGATTATGGTTAAAGCTGGTTAGAGATAATGTTAATGGTAAATTGTTAAATGTTATTAATAGTATGTATAAAAATGTTAGATCTTGTGTGATGGTGAATCAAAAATTGTCGGACACATTTTCGTGTAATATGGGGGTAAGGCAGGGAGAAAATTTGTCACCATTGTTATTTGCTTTTTATATTAATGACTTGCAGGACAAACTTCTTGAACTTAATTGTAAATATTTAGATTTTGATAATGAGTTTCTCAATATCTATTTGAAATTATTTATGCTAATGTATGCAGATGATACAGTATTGCTATGTGATAGTGAAGTGAATATGAAACAGGTGCTAACATCTTTGGATAATTATTGTCCAGATTGGAAGTTAAAGGTTAACTGTGACAAGACCAAAATTGTTGTATTTAGTAGAGGACAGGTACAAACAAGTAGTTATAATTTTCAATTAGGGGTGAGACTATTCAGGTTGTTAACGAGTACAAATATTTGGGTGTCTTGTTTAACCATAATGGTAGATTCAGGGAAGGGGAGTTGGCTCTTAAGGAACAGGCAACCAGGGCTTTGTGTTCCATCATTGGTACTTCATGTAAATATGACTTGCCAGTTGATAATCAAATAGAACTGTTTAAAACGATGGTTGTGCCTGTACTTACATATGGCTGTGAAATATGGGGTGATTGTACTATAAGGGAAATAGAATTACTACATATGAAGTTTTTGAAGCACGTTTTGTATGTACATAGATACACCAGCACAAACATGGTATACGGTGAACTAGGAGTTTACCCTCTTGATATAACTATTAAGTGTAAGATGATAAGTTATTGGTCTAGGTTAGTGACGGGAAAGAACACTAAATTAAGTTATATAATGTATAATTGCTTATTGCAGTTATATACGAGCGGTCTGTATTTGTCACCATGGATAGAATGCATAAAAAATATTTGTATAGAGTGTGGAATGTCATGAGTGTGGATGACGCAGACAGTTAGTAACCCTAAATGGTTCAAAAAAGCGATCGAACAAAAATTAAAAGACATGGATATACAAGTGGTATGAAAACATATCAAATAAAGGTATTTGTAGTACTTACAAATTATCTAAAGAAATTTATGGGATTGAAGAATACCTGCTTAAACTTAATAAAAATAATCGTATGAGTTTGTCAAAGCTTCGCACGGGAAATAATAAATTACCAATCATCGTTGGTAGATATAATCAAACAGACAGAGAGGTGCATTATTGTACTAAATGTAATAATGAATTGATAGGGGATGAATACCATGCTTTGTTGATTTGTCAAAATCAAGAAATTCTTCAATTGAGAAATAAAGTATTATAGATTGCAACCAAATAATTTTAATTATGTCAAACTGATGCTAAGTGATAATGTAAACTTATTGATAAATCTGGCACAGTTTATTAATGCATTGTTGTGAATGTTTAGGTGATACATAAGATTATGTACATATTGAGGGGCTATGCTTCATACTTTGTAAAAAAGTCTGAGCAATAAATATATTTCTTTCTTCCTTTTTTTTCACACAAAACTACAACTAGGTAAATACACAAAGTCATACTGACAAGACGTGAAAACAGCTTCCATGGGAAGCACTTCAGCAAGCGTTGGAGCCTGACTAAGACGTATGTACAGGGGTGTGGGGGGCCATATGGTTCTCTTGTCTCCATAATAAATAAGATCTGGATCCTGTATAGAACAGAAAAATGGAGAGAGAGGCGGAGCTACATGGTGCTTCCAAATGTATGTGACCAAAGAGACACCATGTTTAGAAAAACCAAAGGTTTATTGAAACACCAATTGGCCTGAAGAGATTGAGTGATAATAATAATATGGACAAGGATTTTTCTGGTTTTAGAGAGGAGAAAGGTAACATGAGAAGGCTGATAAACAGGGAAAGGGAGATAAGATACAAGAAGGAGGTAATGTTGAGTATGATGGAAAAACAAGACAAATTGATAAATTAAAGCACTGAACTAAAAGTGAGATTAGAGGAAAGTAAGAGAAATAAATCAAGAGATGAAGGAGTTGTAGGAGATAGACAAAATGATATACAGTGGTGCCTTGAGATACAAAATTAATTCGTTCCGGAGTGGCTTTCGTATCATGATTTTTACGTATAATGAGTCGTGTTTTACATGTAAATCGCCTAATTCATTCCAAGCTCTACGAAAACACCATATGAAATTTTATAATAAGGGTAAAACCAGAATGAAATAAGAGCCAAATACATTTGAATCATTCAATATACCTAACCTAACCGTTAATACCTGTAAATTAAGTAGATAATAGAACATAATGCAATAATGAATGATAAATTATAATACGAAAATTATATGAAAATGTGGAACCTTGCCTTTCGAGTGAGGCGATGTTCGAAAGTGATAGTGGCAGGAGAAGAGGAGGGAAAACAGCAGAAAATATAGAAAATGGCAGGAAACATTAACACTTAACTTTATGAAACACTTCAAATTATTATTATTAGCAGTTACGAGTATTTCCAATACCATAATCCTTCCTGCAGCTTATTCAGCGTGTGGAGAAAATGGCCTACTCCTCGTCTCATAGCAACACACACACGTACGTATATGCACACGAACGCACACACATCTAGTAAACAAAGAAGAGGAAATATTACAGAACGTGATTAAAAAAAGAAGTACAAGCATGGAGAGTCCAAGAAAAGAAAGATAAGGCTGATTTTCAGGAGGTGATTCAAGAACAACTAAAAGAAAGAGATGAAAATATGACAAACAAAATGGTAGGAGTCCTCAAGACAAAAGAAAATCTAGTTAGAGAAATTGCGGGAAAAAAGTGTAATCGTATTTGGAATAAAAGAAAAAAAATATAAAATATAGACCAAGAAGAGAAAAAGAAGAAATGAAATCAGTCAAAGACCTACTAAAAAATCTAAACGACGAAGATAGGCAAAACTTAGAAGAGGAAGTAGAAGAAATAAACAGAATGGGACCATATCAAGAAGGAAAAACGAGACCAATTAAAATACAGTAAGGTCTCGGTTTACGTCAGAGTTACATTCCTGAAACATGACGTAAGTTGATTCTCTACGTAACTCGAGTTTCCGTACATTTCAAAGCATATTATCGAGTTTTCAACCAATCATTGTTTATGGTCATTCAGCTAAGTTAAAGGTTATATTGTTATATTATTTACAACTATGTAGGAATATGAAACACCAGCTTGTTTTTGTTGTTGATTAGGGCCGCGAACGCAAAGGACTGCAGGTTGCCGAGAGGGGTGGACGCCTGAGGCAGTGCGGTGGGAGTAGAAGCGTGGGCAGCGGAGCAGGAAATGCAATAGGAAAGGGCTATAGGGATCAGCAGACAGACGCAGATGGTGCAAGTGAGCTGCGAGTGTCGTGTGGCCCAGGCGAAGGCTCAGGAGTTGTTATTGTTGTGATGGATGCGCGAGCCCTCAAGGTCGTCAACCTCCCCGTTGTCATGGTAACGGGCTTCCCATTTTCTTCTTCACTCCCTTACACACAGCTGCTGCCTCCCTTCTCATGTCTTTTAATTATGTCCTCTTTTTCTTGTAGCGTAATGGTTTTCCTTTTCTTAGCATCACTGCTGTCACTAAGGAGTTTTCTCTTTGGTGCCATTGAGCAAGATACTAAGAACTTGAGTCAGTAAATGCAGAAGTAGGATAACACTCTTGCCAGGGGCAACGGTGTGGTGGAACTGAGGCAGGGTGTTATTGTTTTCAAGTGTGAGGCGGGCAGTGTGGCAGGTAACCACTAGTGACGCCTGGCGGCCAACAATAACAATAAATCCCGCGCTTTACGATTTATAAATTTTCAATTTTTTAAATCTTAAATTGCCTTATAGTGGACTGACGTAACTACAAGTTTGACGTGACTCGAGACCGACGTAACCCGGGACTTTACTGTACTACTAAAATCACAAGCAGCAACAGAAGAAATATTATATAGAACAACAAAACTCAGAGAAACAGAAGGCTGTAAGGATATCTATATAAAGAAAAATAGAAATGAGGAAGAAAGGAAGAGATACAACGAACTGGCGGCAGCAGTAAGGGAGAAAAATAATGAAAGGTCAGAAGAGGAAAAAAAAAGCATTTTTTTGGAAAATTCTAGGAGACAGGATAAGGAAATGGTATATAAGAGAGAAGGAAGAGAAAAAAAGTGGAACAAGTTTAACTAAAAATTATAAAGGCAAAAGACTAAAAATGATGTATACGAACATAGACGGGGTTTTATCAAGTAAATTAGAATTAAGAGATTACATAAAGAAAGAAAATCCGGATATTGTATGCCTGGCTGAAACAAAACTAAATGAGGCAATCAAAATAGACTTGGGTAATAGGTATATTGTACGGATAAGAGACAGAGGGGGGTAAAGGAGGAGGAGGAGTCATGATAATGTTAAGGAGATGGTGATAAACCAAGTGGAATGTGGCGAAGGAAAATCAGAAGTACTGTATGTTAAGATGCATATTAATAAAAAAGAGTTAACAATCATTGTAACATATGTGCCACCAAAAACAAATTCATGGACTAATCAAGAATATAAAGACATGATAGATGACACAATGAGTCTAATGAGAAACGTTAAAGAAAGGAGAAAAGTGATATTAGTAGAAGATTTCAACTGTAAACAAAGTGGACTGGGAAAATTATGAAAGTGGTATGGGGGAAGAAGCCTGGGGAGAAAGATTCCTGAACCTAATGATAGACAATATGATGGACTAGAGAGTAAAGGAATGCACAAGATTCAGAGGAAACGACGAGCCGTCGAGATTGGACCTAGTTTTTACTAGGGGTATACAAATGAATGATGATATAAGTGCCCATTGGGAAAGAGTGACCATGTAATATTAGAAATAGATATAGAAGAGGGAAAGGAAGATAGAGACGATTCATACAAAAGAGACCGATTAAATTACAGAAAGGCTTATATTGAGAATCTCAAGAACTAATTTAAAAACATAAACTGGGAGGAGATGGAAAACTCAGAAACGATGCAAGAGAAGTATAACTTATTTTTGGAAATATACAAAACAAGAGTCAGGGAATATGTCCCAAAATATAGACCTAAAGAAGAAGGAAAGAAAGATTGGTTTAATGCAAGGTGTGCTAGGGCAAAGGAAAAAAGAGATGGAACATGGAAAAGGTGGAGGAGAAATAGAAATCCAGTAAATAAGGAAAACTTCAAGGCAGCGGGAAATGAATATGTTAAGGTGAGGAAAGAAGAAGAAAAGAACTTTGAAAAGGACATTGTCGAAAAATGTAAGGAACAACTGAAATTGTTCCACAGATTCATAAATGGAAAAATTATGCAAAAAGAAACAATAGAAAGGTTAAAAGGAGAGAACAGGATGGTGGAAGACCCAAAAAGTATGGCAGAACTGTTAAATAGTAAATTCCAGGAGGTCTTTACTAAGGAATCCAAAGTTGAAAGGTCACTGGGTAATAGAGAGACAGTATATATGAAGAGGTTAAAGTAACTAAGCTTGAAATAAAAGAGTTAATGAAGGAACTGGATGAAGAGAAGGCAATGGGACCAGATGAAGTCTCAGGCAGAATACTGAAAGAATGTAGAGAAGAACTAGCAAGTCCTATATACATCATAAAATGCTCAATAGAAAATGGAACAGTACCAGTAGAATGGAAAAGAGCTGAGGTGGTTCCCATATATAAGAGCGGAAGGAAGGAAGAACCTTTAAATTACAGACCGGTATCACTAACTAGTGTATTCAAGATGTGTGAAAGAGTAATAAAGAAACAATGGATCGAGTTTCTTGAAGACAACAAATTAGTATCAAATTGCCAATTTGGTTTTGGAAAAAGATGGTCGTGTGTAACAAATTTATTGAGTTTCTACTATAGAATAGTTGATAGAGTACAAGAGAAAGAGGGATGGATTGACTATATTTATTTGGATTTAAAAAAGGAGTTTGATAAAGTGCCACATGCAAGATTACTGTGGAAGTTAGAGGAGAAGGAAGCACATTGAGATGGATGGAAAATTATTTGAAGGGGAGAGAAATAAGGATGGTAGTTAAAGATATGAAGTAAATACATGATACATATTAATAAAAAAGAGTTAACAATCATAGGAATATATGTGCCACCAAAAACAAATTCATGGACCAATCAAGAGTATAAAGACATGATAGATGACACAATAAGGAGTCTAATGTCAAGGCTTTCACTCACGGTTGGTTTACTCCCAAAGACGAGATTACGTTATGCCTGTCTCAGGAGTTTTAAGGGTCTGGATATTAACCCGTCCGCTGCTGCACTATTTTTCAAAACGTACCCCCAGTGCGGCGGGTTTGAGCAATTTTTTTTTATTGCGGGAATGGAATCCTTGTAGTCCAAAACCAAAGAAAAATGGATTCTAAGTAGCTGTTGTATATGTAAAGTTTTGCGCTATAAGCCAAAACGTGTCTGAGCCAGGCATTTTCTACGCCCACTGTGATGAGCGGTAAATACCAGCTGATGGGTGGGGAGTCACGAGATAAGCCTTGTCCAAGGTCATGGACATAAACAGAGCACGGGCAGTCTTCAGGGATGACTCTTAAAATTTGAGAGCTCGGTAACGCATTGGGAATATTCTATGAATATTTTTATTTGCCGATGCATAACGTGCGTTGTCCGCAGTCCGGAATTTTTTTACCGACGACACCGTGTCGTCGTCCGCAGTGTACGGGTTAAGAGAAAATCTCACCATACCCAGCCGTCCGTGGCCTCTACTCACTGCACAACACTGTTATAACTCTGCTTATCTCCAACAGTCTCCCAAGGCTTCACTCTGGTGTTATGATCAATTACATGAATAATTGGAATAATTCAAAAGCAAGACATAAATAAACATAGGTATATTACATAAAGAAAATATGGAGAATGCATGAAATAATACAAAAATAACATATCAATGGTAAACATACAAATTATAGAAAAATATTAATTTCATAAGAATTAACCCTGGGGACAACACTACTCCAGACAGGGGTCCCCACAAATCTCAGCTGATATAAGATCCAAGGTCACAGCTGGATGCATGGATTGCAATCAATCAATACTTTCAAAATTAATCATTAATTCCACATATCAAGAAATGCTGTAGTAACATCCCATCTACACTCTTAATTCAGCACAGTATGAGCAAAAGCAAAATATCCCCAAAATCACACTCCACCACACTTTACCACGCACCCCACCTGTGCTCTCCCTCAGTTGACGCCACAACCTCCTAAAGACTCGTCACCAACAAGAAAACACCACACAACCCATGAAAAGTCTCCAAGATCCACTTATAGTCACCACTACCACTATGCGGTCCTTCCCGCTCAAACGCCACTCCACATCACAACTTGTTTTCATCACAGCTGGTCTTACTAGACCTTATAAACACCACAGAAACCTCACAGATAACACCACCAACCTTTAGGACCGGAGCACAAACAACCAACACACTTTATATCCACGACACCACCAAGAAATTTCTCCAACACCACCAAAACATCCATCCCATTCTACATTTAAATTCACTCGTCATAAACATAATAATAATAATAATATACAGACAATAAAATAAAGAAAATCAAGGCACAAACTGTAACACTAACGAGGATCATTAAAGAAAGGAGAAAAGTGATATTAGTAGATTTCAACTGTAAGGAGGTGGACTGGGAAAATTATGAAAGTAGTATGGGGGAAGAAGCCTGGGGAGATAGATTCATGAATATGATGGACCAGAGTAAAGGAAAACACAAGATTCAGAGGAAACGATGGGCCAGCGAGATTGGACCTGGTTTTTACAAGGGGTATACAAATGAAAGATGATATTAGATATAAATGCCCATTGGGAAAAAGTGACCATGTAATATTAGAAATGGATATAGAAGAGGGAAAGGAAGATAGAGACGAATCATACAAAGGAGACCGATTAAACTACAGAAAGGCTGATATTGAGAACCTCAAGAACTATTTTAAAAACATTAACTGGGAGGAGATGGAAAACTCAGAGAGGGTGCAAGAGAAATATAACTTATTTTTGGAAATATACAAAACAGGAGTCAGGGAATATGTCCTTAAATATAGACCTAAAGAAGAAGAAAAGAAAGATTGGTTTAACGAAAGGTGTGCTAGGGCAAAGGAGAAAAGAGATGGAGCATGGAAAAGGTGGAGAAGAAATAGAAATCCAGAAAATAGTGAAAACTTCAAAGCAGCAAGAAATGAATATGCTAAGGTGAGAAAGGAAGAAGAAAGGAACTATGAAAAGGACATTGTCGAAAAATGTAAGGAGCAACCAAAATTGTTCTACAGATTCATAAATGGAAAAATAAGGCAAAAAGAAACAATAGAAAGGTTAAAAGGAGAGAATGGGATAGTGGAAGACCCAAGAAGTATGGCAGAACTGTTAAATAGTAAATTTCAGGAGGTCTTTACTAAGGAATCCAAATTCGAAAGACCACAGGGTAATAGAGAGACCATCTACATGAAAGAGATTAAAGTAACCGAACTTGAAATAAAAGAGTTGATGACGGAATTAGATGAAGAGAAGGCAATGGGACCGGATGAAGTCTCAGGCAGAATATTAAAAGAATGTAAAGAAGAACTAACAAGTCCTTTATACATCATAAAATGCTCAATAGAAAATGGAACAGTACCATTAGTATGGATAAGAGCTGAAGTGGTTCCCATATATAAGAAAGGAAGGAAAGAAGAACCTTTAAATTACAGACCAGTATCACTAACTAGTTTAATATGCAAGATGTGTGAAAGAGTAATAAAGAAACAATGGATCAAGTTTCTTGAAGACAACTAATTATTATCAAATAGCCAATTTGGTTTTAGAAAAGGTTGGTCATGTGTAACAAATTTATTGAGTTTCTACTGTAGAATAGTTGATAGAGTACAAGAGAAAGAGGGATGGATTGACTGTATTTATTTGGATTTAAAAAAGGCGTTTGATAAAGTGCCACATGCAAGATTACTGTGGAAGTTAGAGGAGAAGGGTGGCTTAAAAGGAAGCACATTGAGATGGATGGAAAATTATTTGAGGGGGAGAGAAATAAGGATGGTAGTTAAAGATATGAAGTTCAAGCGGAGAGCAGTAGAAAGTGGAGTGCCACAGGGCCTATGCTTTTTCTCATATAGTATATAAATGACATGCCAGAGGGAGTGAACAGCTACATAAATCTGTTTGTGGATGATGTGAAACTGTGCAGAGTTATAAAACAAAAAGAGGATTGTGAAATACTGCAGGATGACTTAAACAAGATCTGGAAGTGGAGTAAAAAATGAGAGATGGAATTCAATGTGGACAAAAACCATGTCATGGAAATAGGAAAGAGTGAAAGACGACCAGTGCGAATCTATAAGATGGGAGAAGGAGTAGAACTAGAAAAAGTAAAAAAGGAAAAGGACTTGGGAGTGACGATGGAAGAAAACAATCAACTGGTAAGCCATATTGATAGAATTTTCAGAGAGACATATAATTTGCTAAGGAATATTGGATTAGCATTTCACTATATGGACAAAGAAATGATGAAGAAATTGATAAGTACTATAATAAGACCCAGATTGGAACATGCAGGAGTTGTGTGGAACCCTCATAAAAAAGAAACGCATAAGGAAGTTGGAGAGACTACAAAAAATGGCTACAGGAATGGTTCCATAATTTGAAGGGATGACATATGAGGAGAGACTAAAGGCTATGGATCTGCCAACCCTGGAACAGAGAAGGGAGAGATGGGATCTGATACAAGTTTATAAATTGATTAACTGAATGGATCAAGTGGATAATGAGAAACTGATTCAGAGAAGAATATGACATTAGAAGCACAAGATTGCATAGTAAAAAACTGAGGTAGGGAAGATGTCTGAAAGATGTTAAAAAATATAGTTTCCCGCAAAGATATGTTGAGACTTGGAACAGTTTGAGTGAGGAAGTGGTGTCAGCAAAGAGTGTGCATAGCTTTAAAGAAAAATTGGATAAGTGTAGATATGGAGACAGGGCCACACGAGCGTAAAGCCCAGGCCCTGTAAAACTACAACTAGGTAAATACAATTATAGTCTGTCCATTTTGATTATCTCAGAGAAACGTGTCCGACAGTTCACCTCTGCTCAGCTCAGCCCGCTGAGACGCAGATTCATTAAGAAACATTTATATTTATTCACAACTCAAGTGACGTGCAACTTGTGTCGTTACTGAGTAAAGTGAATAAATATAAATGTTTGTTAATGAATCTGTGTCTCAGCGGGGCTGAGCGAGAGCAGAGGTGAAGCAGGGCTGCCAACCGAACACACGGTTTGCTCTGAGATAATTAAAACGGACCGACTATAGGTAAATACACACTGAAGAGATGTGAAAAAGAACTCAAGCTTTTTTATAAGTATATAAAGGGTAAAATGACAAACAGAGAGACCAGTACTAAGTTGATTAAGGGTAATACGATATACAAAATATGGGAAGAAATGAGTGAACATTTGAATGAGAGCTTTAAATCAGTATTTAATGAAGAGGGAGAGTTTATAAAGCCAACCAACCCAGTGGCACAGGAGGGATTAAGAGTCATCGTGGTAAGAGAACAGAAAAATTAGAGAAGTGCTAGAAAAGGTTGATGTGAGGAAGGCAATGGGACCAGATGGAGTGTCAGGATAGACACTAAGGGAATGTAGTGAGCAACTGGCAGAACCAATTTGGGATGTAATTAACAACTCTTTAAGGGAAGGGAAGGTACCAAAGGAATGGAAAAGAGCCAATATAGTCCCATTACACAAAGGAGGAAAAATGACTGAGTCCCTAAATTATAGACTAATGTCACTGACTAGTGTGGTGGGTAAGATCTGTGAAATTGTTATCAAAGAAAAATGGTTGGAATATCTGGAGAGAATTAAATCATTAATAACTCCCAATTTGGTTTTAGAAAAGAAAGATCATGTATAACAAACTTATTAAACTTTTTTACAAGAGTAATAGATGAAGTACAAGGAAGAGATACATGGGTGGATGTAGTGTATCAAGATATTAAAAAGGCTTTTGACAGAGTACCACACAGAAGACTCCTATGGAAAATAGAACACATGGGCAGACTTAAGGGAAATATCTTAAATTGGATGACAGATTACTTAATAGATAGGGATATGAGGAGAGTGATAAGAGATACACCATCAAGTTGGAGCACTGTAACCAGTGGCGTACCACAGGGTTCGATGTTGGCACTAATAATGTTCCAAATATATATCAACAATATACAAGAGCGGTTGAGTAGCTACATAAATTTGATTGCAGATGATGCCAAACTTTTGAGAGTTATAAAAAACCAAAATTATTGTATGGAATTACAGAAAGATATTGATAAGGGCTGGAGATGGATCCAGAAGTGGAAATTAGAATTTAATACTAAGAAATGCCATGTAATGGAAATGGGTAAAAGTAATAGAAGACCTACTTGGGAATATAAAATGGGGGAAGAGATTATAATGAAAAGAAGAGAAGATAAAGACCTGGGAGTGATTATACGAGACACCCTGACTCCAGAAATACATATAAATGGATTATATGCTTCAAAATACAACACACTAACGAACATTAGGGTAGCATTCAATTACATGGATAAAAGTATGATGAAAAAGATATTAACCACAATGATAAGACCTAGACTAGAATATGCAGCAGTGGTATGGTTGCCATATAGGCAGAAAGATATCAAGAAATTAGAAAGGATACAAAGGACTGCTACAAAGATGGTCCCTGGAATAAAAGATCTTCTCTATGAAGAAAGACTGAAGGAGATTGAGCTACCAACATTTAAGGATATATGGGAAAGAGGAGACCTAATAATGATCTATAAGTTAGTAAACTGTATGGAGAAGATAGATAAACAAAAACCTGGTAACACTGACGAAGCAGGGAGACAGACAAACAAGAGGACATTCCAAGAAAATCATGGAAAGTCATTGTCATAGGAATATCAAGAAGTTCAGTTTCCACATAGGACAGTAGACATCTGGAATGGATTAAGTGAAGAGTTTGTAACTGCAGAAAGTGTGTGCAAATTTAAGGAGAAGTTAGATAAATGTAGATATGGAGACAGGTCACTATGAGTATCGCTCGAACCCTGTAACATACAACTAGATAAATACAACTAGGTAAATACACCTTACAAGATCTTACACTATGTGAGGTGTCTTAGAAATTCAGAGAAGAAAAGTAAATCTGGGTATTACAATAAATGATTACAGTGGAGACTCAATATTCGAACTTAATTAGTTCCAAATGGCTGTTCAAGTATTAAAAAGTTCGACTATTGATACCTATAAATCAGGTAATTTGTTCCAGCCATTGCCAAACCCAAGTTTAGAAAAAAGTAGTGGTTTAATTTTGCAGTTTCCACTAGCATTATATAGGTCCTGTTTGGTAGTTTTATTTTTCCAAAATAGGCCAGTTTCATCACAAATAAAGATCTGTTGTGGGTTTAAGCACTCCTTATTCACAAATTTCTTAAATTCAGGCACAAATTTCTCAGCGACAACTCTATCAACACTTGCGGCCTTGCCATGCCTCACAACAGAATGAATTCCAGTTCTTTTCTTGAAATTCCCAAACCACCCCTCACTTGCTTCAAAATCATCATTGGAGTCAGATGTAGTATCAGAAATAAGATCAAGATGCAGCAGTCTAGCCTTCACACAAATTATGCCATCTGACAAAGAATCATCAGCCATCTGTTTTTCGTTTATCCACACAATCAACAATTTTTCATTTCTTCCACTGCTGCAGGTTGCTTAAATTGCCTTTTCACACCAATCGCCACATTAGCTCTCTTAATGAGCTTACTTCTTCAGTAGTGTGGCTACTGTAGATTTAGCCATACAGTACTCAGCTGGAAGATCGGTTATTCTTCCTCCTTTCTCGTATTTATCAATAATTTCCTTTTTCCCTTTGATGGTTGTCACTACATTCTTTCTTGTAGGCTTATTCTCACCACTAACAAGGCTCCTCGGTGTCATTGTAAGCTTCTAAAAAAAAAAAAACTCCAGAGAGAAATCTCAGGACAGTGTTATTCTTATGACTGGGGAGGATCAACTGGCTGCAGTGGCCAGCCGGTGGGGCGCGTTGGGCAGCAGGAAGATAAAGACCCTTTGTTTACAGCCACGTGGACAGACATTCGACTAGTAGATATTTTTTTGAGTATTAAGTCTAACTTTTGTATTCGATTATTGAAAAGTTTGACTATTTAAACGTTCGAATATTGAGTCTCCACTGTATTTATGTCCTGGTGTGGTTGAAGAAGAAACACTTGGGTCGGTTTCCCGTGTTTATTTGTAAATTATGGAGGCTTGGTAGTCAAGTAGACGTGAAGAAGCTTGGTAGCAATGAAACTTGTAGCCGGGCAGCCGGAGTGAGGCTTGTAGCGAGTGTGACGATGAAGAATTACAGTCTAGACAACTGGAGTCTGACAGTGTAGAGGTAGACTGGCTGTGCAGGACAGGATAACCAGTCAGACAAAGGCAAGTGGGATGCCTAGCGGAGCGTGAGTCGTGAGTCTCTCCAAAGCTGTGTTAGAGAACCGACTGGCGGCGTCGCATGGGTGGCGGAACAAATACCCAACGCCGTACACAGGGTAGCATACTGCGCAACAAAGTAGTACCCATCATATTTATGACCAATGTAGTTGGGGAAACATATTAGTTACTAAGAAGAATTAGATGGGCATTTACTTATATAGATGAAGAGATGTTGAAAAAAGTAATTGAATACATGATTCAACCAAAAGTAGAATATGCTGCACTTATATGGTCACCACATAATTGATAAAGTACATAAAACTTACCATAGGTTAGTTGAAATGTGCTTATAATTTTACAAAGCAAATTACGTCTACTGAAGGGAGCTTTCACATGACATGTGCCACGTCACTGTGTGCTGCCAGATTTTAAAGTATGCAACCAGCCACATGACAAGGGTGAAAGATGAGGGCATGTGAAAGCCCCCTTCAGCAGATGATTTGCTTTGTTAACTTAGAAGCACATTTCAACTAACCTATGGTAATTCTCATGTACTTATCAATTAGCAAATCACTTTTCTGCTGAAGTACACTTTCCCATGAGGTTTTAAAGCCATGTTACTGTTGCATCTTAGATTTGTCTTTGTTTGTATTTAGTGGTTTGTCATGTTCATTAATCCTTATTTCTGCTGGTTAACTAAAACTTACAAGTGCATGAATAATATTTATTATGCCAAATTGTAAACTACAGGTAGTCCTCTATTTATACAGTAGATACATTCCAGAAGGGACCGTATAAAGTAAAAATCGTATAAAGTAAGGAATGAATACCAACTCCCTAGACTTTTTTTTAGTATAAAAGAGTGGACCTGAGCTTTGTACAGTACCTCCAGCCCCTTTCCATCAAGCAGCCACACGATCCTCATGAGCGTGACTCCCAGCACATCCACTTCGTCCATTGGTTGAACAGCCTTGCCCTCCAGGGCGAGGGTCAGGGGCGTCCTTGCACCACTACCACTACCACCACCATCACCACCACCACCACCACCACCACCACCACCACCACCACCACCATCACCATCACCATCACCACCACCGCTACCACCACCACCACCACCATCACCATCACCACCACCACCACCACCGCCACCACCACTAGACTTTGAAGGATGTGTTCAAAATAAGATAATCTTTCACTGTATGTATATATTGTGTATTAAACACATTTCTATTATGCTTATTAATGCTTTTATTGATAAACTTACAAAGACATAAAAATGACTATGAAAAAGGGAAATGTTTAAACCCAAAATTATTTTATTAGTACAGTACCTTTTTCCTCTACTTTGCTACTTCCTCCTCTGATGTGTCACCATTTTCGTCGTCTGTCTCCAATTCTGTTACTACTTGATTTGGTGTGTGCGGTATGAAGAAGCTTGCTATCGATTGCTGTTTTTTCTTTTGTTGTTTTTCTTTGAGAAGTACCTCATAGCTGATTCTCGGATCTTCGTTACGTTACGTTTTATGCATCTTACCATGGCTTCGTTCATGCCCAATGTGGCCTGAATAACACTATTTTGCTGGCCTTTTTCTCCCCGGTCCAAGACTTCCAGCCTTTCCTCCAGTGTATGTGTCTTCCTTGTTCTCTTTGGTGTATCACCGCCAGCTGGAGATGCAGAAGGGCGCGTGGTAGCCATGGTAAACACTGGGCACAAGAGAGGGAGATGCTGCTACAACCACACGTAGGTGAACAATGAGCCTGCTTGGCGCATGGCCAGGGTGAGGGATTTGGGCGGTGGGAAATCGCCGTGAGAATTTTAACTTTCTTGAAACCGTATAATTCTGAGGAATTTGTACAATGTGATGAATAACCCCTATTTTTGGACACCGTATAACTCTGGATTCGTATAAAGTAAATTCGTATAAATCGAGGACTACCTGTATTGTGATCAGAATCATTATGTGGTACCTTATGTATTACCTATTCTAATACAGCTTTTTTGAATTAATCATTGTTTTGGGTTATGATTTTGTCATAGTGTTTGGCAAGTGGACTCCTGTGACCATCCGGCCTTTGCCACGATGTGGGTTATCGGAACAGCCATAGCCTTGGCTTTTGATGCTGCAGCTGGGTGGACGCTGCCAGCTGTATATTTTGTAGTGTCCACTCCAGACATATTAAGTACCTTCTAGATCTACCATGCAATTGTGTCTTTGGATAGATTTTTGTGTGGTTTGATAAAACTGATAAGTAGTTTCTTGTCTTCGTGTGCAAGCTCACTTCTCAAATGTTCAGTCCGTTCGAGATACATTTTCATAGTTTCATATACACAAACTTTTATCCCTTTCATAGACTTGAAACTTAATAAACTGAACATTAAATTTTGGACTGCATTGCTTAATATTGGTTTCTAACCAAACGCAAATAGAATCTTTGCTTATGGTAATATCCTTAAGAATTAAAAAATGTAGTTTCCATCCTGGCTGCTTGCACAAGTGCCATTAACATAACTACCTTTAGTGCCAGCTTTTTCAGGGAAAGTGTGTGTAATGGGCTCATACTCCTCAATTTTTGTAGCACTGGCATAACATCCCAGGTCTCTGTATACCTGGGTTTTAGTGGTCTCAAGTTGAATACCTGTCGTAGTAACCTGTTGACAAGTAGATGGTTTTCTGCTCTGCAACCATCCACAGCTATCCCCAGTGAGGAGAGCAGCTCTTGCTGTGTTCACACATTCATGGTCCACATCTCTGTGTAAAGTTACCGATGAAAATTTACAATATCATCTACAGTGGGATTAAGGGAATACATGTCTTGTTGATTAAGAATGTTGGGCGTATCTCCAAGGCGGTCAGGAATACGAGTAGAGTATTGCACCAGCTGCTTTAGGTCATGGAGAATAGCAGAGTTGAAGGCTAGCTCACCAGGATGGTCAGTGAAGGGAGAGGAGAGCCAAAGCTGGTGGTGAACATTGAAATCTCCAAGGATGGAGATCTCTATGAAATGGTAGAGGGCCAGAATGTGCTCCACTTTGAAAGTTAGATAGTCAAAGAATTTACTATAGTCAGATGAGTTAGGGGAGAGATAGACAGCCCCAATACAGCAGTGTGTGTGGTCAGATGTGATCTGCTGTGATAAGCCTCTTCCTGGTCTTCCTTATATACAGAAATATGTATTAACCCTTAAACTGCTAATTCCTAACTGCTGAATGCTTTGGTGCGCCTAAAATATAAACATTCCCATGTCAGAAAAAATATATTTTGAATTGTATGCCATGAATGGCAAACATCCAAAATGCAGTAATACCAAAGTTTTGAATCTGTAAATAAATAAATAGAGCAAGAAATAGGCCTACAAAACTAGTGTGGGCTTTGAAAATATGTGTGTGTGTGTGTGTTTCTGCATATCCTACATGATACAGTCTTCTGTACAGATGTTTTGCTGGGAACTAGTGACACGTCAGGTGCACTGTATGGTCCGGGAAAAGAGCTTCGTGTTGTCCCGCCTCCATACCTGAGTGGTACCAAGTCTAAACTATTCCATGCTTCCACCCTTCTATGAGGGAAGCTATATTTTTCACATCTCTCCTATAAGTGGCCATTTTAGTTTTTCCCATGCCCTCTCGACATTCTTCCATTCCACATACACAGATCTTCCCTATCTCCATGCCAATCTCACTCTCTATCTCTCCCCTCTCTTCTGTTTTCCAGGGTCGGAAGTTGCATTCTTTTCAGTCTGTCTTCATAAGTCAAATCTCTCATTGCAGTAATTATTTTCTTCATCATTTCTTCATCTAGATATACGAACGCCACTCTTATGTTCTCAATAAGTTCAATACTTCTCCAATTATTTTGTTTATATGTCTCTCTGGCGATAGGTCTCTGACTGGTTTTATGTCTCTATCTTCATACTCCTGATTCTTCTTTCACTCTTGCCAAACTCTATTTTCTTCATTTTGTCGTGTTGAACTCCATTTGCCATGTACAGCTCATTTCCATATTCTGTCCAAGTCTTCCTGGAGTAGTTCGCAATCTTTGTCACATCTCACTTTTCGTAACTGCATCGCCTGCAAATAGGCTCACATAACTGGACACCCCATCCACCATGTCATTTATGTATATATCCCTGTGGAACTATATATATATATCATTTCTTCCTACCAAAAGTCTTCCATCCATTTTGTGTGTGTGTGGTACCTTATCAAAGGCCTTTTAAATCCAGATATATTCCATCAGCCCAACCATCTCTTTCCTGCATATCACCCTCGAATAGTAACATATCACATGATAAAACCAAATTGACACTCACAAAGTAGTCTTCTGTACAGATGTTTTGTACATATAGTTATGTATGATTTATAGAACAATGTTAGCTCTTTTCCAGTCTTGTGTGTGTGTGTGTGTGTGTGTGTCATGAATCCCTCTGTACAGATGTTTTGTACATATTCATAGCCTCTGCCATTTCCTGGGATTGTATACTCCATTTACTTCTAAGCTTTCAATGTGTGTGTGTGTGTGTGTGTGTGTGTGTGTGTGTGTGTGTGTGTGTGTGTGTGTGTGTGTGTATTTACCTAGTTGTATTTACCTAGTTGTAGTTTTACAGGGCCTGGGCTTTATGCTCGTGTGGTCCCGTCTCCATATCTACACTTATCCAATTTTTCTTTAAAACTATGTACACTCTTTGCTGATACCACTTCCTCACTCAAACTGTTCCAAGTCTCAACACATCTTTATGGAAACTAAATTTTTAACATCTCTCAGACATCATCCCTTCCTTAGTTTCTTACTATGCGATCTTGTGCTTCTAAAGTCATATTCTTCTCTCAGGATCAGTTTCTCATTATCCACTTCATCCATTCCGTTAATCAATTTATAAACTTGTATCAGATCCTCTCTCTTCTCTGCTCCAAGGTTGGTAGATCCATTGCCTTTAGTCTCTCCTCATATGCCATCCCTTTAAATTCTGGAACCATTCTTGTAGCCATTTTTGTAGTCTCTAATTTTCTTATGTGTTTCTTTTATTGGGAGTCCACACAACTCCTGCATATTCCAATCTAGGTCTTATTTTAGTACTTATCAATTTCTTCATCATTTCCTTGTCCATATAGTGAAATGCTACTCCAATATTCCTTAGCAAATTATACGCTCTCTGAAAATTCTATCAATATGGCTAACCGGTTGATTATTTTCTTCCATTGTCACTCCCAAGTCCTTTTCCTTTTTACTTTTTCTAGTTCTACTCCATCTCCCATCTTATAGATTCCCACTGGTCGTCTTTCACTTTTTCCCATTTCCATGACATGGCTTTTGTCCACATTGAATTCCATCTCCCATTTTTGCTCCATTTCCAGATCTTGTTTAAGTCTTCCTGTAGTATTTCACAATCCTCTTTTGTTTAATGACTCTGCACAGTTTCGCATCGTCCGCAAACAGATTTATGTAGCTGTTCACTCCTCTGGCATGTCATTTATATATACGAGAAAAGTATTGGTGCCAATACTGACCCCTGTGGCACTCTGCTGTCTACTGTTCTCCACTTGGACTTCATATCTTTAACTATCGTCCTTATTTCTCTCCCTTAAGTAATTCTTCATCCATCTCAATGTGCTTCCTTTAAGCCACCCTTCTCCTCTAACTTCCATAGTAATCTTTCATGTGGCACTTTATCAAAAGCCTTTTTAGATCTAAATAAATACAGTCAACCCATCCTCTCTCTCTTGTACTTTATCAACTATTCTAGAGTAGAAACTCAATAAATTTGTCACACATGACCGACCTTTTCTAAAACCAAATTGGCTATTTGATAATATTTTGTTGTCTTCAAGAAACTCGATCCATTGCTTCTTTATTACTTTTTCACACATCTTGCATATTACACTAGTTAGTGATACCGGCCTGTAATTTAAAGGTTCTTCCTTCCTTCCGCTCTTATATATGGGAACCACCTCAGCTCTTTTCCACTCCACTGGCACTGTTCCATTTTCTATTGAGCATTTTATGATGTTGTATATTGGACTTGCTAGTTCTTCCCTACATTCTTTCAGTATTCTGCCTGAGACTTCATCCGTCCCATTGCCTTTTCCTCATCCAATTCCGTCATCAACTTTTTATTTCAAGCTTGGTTACTTTAATCTCTTTCATATAGACAGTCTCTATTACCCTGTGGTCTTTCAAATTTGGATTCCTTAGTAAAGACCTCATGAAATTTACTATTTAACAGTTCTGCCATACTTTTTGGGTCTTCCACCATTCCGTTTTCTCCTTTTAACCTTTCTATTGTTTCTTTTTGTCTTATTTTTCCATTTATGAATCTGTAGAACAATTTTGGTTGTTCCTTACATTTTTCGACAATGTCCTTTTCATAGTTCTTTTCTTCTTCCTTTCTCACCTTAGCATATTCATTTCTTGCTGTTTTGAAGTTTTCCTTATTTTCTGGATTTCTGTTTCTTCTCCACCTTTTCCATGCTCCATCTCGTTTCTCCTTTGCCCTAGCACATCTTGCATTAAACCAATCTTTCTTTCCTTCTTCTTTAGGTCTATATTTCGAACATATTCCTGACCCCAGTTTTGTATATTTCCAAAAATAAGTTATATTTCTCTTGAACCGTTAATGAGTTTTCCATCTCCTCCCAGTTTACGTTTTTAAAATAGTTCTTGAGATTCTCAATATCAGCCTTTCTGTAATTTAATCGGTCTCCTTTGTATGATTCATCTCTATCTTCCTTTCCTTCTTCTATATCCATCTCTAATATTACATGGTCACTCTTTCCAAATGGGCACTTGTATCTTATATCATCGTTAATTGGTATATCCCTTGTAAAAACTAGGTCTAATCTTGCAGTTCATTGTGTCTCTTCCTTTCCTCCTCGTTTCTATTTTTCTTTATATATATATCTTTGCAACCTTCTGTTTCTCTGAGTTTCGTTTTTCTATATAGTACTTCTTCTGCTGCTGCTTGTGATTTTAGTAATATCTTAATTGGTCTCACTGTTCCTTCTTGATATGGTCCCATTCTATGGATTTCTTCTACTTCCTCTTCTAAGTTCTGTCTATCCTCGTCATTCAGATGTTTTAGTAGGTCTTTTACTGATTTCATTTCGTCTTTTTCCCTTCTTGGTCTATATTTAACATTTTTTCTTTCAGTCCAAAATAATTACACTCTTCTTTTTTCCGCAATTTCTCTTACTAAATTTTCTTTTTTCTTGAGGACTCCTATCATTTTGCTTGTCATATTTTCATCTCTTTCTTTTAACTGTTCCTGAAATACTTCTTGAAATGATTCCTTGTCTTTCTTATCTTGGATTCTCCATGCTTGTACTTCTTTTTTAATCACGTCTTGTACTCTTTCTTCTTCTTTGTTAACTAGATCTTTTAGCTTTTCTTTTTCTTTCTCGGCTTTACCGAGTCCTTCCATCAATTTCTTATAGTTCGCTATTTGGACTTTTAATTCTTCATTTTCGGTTCTTAGCCTAGTTTCGTTTTCTTCCACTCTTTTTATCCTTTCTTTCAATTTCTGGAGCTCTTTATCCTGTTCTTCATTCTCTTTCATTCCCATACTCTCCTTTATCAATTTATCTAATTTACGTTCGATAGTTAAGACTCTATCAAATAGTGAAGTTTGCGTATCAAAGCCTTCAAATTCTCCTCCTCCTCACCAACATTGTCATCATCAGCTTTCATTCTTTCCCTTGTCACATACCTGCATTTAGATGGAATATCTTTCTCACTCATTATTATTTAACACTGTATTCATGAAAAAATGAGTCCACACTTATTGCCCAGGCCACTGTAAACCCAAACAAAGGTAGTGAAGATCAGCTGATTCTCGGAGCGACGGTATCGCATCCTTCCTCTGCTGCTCGTGTGTGTGTGTGTGTGTGTGTGTGTGTGTGTGTGTGTGTGTGTGTGTGTGTGTGTGTGTGTGTGTGTATTTACCTAGTTGTATTTACCTAGTTGTAGTTTTACAGGGCCTGGGCTTTATGCTCGTGTGGTCCCGTCTCCATATCTACACTTATCCAATTTTTCTTTAAAACTATGTACACTCTTTGCTGATACCACTTCCTCACTCAAACTGTTCCAAGTCTCAACACATCTTTATGGAAACTAAATTTTTAACATCTCTCAGACATCTTCCTTCCTTAGTTTCTTACTATGCGATCTTGTGCTTCTAAAGTCATATTCTTCTCTCAGGATCAGTTTCTCATTATCCACTTCATCCATTCCGTTAATCAATTTATAAACTTGTATCAGATCCCTCTCTCTTCTCTGCTCCAAGGTTGGTAGATCCATTGCCTTT
Organism: Portunus trituberculatus; assembly: GCF_017591435.1. Lineage (NCBI taxonomy): Eukaryota > Metazoa > Arthropoda > Malacostraca > Decapoda > Portunidae > Portunus > Portunus trituberculatus. The sequence goes on from NC_059304.1 coordinate 28,472,724, forward strand.
AGTCTCTCCTCATATGCCATCCCTTTAAATTCTGGAACCATTCTTGTAGCCATTTTTGTAGTCTCTAATTTTCTTATGTGTTTCTTTTTATGGGAGTCCACACAACTCCTGCATATTCCAATCTAGGTCTTATTTTAGTACTTATCAATTTCTTCATCATTTCCTTGTCCATATAGTGAAATGCTACTCCAATATTCCTTAGCAAATTATACGTCTCTCTGAAAATTCTATCAATATGGCTAACCGTTGATTATTTTCTTCCATTGTCACTCCCAAGTCCTTTTCCTTTTTACTTTTTCTAGTTCTACTCCATCTCCCATCTTATAGATTCCCACTGGTCGTCTTTCACTTTTTCCCATTTCCATGACATGGCTTTTGTCCACATTGAATTCCATCTCCCATTTTTTGCTCCATTTCCAGATCTTGTTTAAGTCTTCCTGTAGTATTTCACAATCCTCTTTTGTTTAATGACTCTGCACAGTTTCGCATCGTCTGCAAACAGATTTATGTAGCTGTTCACTCCTCTGGCATGTCATTTATATATACGAGAAAAGTATTGGTGCCAATACTGACCCCTGTGGCACTCCGCTGTCTACTGTTCTCCACTTGGACTTCATATCTTTAACTATCGTCCTTATTTCTCTTCCCATTAAGTAATTCTTCATCCATCTCAATGTGCTTCCTTTTAAGCCACCCTTCTCCTCTAACTTCCATAGTAATCTTTCATGTGGCACTTTATCAAAAGCCTTTTTAGATCTAAATAAATACAGTCAACCCATCCCTCTGTCTCTTGTACTTTATCAACTATTCTAGAGTAGAAACTCAATAAATTTCTCACACATGACCGACCTTTTCTAAAACCAAATTGGCTATTTGATAATATTTTGTTGTCTTCAAGAAACCCGATCCATTGCTTCTTTATTACTTTTTCACACATCTTGCATATTACACTAGTTAGTGATACCGGTCTGTAATTTAAAGGTTCTTCCTTCCTTCCGCTCTTATATATGGGAACCACCTCAGCTCTTTTCCACTCCACTGGCACTGTTCCATTTTCTATTGAGCATTTTATGATGTTGTATATTGGACTTGCTAGTTCTTCCCTACATTCTTTCAGTATTCTGCCTGAGACTTCATCCGTCCCATTGCCTTTTCCTCATCCAATTCCGTCATCAACTTTTTATTTCAAGCTTGGTTACTTTAATCTCTTTCATATAGACAGTCTCTCTATTACCCTGTGGTCTTTCAAATTTGGATTCCCTAGTAAAGACCTCATGAAATTTACTATTTAACAGTTCTGCCATACTTTTGGGGTCTTCCACCATTCCGTTTTCTCCTTTTAACCTTTCTATTGTTTCTTTTTGTCTTATTTTTCCATTTATGAATCTGTAGAACAATTTTGGTTGTTCCTTACATTTTTCGACAATGTCCTTTTCATAGTGTGTGTGTGTGTGTGTGTGTGTGTCATGAATCCTCTGTACAGATGTTTTGTTCGTATTGGGAATGTTTGATTGAGCTTTGTGTGTGTATTTACCTATTTGTATTTACCTATTTGTGTATTACAGGGCCCGAGCTAAGCTCTCTGTGACCTGTATCCTTGTCCATTCCTGTCATATCTCTCTTTCATCAGATTGACATAGGCCGCGTCAACAACATCACTGCTCAGTTTATTCCACTTATCAATGCTACGATGCAGGAAACTATTTTCTCACGTCATTTAGACAGATGTCTTTTATTAGCTTTTTTCCATGTCCTCGGAGATGATTACTTGTGGTCACCTTTATCAACTCTCTGTCCAGTATGTCAATCTTGTTCACCAATTTATACAAAGTTATCATGTCTCCTCTTGTTCTTCTTTCTTCTAATGTGGTTAGCCCCAGCTTCCTCAGTCTTTCCTTATAGTCTAACTCCCTGAGTCCTGGTACCATCCTTGTTGCCAGCCTCTGTACCCTTTCCACCTTCTTCACATTTTTCTTCATATGCGGTGACCAGACACATGCTGCATATTCTAACTGGGGTCTTATTAAGATACATGATATCTTCTTCATCATTCCTTCATCTAGGTAGTGGAATGCAAGGCCAATATTTTGAAGCATGTTATATGTTTTCCCAAAAATCTTGTTAATGTGTTTCTCCGGTGACAAGGTGTTTTGCACGGTTACTCCTAAGTCTTTCTCCTCATTGGTCTCTTTAATTTTCTCATCACCCAGCCTGTAATCCCTGTTTGGTCTGTATCTACTTCCCATTTTCATAACATGGGTCTTGTCTATATTAAATTCCATCTGCCACTCCTTACTCCACTCATATATTTTATCAAGATCTTCCTGTAACTTGTTACAATCTTCCACATTCTTTACTCTCCTCATAATTTTAGTATCGTCCGCAAACATGTTCATGTAACTGTCAATTCCTACTGGCATATCATTAACATAAATCAAAAACATGATGGGACCCAGCACTGACCCTTGTGGAACTCCACTGGTTACCTTCTTCCACTCAGCTTTCCTTCCTCTCACTACTGTTCTCATTTCTCTTCCCATTAGGTAATTTTCCATCCATTTTGCTAGTTTATCATTTACTCCTCCAATCTTCTTTAGTTTCCACATCAGTCTATTGTGTGGTACTTTATCAAAAGCCTTTCTCAAGTCCATAAATTGGATATGCACGATCTTCCTTTTCTGAAACCAAACTGTCTTTCACTCAGAATGTTTTCACTTTCTAGATACTCACTCCACTTAGCTTTAATTACTTCTTCACATACCTTGCACAATATACTAGTCAGCGATACTGGTCTATAATTTAGCGGTTCCATTCTACTACCATTCTTATATATAGGCACAATGTCAGCTCTTTTCCACTCTTTCGGGACTAATCCTGTTCATATGGAGGTTTCCACAATATCAAATACGGGGTTCAACAATTGATCCTTACATTCATTTAGCAACCTCCCAGATATGCCATCAGGCCCCATTTATTTATTAATATTCAGATTGCTTATAATTTTCCTTACATCTTCCTTAGTAACCATGATGTCCTGCATTTCCTTTATTTCCGTAGGCCTTTCTTCTATAAAATGCTCCTCCTCTGTAAACACTTTGCAAAAGTTGTCGTTTAAAATTTCACCTATATCTCCAGCATCCTCATATACTTCTTCCCCATTTTTTACCTTTTCTATTGCCTCCCTTATATTTAGTTTTCCATTTATGAATTTGTAAAACATTTTTGGGTCACTATCACAGTTTTCCACCACCCTCTGTTCATATTCCTTCTGTGCTGTTCTCCTTACTTCAACATATCTATTCCTTGCTGTTTTGTAAACTTCTCTTGATAATACATCACTGTTTTTCTTAAGTTTCTTCCATGCCTTTTCTTTGTTCTTTTTTGCTTTTTCACAATTTCTATTAAACCACTGTTTATTATTTAAAGTCCTTTTTCTGTGATATGGCACAAACTTTTTCACAGCAGAGTTATACAAATCCATAAATTTATCGTATTTCAATTGCATATCCCTTTCCTGGTATACCACGGACCAGTCAATTTCATTAAAGAATTCCCTTATATGGTTATAATTTGCCCTAGTATAATTTAATTTTTCCTCCCTGCGTTCCACAATCTTATTCGTGCTTGATTCCGTATCCAGCTCAAAGCTTAGGACATCATGATCGATTTTCCCCAAGGGACATTCATGTTCAATTTTCTCTTTTAGAGAGATGGCCCTGGTAAATACCAAATCCAACCTTGCTGCAACATCTTGTCCTCTGCACCTTGTTGGTGATCTCACCCACTGTGTCATCAAGTTATTTGTTGCTACCTTTAACAATTCCTCTGCTCACTCACCACCGTTCACCACTTCGTTGTCTTCCCACACTATTTCTTTGCAATTAAAGTCTCCAACTATCATCACTCTATCCTTTCTGATGAATTCTTGCTTCATTCTGTCTAGAGTATTTCTCATCACCATTTTGTACTGTTCATATTCCCAAGCACTGGTTGTGGGTGGTATGTATACTGTTATAATATTAATGTCCCTCTTGCCATCTGTTATAAGCATATTTATTTATCACTTCCTCATTTCTCTTACTATAGTTCACCACCTTCACTATCAGATCTTCCTTAGTAAGAAGCATTATACCACCACCTCCCTTATTTTTTCTATAATTTCTCCATACTTTGTAGTGTTTTACAACAAACCAGTCTAGCTTTATTTCAGGCCTTAGCTTTGTTTCCACTACACACATTATGTCCGGTTCGTTATTTCTTAGGTAATCCATACATTCTAGCCTCTTAGACAGAAATCAATCTATATTCGTGTAAGTCACTTGTATTCCATTCCTAGTCTCATTCTTCCATGTAATGTCTATTCCGTCTGTTTTATCCACCACTTCTTTAGCCTCCCATTTCTCATCCTCCAAAAAAACTTGGTCTTTTCATCCTCTGTTCTTTTGTCATTAATCTCTTTCACTTCAGTTACAAGCTCTTTCATTTTCATTCGCTCATCCTGTGACATATTTCTTCTTATGTAAATTGTTTTGGTTACCTCAGAGTTCTTAAGTTTCCAAGCCCTCCTCAACAAGGCCTCAGCTGCCACCTGAGACTTTAATTTCAATTTTAATGGTCTGTTTTGCCTTCCTCAAAAGCTCCCAATCTCACACTTTCTTCTACCTCAGCATATAGGTCCTCTTCTTCCACAGAGATCTTGTTCAGTAAAGATTTAATCCTGTCATTTTCCTTATCCCTCCTGTCCTGCCAGTTTCTGTTAGTTTCTTCCCTCAATCCTATTATGATCACACATTTTTTCTTTTCAGCAATATCTCTGACCACATACAGGCAACCCCTGCTTAACGGAGGGGTTACATTCCTAAAATACACTTCGTTAAGCAAACCGATTATAATAAGTTTAACCCCTGATTTGAACATCCATTGAGAGTAAGCAAAGCGAGAGTGCATCATAGTACAGTAAAAAGTTTAATGAAAGTAAAAATTATGAAGTTAAACATTTAGGTAGTTTTAGTCATTGTAATGTACACTAATGTATGTATGTACGTAACTTTACAATGTTGATGATCTTAACTTTATGAAGGGAGGGAGAGTGAAACCGGAAATACACTAACCGGCAACCTGTAGAATGTAAACAAAGTGCACATCATGGTACCGCATACAAAACTTATGTACCAGATTTCCACAAGGCTTTCCATTTTATCCATTGTAGAGTCACGAGTTCATGTGGTTCTTTTAGCTTTCAAGGAAGATGCGGTCTCACCAGCCTTCTTAATAGAGTCTGCTGACTTGAAAATAGTAGACAGTAGATGGAGTCAAGCAATGTTATTAGTTTTCTGTTCTCTCTCTTGTCTGTGAATAATACCCAGCTTCACTTCGAGAGTAAGACACTTCCTGGTCTTCTTAGAAACTTACCACATTGCACTTTTGGTGGTAAGTTGAACTAGGAAGATGAGCTGCTGGTGACGCTGATATGTTTTGACAATGAGTTCCGTGATCTTGATCTTAATCTTGATGCTACAGGTGACGCAGAATTTCTTCTGAGTCAGGCCTTTGTATCGGCAGTGCCTGTGTTGTCCATGAGAGGCTTGATCTTGATCTTTATTCTACAGGTGTCTCAGGATTTCTCCTGAAACAGGCCTTAGTACCAGCAGCTCCTGGTGTATTCAAAAGCCTGTCAGCTTGCATGATACGGTGGGTCTTTCAAATTTGGAAATAATTACCTGGATAAAATTTCGTTAAAGTGAGTTTGGTGTTCATTAAACGAGCAGATGTTAGTAAAACGAAACCTTTGTTGTAGCGAAATTTCGTTATGTGAACCTTCTTTAAACGGGGGTTGCCTGTACTCATTTTCCTTTAGTGCCTTTACCATTTCTGGCCTCTCTCTTGTCTGTGAATAATACCCAGCTTCACTTCGAGAGTAAGACACTTCCTGGTCTTCTTAGAAACGTTAGGCCACATTGCACTTTTTGGTAAGTTGAATTAGGAAGATGAGCTGCTTGACGCTGATATGTTTTGGGAATGAGTGGTGTGCGTGATCTTGATCTTAATCTTGATGCTACAGGTCAGAATTTCTTCTGAGTCAGGCCTTGTATCCAGTGCCTGTGTTGTCCCAGAGGCTTGATCTTGATCTTTATTCTACAGGTGTCTCAGGATTTCTCCTGAAACAGGCCTTAGTACCAGCAGCTCCTGGTGTATTCAAAAGCCTGTTAGCTTGCATGATACGGTGGGGCTTTCAAATTTGGAAATAATTACCTGGATAAAATTTCGTTAAAGTGAGTTTGGTGTTCGTTAAACGAGCAGATGTTAGTAAAACGAAACCTTTGTTGTAGCGAAATTTCGTTGTGTGAACCTTCTTTAAACGGGGGTTGCCTGTACTCATTTTCCTTTAGTGCCTTTACCATTTTTGGCTCTCTCTTGTCTGTGAATAATACCCAGCTTCACTTCGAGAGTAAGACACCTCCTGGTCTTCTTAGAAACGTTAGGCCACATTGCAGGGCATTTTGGTGGTAAGTTGAATTAGGAAGATGAGCTCTGGTGACGCTGATATGTTTTGACAATGAGTTCTGATCTTGATCTTAATCTTGATGCTACAGGTGACGCAGAATTTCTTCTTAGTCAGGCCTTTGTATCGGCAGTGCCTGTTTTGTCCACGAGAGGCTTGATCTTGATCTTTATTCTACAGGTGTCTCAGGATTTTTCCTGAAACAGGCCTTAGTACCAGCAGCTCCTGGTGTATTCAAAAGCCTGTCAGCTTGCATAACATAACATAACATAACATAAATAATAAGATAACAAAGGGCCACCAGGGCCCATCTAGGTTATCCTGTATCAGTCGCACAGCAACCTCGTCATCAGTACTTAAAGATACACTTACAAGTACACAATACATTATATACTAATTCTAAATATTTGGCCCATTAACAGGGGTAAGTCCTGCAGCGAAATCCTCTACAATTTGTGGTCCCCATACATGGGGATCATGTCTTGTTTAACTATAGTAAATTTCTTATAAAAACTATCATGCAGCGCTATACATAATTATAAATCTAATGAATTTAAGTGCTTATCTAATCTGTTTTTAAACATTGTCAAACTAGTGCTATTTACAACCGTCTCTGGCAATGCATTCCAGAAGTCTACCACCCTGTGACTAAAGAAATATTTTCTTATATCTAACCTGCAGCCTTGCTTTCTAATCTTCCTGCCATGATTTCTAGTCCTACTTCCCTCCTCTAAGGTAAAGAAAGATCTCACATTTATGGAGTTTGTATCTGAGAACATTTTAAATAACTCTATCATATCCCCTCTTATACATCTCCTCTCAAATGAAAACATATTTAATTCCTTTAATCTATCTCTATACTCCAGGCACTTCAAAGCTGGTATCATCCTAGTGTCTCTTCTCTGAACTGCTTCTAACATGTTGATATCCTGCCTATAGTGGGGTGACCAGGCCTGTATGCAATACTCTAAATGGGGCCTAACATAGGAATTATATAAGCTACGCACCACTTCCTTACTTTTATAACTAACATTTCTATTTATAAAACCCAGGATCCTATTTGCCCTATTTCTTGCTTCTAAACATTGCTTTGAAAATTTCATAGTCCTGTCTATCACTACTCCTAAATCCTTTCCTTCCTCTACTGCCTCTAGCCAACATCCTCCATCTCATAGTTAAAGTTTGTGTTGTCTTTACCTAAATGCATAACCTGACACTTTTAGAATTAAACTCCATCTGCCACCTGTCTGCCCATGCTATCAGCCTGTCCAGGTCTCGTTGTATTCTGTAATTGTCCTTTTCACCCTGTACTGCACATGCTATCTTAGTATCATCTGCAAACTTTGATACTTTGCTACTAATTCCTATATCTAAATCGTTAATGTACACCAAGAAAAGAAGAGGTCCTAGCACTGATCCTTGGGGTACCCTACTAACCACTTCCTTCCACTCAGACATTGCCCCATTTAATTCTACTCTCTGTTTCCTATCAGAAAGCCATTCACTAATCCAATCAACTAAGCTACCCCCTATCCCATGTAGTCTTAATTTGTACACTAGCCTCCTATGCGGTACCTTATCAAAACGCCTTGCTAAAATCCAGATATATAACATCTATGCTATTTCCATCATCAAACTCCTTGGTAATATATTCTAAGATATCGAGCAAATTTGTAAGACAGGACCTCCCTGATCTAAAGCCATGTTGGGTATCTCTAATTAATCTATTCTCATTTAAATGCTCCCAAATACTACCCTTAATGATTTTCTCTAGTATCTTACATACTATACTAGTTAAACTGATCGGTCTATAATTATTTGCATCATCCTTCCTACCTTTTTTTAAATATTGGAGTAACATTAGCTAACTTCCAGTCCTGTGGTATCTCAGCAAACCTAAGTGATCTTTCAAAGATTAACTTAAGTGCTTCAGAAATACTGTCTACACCCTCCCTAAGTACTCTGGCATGTAGCTCATCAGGACCACTAGCTTTCCTATCGTCTAGTTCAAGAATAAATTTTCTAATAATTCCCGGTTTTATATCAATATTTTCTGAAGCTCTTAAACTACTCGTCGCACTGTTTGTAACAGGATTTCCTATTCTTTCCCTAGTAAATACTGAAGAAAATTGTTCATTCAATAATTCTACTATGTCTTCATTTTGATCCACTACTACACCATCTTTTCTGAGTGGTCCAATCCTATCCTTATTTCTTTTATCACTGACCTTGTAATAACTATATAATTTTTTGGGATCTTTACTCCCAGCTCTAGCTAGTTTTATCTCTGCTTGCCTTTTACTTTTTTTTATAACCTTACTCAAATCATCTCTGACCTGTCTGTATCTAATCAAATCTACATCTTCCCCACTTTTCTGCAACTCTCTGTATGCCCTCTTCTTCTCTCTGATCTGGCTACCTATCTCATGAGTCCACCATAATGGCTTCATGTTTCTTTGCCTTATATCTTTGTAAGGGATACACTGCATCACTATACCCTTTACTACAACCTTAAAAATATCCCACATCTCCTGTGCAGTTTTATTTCCAAAACTATCTTCCCAGTTTACCTCTCCTAATAACTGACTTAACCTACCATAATTGCCTTTCTGATAGTTTGGGACTCTAGTCTTATTGACTATATTATCCCTACTGGAATTAATGATAAATCTAATTATATGATGGTCACTGTTTGCTAAAGTCTCTCCTACCTCAACTTCCTTTAAACAATGCTCAATATTTGTTAGTACTATGTCTAAAACCTTCCTCCCCCTAGTAGGTTTATCTACCATCTGCACTAATTAGTTATCCTGAAAACTTTCCATAAACTTATTTTCACTAGCATCTCCTACCATCCTCTCCCAGTTTACTGACTTAAGATTAAAATCCTAAGATAATTGTCTGACTAGTACACCCCCTATTTATCTCATCTACCATAAGGTTGTCTACCTCTGCTGCATGATACGGTGGGGCTTTCAAATTTGGAAATAATTACCTGGATAAAATTTCGTTAAAGCGAGTTTGTTGTTCGTTAAACGAGCAGATGGTAGTAAAACGAAGCCTTCGTTGTAGCGAAATTTCGGTGTGTGAACCTTCGTTAAACGGGGGTTGTCTGTACTCATTTTCCTTTAGTGCCTTTACCATTTCCCTCTGTGTAATCCCTTTATTTTCCTCTTCCTGCTTTTTCACTATCTCCCTAAAGGACCTTTGTACCTCCTGATGTTCATGGTTCACTTCTTTCATCCTAGTATCAATTAGATTAAGGCATTCCTCCTTCCTCAAGTCCCCTTCGGATATTTTCATCTCCATTTCCAGGAGTTTAGCCTTCATCTCTTCACATTGTTTCCTTAGTTGTTGGTTTTCTTTCTCCATCTCTACTTTTTCCTTCAATAGCTCTTTATTCGCTATCGTTAGCAAATAGATCTTTTTTTTTAATGAATCATTCTCAGCTAGAACTCTATCCAGTTTGTCTTTTATGGACAAAATGTTTAGGAACTTACTTTCCAGTGCCTGGATTCTTGCATCCATATCTAATTTCTCCAGTCCTTTTGGCATAGTTATAAAACCTTCAAAGTCCTTGGCTTGTCTAGACGCCATGTTTGTTATTGTCAGCTGATTACGGCCAAAACAATCACCGCCCACACTCTCCTCTCAGAGATCACTCTCCATATCCCTCACTTTCAACACTATGCGACAGTAGGACATTAACAGGACACTAACTTAGAGGTACCCGGGCCCTGTAACACCATAGCTATTTTTCTTCTTCCGCCTGCAGCCAGACAAGCCTCTCTCAGCAACCCTGTGTGTGTGTGTGAGTAATTCACTGTTTGATCTGCTGCAGTACTGCCTCTGATGAGACAGCCAGACGTTACCCTACAGAACGAGCTCAGAGCTCGTTATTTCCAATCTTCGGATAGGCCTGAGACCAGGCACACACCACACACCGGGACAACAAGGTCACAACTCCTCGATTTACATCCTGCACCTACTCACTGCTAGGTGAACAGGGCTACACATGAAAGGAGACACACCCAAATATCTCCACCCGGCCGGGAATCGAACCCGGTCCTCTGGCTTGTGAAGCCAGTGCTCTAACCACTGTGTGTGTGTGTGTGTATTTACCTAATTGTATTTACCTAATTGTAACATACGGAAAAGAGCTATGCTCGTTGTCCCGTCTCCATATCTACTAATGTCCAGCTTTTTCTTAAAATCATGAATATTCCTTGCGCTGACCACTTCCACGTCTAAACTATTCCATGCTTCCACCCTTCTATGAGGGAAGCTATATTTTTCACATCTCTCCTATAAGTGGCCATTTTAGTTTTTCCCATGCCCTCTCGACATTCTTTCATTCCACATACACAGATCTTCCCTATCCATTTTTCCATGCCAATCATCACTCTGTATATTGCTATCAGGTCTCCCTTTCTTCTGTTTTCCAGGGTCGGAAGTTGCATTCTGTTCAGTCTGTCTTCATAAGTCAAATCTCTTAAGTCAGGCACCATTTTGTTGCAGCCCTCTGTACTTTCTCTAGTTTCCTTATGTGTTTCTTTAAGTTCGAGCCCACTGTATTGTTGCATATTCAAGCCTCGGTCTTATCATTGCAGTAATTATTTTCTTCATCATTTCTTCATCTAAATATACGAACGCCACTCTTATGTTCCTCAATAAGTTCAATACTTCTCCAATTATTTTGTTTATATGTCTCTCTGGCGATAGGTCATTGGTAATTGTCACCCCAAGGTCTTTTTCTTCATGACTGGTTTTATGTCTTCATTTCCTATCTTGTACATACTCCTGATTCTTCTTTCACTCTTGCCAAACTCTAATTTCTTGCATTTTGTCGTGTTGAACTCCATTTGCCATGTACAGCTCCATTTCCATATTCTGTCCAAGTCTTCCTGGAGTAGTTCGCAATCTTTGTCACATCTCACTTTTCTTAACAATTTTGCATCGTCTGCAAATAGGCTCACATAACTGGACACCCCATCCACCATGTCATTTATGTAGACCGCGAACATTACTGGTGCCAACACTGATCCCTGTGGAACTCCACTCTCCACCAAGCCCCATTCTGATGGTCTGTCCTTAATTATTGTTCTCATTTCTCTTCCTACCAAAAGTCTTCCATCCATTTTAGTAAACTGCCATGCACTCCTCCTACCATTTCAAGTTTCCAGATCAGTCTCCGTGTGGTACCTTATCAAAGGCCTTTTTAAATCCAGATATATTCCATCAGCCCAACCATCTCTTTCCTGTATTACATCTATCACCCTCGAATAGTAACATATCAGGTTTGTCGTGCATGAACGCCCTTTTCTAAAACCAAATTGACACTCACAAAGTATGTCATTTTTCTCCAAGAAGTCTGTCCATCTATTCTTCACCACCCTCTCACACATCTTAGCTACCACACTTGTAAGTGACACTGGTCTATAGTTCAATGGGTCTCTCTTGTTACCTGATTTATAGATTGGGACAATGTTAGCTCTTTTCCAGTCTTGGGGCACTACACCTTCCCTTAATGAGGCATCAATTACTTCACAAACTTTTTCTGCCAGTTGCTCCTGCATTCTCTTAAAATCCATCCTGATACCCCATCAGGTCCCACAGCTTTTCTCACTTCTAAACTCCCCATCATATTCTTGATCTCCTCCACAGTTACTTGAAACTCCTTCATAATCCCTTTCTGTTCCATTACCAGTGGTTTGTCAAAAGCAGTCTCCTTTGTGAATACCTTCCGAAAGCATCCATTCATAGCCTCTGCCATTTCCTGGGATCCTCACTGCATACTCCATTTACTTCTAAACTTTCAATACTTTCTATTTTTGATGTTGTTGTTCACATGTCTGTAAAAAGCCTTGGTTGGTCTTTACATTTATCAATTATATCCTTTTCTTGTTTCTTTCTTTCTTCTCTTCTAATCAACACATATTCATTTCTTGCTCTTTTGTAACTTTCCCACTGCTTAATCCGTCTTTTCCTTCTCCACCTCTTCCATGCATCCTCTTTTCTTGTTCTAGCCTTTTCACATCTATCGTTAAACCAGTCCTGCTTTCCAACTTCTCTATGTTGTCTTATTGGTACAAATTTTTCTCACCTTCTTTGTATATTTTTATAAATTCCTTCCACTTTTCATTTGCTCCTTAGCACTCTTGAATTTCATCCAATTTGTCTCTTGAAAGAATTTCTTTAGGTTTCCAAAATCTGTCTTGGCATAATTCCATCTTCCCACTTTATATTCTTCATTTCTTCTAGATTTCTCTTCATCTATCACCTTGAACTCCAAAACTGCATGATCACTCTTTGCTAAAGGGCACTCCACCCTCATCTCCTCAATGACCATTGGCTCTGTACTAAAGACCAAGTCCAGTCTTGACGATGCTCCTCTCCTCCAAACCTAGTATCTTCTTTGACCCACTGAGTTAACACATTTTCCATTGCCAGTGTCAATAGTGTATTTCCCCATGTTGTCTCTGATCCTTCCATTGACCAGTCCTCCCAACACACCTCTTTACAATTAAAATCTCCCATCATTATAGTTCGTTCACAGCCACCCAACATTTCTTCCAGACATGTTCCTGTATCACTTATCATTTCTTCATATTCCTGTACTGACCATGCATTTGTCTTAGGTGGTACGTACACCACTATGTAGTGCCTCTTTTTCCTTCATTAGTTTCTGCTCTGATCTTTAGCACTTCTGCCTTTCCCATACCTTCTTTCACTTGATCCACCTTTATATCTTTTTAACCAGCAACATCACTCCTCCTCCCATCTTACCTACTCTATTTCTTTTCCAAACATTATATTTCCTTCTCCAACCATCATCAGGTCTTCTCCTCTCTCAGTTTTGTTTCAGTAAGACCCACAATATCTGGGTTCTTGTCCCTCAAGTAATCGTTGAGTTCTAAAATCCCGATATCACTCCATTTATGTTGGAATACATTACATTCCGCTCATATGTAAGTTTCTTTAGTCCTTTCTTGCTGTACTTTTCTGGGTTATGAACCACTTCCTCAGTCTCATATCCAAGATTCTCCAGAAAAACTCTTTCTTCTCCTCTTCTGTCCTCTCTTCATTTTTTTTCAAAGCCTCCTTTCTCAACTCATTTAACATTTCTCTTTCCTTTTCACCGAGATCTCTTCTCAACCAAATCTTCCTTGTTGTTTCCTGCTGGGCTAGCCTCCATGACTTCTCCACCAATTCATCTACATCCTTTTGTGACTTAAGTTTGATTCTTATTGGCCTCATACCTTCTGTGAACTTTCCAATTCTATGGAAGTCCTCTATTTCTTGTACTAGGTCTTTTCCCTCCTCCTGCACCACATTAATGATATTATTTATCACCTTTTTATGTTTTTCTCTCTCCATTTTACTCGGTGTCTTATCCTCCTCCACACCAAATATCACCACACATCTCTTTTTGTCTACAGTTTCCCTCACCAATGTCTCATTTGACTTAATAACCTTCACCACTTTCTCAGCAATCTTCTCTTCTATGATCTGTTGATCTATAATTTCAGCAAGGCCCAAAGTTTTCTCCCCAGACTCTTTGATTTCCTTTTCCAGACTTGCAACTTTGTAATTTACCTCCTTTCTTTCCACTTCCTGACTTTTTTTCCATTCAGCCTGCTTCTCCATCACTTTTCCTAAAGATTCTCCACATTTGTTGCAATTCACTTTAATTAGCTTAACTTCCTCTTTCAGTACTTCATTTTCTTCTTCATATCGGCACACTCTTTCATTACATTGTCATAACTCGTTTCCAGGCCCCCATACTTTTCAAACAGTTTTTCAATTTTATCTTCCAACTCCAGAATTTTCTTCACATAAATGCTCTTCTCCATTATTCCTTGAAATCCTGTGAAGTCTGATTCATCTTTCGAGTTCACGGCCGCCATGTTGCGCAGATGTAAACAAACCAGCTGATGGCTCAAACGCAGGCTACAGTTTATATTCACCTTCCCTGGACATTATTTTGCTAATCAACAGTTAACATGACTATATGGAGACGGGACAAACATTACATGCTCCTTTCCCACCTTGGTTACTCTTAGGCAATGGTAACTGTAGAGTTAGAGATGATTGCTCTGGAGCTCAGCGACCACATCCGCCATCGACGGTGTCCCGTGTGTGTGTGTGTGTGTGTGTGTGTGCGTGTGTACGAGAGACACGAATTCACTGTGCAGATGTTTTGTACGTATTGTGTATGATAGAGCTGTGTGTGTGTGTGTGTGTGTGTGTGTGTGTGTGTGTGTGTGTGTGTGTGTGTGTGTGTGTGTGTGTCCTGCATGACACAAGTCCTCTGTACAATACCACAGTTCAAAATGCTACTAGGATTGTTGCCCCTATGCCGTAAGCAGCTGATATAATAACAATAATCTCTTGATTGAGATAGAAGTAATAAACTCTAGCATAATTTGGTCTCTCCTATAAAGTTTTCTACGTTTTCTATGATACTCAGGGTTGGATTCTACCCGACGAGTCAAGAGGGTTGCCAGGTGTCTCCTACTTTTCCGTAAAAACTCAAGTGAGCCCCATGTTATAGTATCTGGAGTCCTCATGTTGGCAACACTAAGTGGGGAGGAGTCATAAGAGTAGGTCTGAAGGGAAATGCGCTACGAAAATTCAAAACATTCCCCGCGAAAATTAATGATTACAAAAGCGATCGCCGCGTCACAGTACTCGAGAGGTTTGATTATATAAGCGATCGCCGCAGTTTAAGGGTTAAAGAAAGAATAGTCTGTTACACGAACATTGTGAAACTTTTATTGAACGTTATAAGCGATGACTGCTCTTTTCTGTGTCTTCTTGCATGTTGTGTGTGAGCAGTCAATTAATTTCATAAAAACTTGTGGATTTTTTTTTATGGCAGACTGATCCTGTCTTGTTTTATTCTGTTTGTATATTTTGAAGACTTTACACACATATGCACACTCACACACAACACACACAACATCATAAAATGCTCAATAGAAAATGGAACAGTACCAGTAGAATGGAAAAGAGCTGTGGTGGTCCCCATATATAATAGCGGAAGGAAGGAAGAACCCTTAAATTACAGACCAGTATCACTAACTAGTGTAATATGCAAGATGTGTGAAAGAGTAATAAAGAAACAATGGATTGATTTCCTTGAAGACAACAAATGATTATCAAATAGCCAATTTGGTTTTAGAAAAGGTCGGTCGTGTGTAACAAATTTATTGAGTTTCTACTCTAGAATAGTTGATAAAGTACAAGAGAGAGGGGGATGGATTGACTGTATTTATTTAGATTTAAAAAAGGCGTTTGATAAAGTGCCATATGAAAGATTACTATGGAAGTTAGAGGAGAAGGGTGGCTTAAAAGGAAGCACATTGAGATGGATGGAAAATTACTTGACGGGGAGAGAAATAAGGACGGTAGTTAAAGATATGAAGTCCAAGTGGAGAGCAGTAGACAGCGGAGTGCCACAGGGGTCAGTATTGGCGCCAATACTTTTTCTTGTATATATAAACGACATGCCAGAGGGAGTGAACAGCTACATAAATCTGTTTGCGGATGATGCGAAACTGTGCAGAGTCATAAAACAAAAAGGGGATTGTGAAATACAGTAGGAAGACTTAAACAAGATCTGGAAATGAAGTAAAAAATGGGAGATGCGATTCAATGTGGACAAAAGCCATGTCATGGAAAGGGGAAAAAGTGAAAGACGACCAGTGGGAATCCATAAGATGGGAGATGGAGTAGAACTAGAAAAAGTGAAAAAGGAAAAGGACTTGGGAGTGACGATGGAAGAAAACAATCAACCGGTAAGCCATATTGATAGAATTTTCAGAGAGACATATAATTTGGTAAGAAATATTGGATTAGCATTTCACTATATATGGACAAAGAAATAATGAAAAAATTGATAAATACTAAAATAAGACCTACATTGGAATATGCAGGAGTTGTTTGGACACCCCATAAAAAGAAACACGTAAGAAAATTGGAGAGACTACAAAAAATGGCTACAAGAATGGTTCCAGAATTTAAAGGGATGACATATGAGGAGAGACTAAAAGCTATGGATCTACCAACCCTGGAACAGAGAAGAGAGAGAGGGGATCTGATACAAGTTTATAAATTGATTAACGGAATGGATCAAGTGGATAATGAGAAACTAATCTTGAGAGAAGAATATGACATTAGAAGCACAAGATCGCATAGTAAGAAACTGAGGAAGGGAAGATGTCTGAGAGATGTTAAAAAATATAGTTTCCTGCAAAGATGTGTTGAGACTTGGAACAGTTTGAGTGAGGAAGTGGTGTCAGCAACGAGTGTGCATAGTTTTAAAAAGAAATTGTTTAAGTGTAGATATGGAGACAGGGCCACACTAACATAAAGCCCAGTTCCTGTAAAACTACAACTAGGTAAATACAAGTAGGTAAATACACACACACACACACTGCGTAGTGTAGTGGTTAGCATGCTCGAGAATGCCGGGTTCGAGTCCCGGAAGCTGTGAGGCAAATGGGCAAGCCTCTTAATGTGTAGCCCCTGTTCACCTAGCAGTAGATAGGTACGGGATGTAACTCGAGGGGTTGTGGCCTCGCTTTCCCAATGTGTGGAGTGTGTTGTGGTCTCAGTCCTACCCGAAGATCGTTCTATGAGCTTTGAGCTCGCTCTGTAATGGGGAAGACTGGCTGGGTGACGAGGAGGCGACCGAGGTGAATTACACCTCGGACGCGGATGAGGAAGGACGCAGTGGCGTTGCTCCTAGAATCAGTATGTGCAGTGGCCTTGGCGAGTAGTGTAGACTCGTTTTCATGAAATCAAGTGTTAGAGAATCATGAGTAAAAAAGAGATTCCATCTAAATGCAGGTGTGAGACTAGGGAAAGAATGAAAGAAGATGAATATGTTGATGATGGTGTAAGCGCATTTGAAGGTTTTGATACGTCAAATACTTCAGTATTTAAGAGAGTGTTGACTATTGAACGTAAACTAAATAAATGGATAAAGGAGAGTATGGGAATGAAAGAGAATGAAGAACAGGAAAAAGAGTTTAAGAAACGGAGAGAAAAGATAAAAAAGTGGAAGAAAACGAAGCTAGACTAAAAGTGGAAAACGAAGAACTGAAAGAAGAATTACCTAACTAGAAGAAGCAGATGGAAGAAGGACTTGGTAAAGCCGAGAAAGAAAGAGAAGCTGAAAGATCTAGTAAAGAAAGAAGAGGAAAGAGTACAGAATGTGATTAAAAAAGAAGTACAAGCATGGAGAGTCCAAGATAAGAAACATAAGGATGATTTTCAGGAGGTGATTCAAGAAGAACTAAAAAGAAAGAGATGAAAATATGACAAACAAAATGATAGGAGTCCTCAAGACAAAAGAAAATCTAGTTAGAGAAATTGCAGGAAAGAAAAAAAAGTAATCGTATTTGGAGTAAAAGAAAAAAAATATGAAATATAGACCAAGAAGAGAAAAAGAAGAAATTAAATCAATCAAAGACCTACTAAAAAATCTAAACGACGAAGATAGGCAGAACTTAGAAGAGGAAGTAGAAGAAATAAACAGAATGGGACCATATCAAGAAGGAACAACGAGACCAATTAAGGTACTACTAAAATCAGAAGCAGCAACAGAAGAAATATTATATAGAACAACTAAACTTAGAGAAACAGAAGGTTGCAAGGATATATATATATAAAGCCGGCGAGATTGGACCTAGTTTTTACAAAGGGTATACAAATGAACGATGATATAAGATATAAATGCCCATTAGGAAAGACTGACCATGTGATATTAGAAATGAATATAGAAGAGGGAAAGGAAGATAGAGACGATTCATACAAATGAGACCGATTGAATTACAGAAAGGCTGATATTGAGAATCTCAAGAACTACTTCAAATATGTTAAATGGGAAGAGATGGAAAGCTCAGAGACAGTGCAAGAGAAGTATAACTTATTTTTGGAAATATACAAAACAGGAGTCAGGGAATATGTTCCAAAATATAGACCTAAAGAAGAAGGAAAGAAAGATTGGTTTAATGCAAGGTGTGCTAGGGCAAAGGAGAAAAGAGATGGAGCATGGAAAAGGTGGAGGAGAAACAGAAAGCCAGTAAATAAGGAAAACTTCAAGGCAGCGAGAAATGAATATGTTAAGGTGAGGAAGGATGAGGAAAGGAACTATGAAAAGGACATTGTTGAAAAATGTAAGGAGCAACCGAAATTGTTCTACAGATTAATTAATGGAAAAATTATGCAAAAAGAAACAATAGAAAGGTTAAAAGGAGAAAATGGGATGGTGGAAGACCCAAAAATTATGGCAGAACTATAAAATTATAAATTGCAGGTCTTTACTAAGGAATCCAAATTTGAAAGGCCACAGGGTAATAGAGAGATCGTCTATATGAAAGAGGTTAAAGTAACCAAGCTTGAAATAAAAGAGTTAATGAAGGAATTGGATGAAGAGAAGGCAATGGGACCGGATGAAGTCTCAGGCAGAATACTGAAAAAATGTAGGGAAGAACTAGCAAGTCCTATATACAACATCATAAAATGCTCAATAGAAAATGGAACAGTACCAGTAGAATGGAAAAGAGCTGAAGTGGTTCCCATATATAAGAGTGGAAGGAAGGAAGAACCTTTAAATTACAGACTGGTATCACTAACTAGTGTAATATGCAAGATGTGTGAAAGAATAATAATGAAACAATGGATCGAGTTCCTTGAAGACAACAAATTAATATCAAATAGCCAATTTGGTTTTAGAAAAAGACAGTCGTGTGTAACTAATTTACTGAGTTTCTACTCTAGAATAGTTGATAGAGTACGAGAGAGAGGGATGGGTTGACTGTATTTATTTGGATATGAAAAAGGCATTTGTCAAAGTGCCACATGCAAGATTACTGTGGAAGTTAGAGGAGAAGGGTGGCTTAAAAGGAAGCACATTGAGATGGATGGAAAATTATTTAAGGGGGAGAGAAATAAGGACGGTAATCAAAGATATGAAGTCCAAGTGGAGAGCAGTAGAAAGCGGAGTGCCACAGGGTCAGTATTGGCGCCAATACTTTTTCTCATTTATATAAATGACATGCCAGATGGAGTCAAGAGCTACATAAATCTGTTTGCGGATGATGTGAAACTGTGCAGAGTTATAAAGCAAAAAGAGGATTGTGAAATACTGCAAGAAGACCTAAATAAGATCTGGGAATGGAGTAAAAAGTGGGAGATGGAATTCAGTGTGGACAAAAGCCATGTCATGAAAATGGGAAAGAGTGAAAGACGACCAGTGAAAATCTATAAGATGGGAGATAGAGTAGAACTGGAGAAAGTAAAAAAGGAAAAGGATTTGGGAGTGACGATGGAAGAAAATAATCAACCGGCAAGCCATATTGATAGAATTTTCAGAGAGACATACAATTTGCTAAGGAATATTGGAATAGCATTTCACTACATGGACAAAGAAATGATGAAGAAATTGATAAGTACCATAATATGACACAGATTGGAATATGGAGGAGTAGTGTGGACCCCTCACAAAAAGAAATAAAGAAGCTGGAGAGACTACAAAAAATGGCTACAAGAATGGTCCCAGAACTTGAAGGGATGACATACGAGGAGAGACTAAAGGCTGTTCATCTACCAACCCTGGAACAGAGACGGGAGACAGAGGATCTCATACAAGTTTATAATGTGATAAATGGAATGGACCAAGTGGACAATGAGTATCTGATCCTGAGAGAAGAATATGCCAGTTGAAGCACAAGATTGCATAGTAAGAAGATGAGGAAGGGAAGATGTGTAATAGATATTAAAAAGTATAGTTTCCTGCAAAGATGTATTGAGACGTGGAACAGTTTGAATTAAGAAATAGTGTCTGCAACGAGTGTGCATACTTTTAAAGTAAGATTGGATAAGTGTAGATATGGAGATGGGGCCACACGAGCATAAAGCCCAGTTCCTGTAAAACTACAACTAGGTAAATACAATTAGGTAAATAAATACACACACACCGCGTAGTGTAGTGGTTAGCACGCTCGAATCTCAATCGAGAGGGCAGGGTTCGAGTCCCGGTAAGTGGTGAGGCAAATGTGCAAGCCTCTTAATGTGTGGACCCCATTCACCTAGCAGTAAATATGTACGGGATGTAACTCGAGGGGTTGTTGCCTCGCTTTCCCGGTGTGTGTTGTGTGTTGATGTGGTCTCAGTCTTACCCGAAGATCGGTCTATGAGCTCTGAGCTCTCTCCGTAATGGGGAAGACTGGCTGGGTGACCAGCAGGCGACCGAGGTGAATTACACACACACACACACACACACACACACACACACACACACACACACACACACACACACACACACACACACACACACACACAGGAAGATAGAGATGAATCATACAAAGGAGACCAATTAAATTACAGAAAGGCTGATATTGAGAATCTCAAGAACTATTTTAAATACGTAAACTGGGAGGAGATGGAAAACTCATTAACGGTTCAAGAGAAATATAACTTATTTTTGGAAATATACAAAACTGGGGTCAGGGAATATGTTCCGGAATATAGACCTAAAGAAGAAGGAAAGAAAGATTGGTTTAATGCAAGATGTGCTAGGGCAAAGGAGAAACGAGATGGAGCATGGAAAAGGTGGAGAAGAAACAGAAATCCAGAAAATAAGGAAAACTTCAAAGCAGCAAGAAATGAATATGCTAAGGTGAGAAAGGAAGAAGAAAAGAACTATGAAAAGGACATTGTCGAAAATGTAAGGAACAACCAAAATTGTTCTACAGATTCATAAATGGAAAAATAAGACAAAAAGAAACAATAGAAAGGTTAAAAGGAGAAAACGGAATGGTGGAAGACCCAAAAGTATGGCAGAACTGTTAAATAGTAAATTTCATGAGGTCTTTACTAAGGAATCCAAATTTGAAAGACCACAGGGTAATAGAGAGACTGTCTATATGAAAGAGATTAAAGTAACCAAGCTTGAAATAAAAAGTTGATGACGGAATTGGATGAGGAAAAGGCAATGGGACCGGATGAAGTCTCAGGCAGAATACTGAAAGAATGTAGGGAAGAACTAGCAAGTCCAATATACAACATCATAAAATGCTCAATAGAAAATGGAACAGTGCCAGTGGAGTGGAAAAGAGCTGAGGTGGTTCCCATATATAAGAGCGGAAGGAAGGAAGAACCTTTAAATTACAGGCCGGTATCACTAACTAGTGTAATATGCAAGATGTGTGAAAAAGTAATAAAGAAGCAATGGATCGAGTTTCTTGAAGACAACAAAATATTATCAAATAGCCAATTTGGTTTTAGAAAAGGTCAGTCATGTGTGACAAATTTATTGAGTTTCTACTCTAGAATAGTTGATAAAGTACAAGAGAGAGAGGGATGGGTTGACTGTATTTATTTAGATCTAAAAAAGGCTTTTGATAAAGTGCCACATGAAAGATTACTATGGAAGTTAGAGAAGAAGGGTGGCTTAAAAGGAAGCACATTGAGATGGATGAAGAATTACTGAAGGGGGAGAGAAATAAGGACGATAGTTAAAGATATGAAGTCCAAGTGGAGAACAGTAGACAGCGGAGTGCCACAGGGGTCAGTATTGGCACCAATACTTTTTCTCGTATATATAAATGACATGCCAGAGGGAGTGAACAGCTACATAAATCTGTTTGTGGACGATGTGAAACTGTGCAGAGTCATTAAACAAAAAGAGGATTGTGAAATACTACAGGAAGACTTAAACAAGATCTGGAAATGGAGCAAAAAATGGGAGATGGAATTCAATGTGGACAAAAGCCATGTCATGGAAATGGGAAAAGTGAAAGACGACCAGTGGGAATCTATAAGATGGGAGATGGAGTAGAACTAGAAAAAGTAAAAAGGAAAAGGACTTGGGAGTGACAATGGAAGAAAATAATCAACCGGTTAGCCATATTGATAGAATTTTCAGAGAGACGATAATTTGCTAAGGAATATTGGAGTAGCATTTCACTATATGGACAAGGAAATGATGAAGAAATTGATAAGTACTAAAATAAGACCTAGATTGGAATATGCAGGAGTTGTGTGGACTCCCATAAAAAAGACACATAAGAAAATTAGAGAGACTACAAAAATGGCTACAAGAATGGTTCCAGAATTTAAAGGGATGGCATATGAGGAGAGACTAAAGGCAATGGATCTACCAACCTTGGAGCAGAGAAGAGAGAGAGGGGATCTGATACAAGTTTATAAATTGATTAACGGAATGGATGAAGTGGATAATGAGAAACTGATCCTGAGAGAAGAATATGACTTTAGAAGCACAAGATCGCATAGTAAGAAACTAAGGAAGGGACGATGTCTGAGAGATGTTAAAAAATTTAGTTTCCTGCAAAGATGTGTTGAGACTTGGAACAGTTTGAGTGAGGAAGTGGTATCAGCAAAGAGTGTACATAGTTTTAAAGAAAAATTGGATAAGTGTAGATATGGAGATGGGACCACACGAGCATAAAGCCCAGGCCCTGTAAAACTACAACTAGGTAAATACAACAACACACACACACACACACACACACACACACACACACACACACACACACACACACACACACACACACACACACACACACACACACTATAATAAGACCCAGATTGGAATATGCAGGAGTAGTGTGGACCCCTCATAAAAAGAAACACATAAGGAAGTTGGAGAGACCACAAAAAATGGCTACAAGAATGTTTCCTGAGTTTGAAGGGATGACATATGAGGAGAGACTAAAGGCTATGGATCTACCAACCTTGGAACAGAGAAGGGAGAGAGGGGATCTGATACAAGTTTATAAATTGATCAACGGAATGGACCGTGTGGATAATGTGAAACTGATCCTGAGAGAAGAATATGACATTCGAAGCACAAGATTGCATATTAAAAAGCTGAGAAAGGGAAGATGTCTGAGATGTTAAAAAATATTTTTTCCCACAAAGATGTGTTGAGACGTGGAACAGTTTGAGTGAAGAAGTGGTGTCAGCAACGAGTGTGCATAGTTTTAAAGAAAACTTGGATAAGTGTAGATATGGAGACGGGGCCACACGAGCATAAAGCCCAGGCCTTGTAAAAATACAACTAGGTAAATACAACTAGGTAAATACACACACAAATCTAGCTAATGTTACACCAGGAAGTAGAAAAAAAAGAAAATTAGCTGTAAGAAGAAACAATGTTCACACTGTTATTTTCTTTGATAAATTGCCTGAAAATGTCAGTGTTTTGTTGCATTTTATAATTGCAGCTGAATTGCATATTTTCTTTCAAACATCAGTGTTAAATGTGAATAATCTCATATCAAGTGGTATCATAGTATAAAGTTGAGGTAGTAATTAGACTTGGTGGACTTGGTCCTTAACTATAGGCTCACTCATCACCAGATCAGATTGTAAATGAAAACCAGTCATCAAAATAATATGACTGTTTTGTTAAAATCCATATAATGCTCTCTCTCTCTCTCTCTCTCTCTCTCTCTCTCTCTCTCTCTCTCTCTCTCTCTCTCTCTCTCTCTCTCTCTCTCTCTCTCTCTCTCTCTCTCTCGCTCGCGCCCTTCGCTCTTATAGCTGGCGCCCTTCGCGCGCTTGCATGGAAATGAACTGTCCTTTTAATACTCTGAGCCCCTGTCCCTCTAGAACCCTGTGCACGTCCCTGATGTACGAGTATGTTGATGGCAGTCTAAATCGATTCTCTCTCTCTCTCTCTCTCTCTCTCTCTCTCTCTCTCTCTCTCTCTCTCTCTCTGGCCCCAACGAAAGTCAAGTCACATGTATGCATGTCCTACGGCAAGGCAACAACTATTCCTCATGACTATCTTCGAATATAGATAGTTTCTCAGAGTATATTAATGGTTCTGTTTCATATCGCAACAAAATATCCTGAAATGTTGTACTCGGATATACTCCATCGCTTTGATGTTCCAGCGGCGGTGGTACTATGTCTGTGGTGGTGGTGTAGTGACCGTGCGCATCACCACGCGGCGCGAGGCAGTCGGAGTGGAGGAGCAGCAGGTATCGATCTCAGCCAGTCGCGGTGCCGCCCTCGCCCGTCACACCACCACACCACCACCGGCTGTGACGTCAGCCTCCCTCAGTGGGTGCACACAGCTGCCGATATCATCTACCCTTGGGTGGTGAGAGGGCGTGTGGCGGAGGGGTGCGTGTGCGTGTTTGTGTATTTGTATTTGTGTGCGTGTTTGTATAGGTATGCAGATAGAAAGGTGCTTTTATATATTTGTTTGTGTGGGCGGGGTGATAGGAGTGGCGAGGGCGTGGGCGGTATGTGAACTCAGGCAGCCGCCGATCACATATTTCAAATACCACTGCAGTATCCACATCTACCCCTGCAGTGTGTGTGTGTGTGTGTGTGTGTGTAAGCATTTATATTTTTACTTTTTCAGTGAAGATCCAAATATATAGGTATGTCTGGATGCATGGTAACCCCCTCCTCTCTCGACCCTCCTTCTTCATTTCGAAAATATTACCGTCATTATCATAACACAGACAACTCCTTAAAACACTGCGTCTCGTGGCGACCGTGAAAACTGATGGTGTAATGTCATTCCTCCGCCACCCGCTTCGGCCCGGCCCGGCCAGGCTCGGGGTGGCAGTAGTGATGGTTGATGGTACAGGACCACCCAACTTTCTGCTGCTTTGAAGTGTCGCAACCGGCTTTGAGAGAGACAAGTGCTAGTGTAGCCTTTTAGTTTTTGTCAATGACGAGTACCCTGCACAGAATCGGTAATACAGTGACCGGCGCTTTAAACCGAAGTTCACCAGTGAATAAGTGGGCAATGACCAATATTTGTTGTGCTATCAAAAGTTGATGGATGAACGAAAAGAAAAGTTTAATGTGTGAGAAGTTACGAAGTAAAGAAACTAGTGTTTCCTGTTATGTTGTGTGATCAGTGATTGACCATCTAAAAATGATCTAAAGGACCTGGGTAACGATCCAGCGAATTCTTGTAAATTAACGAATTCGCTTAGTGTGCCACCAATTGATGTTGTAGCAGGCATATGAAACTTGTCTGAGTGCTTTGGACACTCATAATTTTTACATTGACGTAATTTTATATTTACAGAGAATCATTTATAAAGAAAATATAGTGGATGGTAATTTTATTAGTGACAGTAGTATTGTGGTAGCAATCTTGGAGTGGCGTATATTATGGTCTCCACGAGAAAAATATAAAAAAAAAAAGAATACTGGATTGGACGTACGAGGATCACGTCAGCCTCATCACCTTGCTCTCTCTCTCTCTCTCTCTCTCTCTCTCTCCAGATACTGAAACGAGTGGTAAGTAAAGTTATTGATCAATATCATCATTACATCCTCCTATTCTTCCATTGTTTTTCATAGTTGTTTTTTAATTTAGTAATTTAGGAAGTTAGTGCTTGAAATTGGTAATTGAAAAAAAATAGCTTTGTGTGATTACCTTCTCAAATACCTTTTTGATATTGTCTCACAAGCAGGAGTTTTTTTTTTTATTTACCTAGCTTTCAGTGGGTTGTTGTTGTTGTTGTTGTTGTTCTTCTTCTTCTTCTTCTTTTTCTTCTTCTTCTTCTTCTTCTTCTTATTATTATTATTATTATTATTTTATTTTTTTTTTTTTTTTTTTTTTTTCATTTAGCTTTCAATGGGTTGAGGATATTATTAGTGATTATTATTATTATTATTATTATTATTAGTATTAGTATTAGTTATTATCCTTATTTATCATTATTATTATTATTAGTATTATTAGTATTAGTATTAGTTATTATTATCCTTATTTATCATTATTATTATTATTATTATTATTATTATTATTTTCAGTTAGCCCTTAAATTTGTCTAACAGCATTCATCAGTTGATCTATTTATATGCATTGTATTTTCTTTACTATTGTTTTAACCTAATTTACATTTTTCCTCCTCTTGATACTGTATTCTTAAGATTAGATAATTATGCCAATCCACTTTCCTTTTCTTCCATTCTATATGTTGTTCTGTTTGATCTTCTTTATCTTCCAAAGCATGTGCTCCATTCTGAGAAGAAAAAAATAGATCAATAAAATTAATAAAGAGGCAGACAGGGATTTGTAAAGGCAATGTTTCCATGACATAGAGAGTATGGAAATGGGGAGAGAGTGGTTTGTTAAAGAATGGGAGAGGACTTGTAAGGGAGAAAAAGTTAGAAATAGAAACACACATGATTATCTGTTTGGTATGATTTGAGAGGCTATGAATGTGTGAAGGCAGATTCACACTTGTCAATATGTGACTGAAATTGCAAGTTGCTAGAAGTATTGACAGAGCCCTTCTAGTCAGAACATGTTCACACATAGCAATTGAGAAGTATTGGCTGCTTGGTGGAAAGTGAACATAAACAAACAGCTACCCAACAAAATGTCTTTTTTCAGTGATGATCAAATGAAATCATCACAAATATTCAGTTCACCTCCAAAAACACTGCTTAGAGGGAAATACTTCTTGGAGAGTAGCAGTCATATCATCGAATGCTGATTTGTGTCAGCTTTTTTTTTTTTTTTTTTTTTTTTTTTTTTTTTTTTTTTTTTTTTTGCTTTATAATATATTATTAGGGTCCCAGATGTGCTCTTTTTTTCCTACCAACTCCAAAATCTTTTTTCTACATCTACACCACTTTTTCAGACCGTTCTCCATGATGTCCCAACATCAACAAGACCAACATGTCAGCCTTGTTTTGCAACTGGTTTTTTGCAGTTGCTAGGCACTGATATTCAGTTGAAAACTCTGCCAACTTGCAGTTTCAGTCACATATTGGCACGTGTGAATCCACCTTAAGTGTTGTTGCTATTTTTGTTGTCTATTTATTTAAATGTAGCATACTGTTAGTATCTGACTTTTCTATACCCATGAATACTTCTTGCTGGACATTTATATTATGAATTACTGCAGACTTAATGTTTTTATGTAGGAAGCTGGGCTTTTTAAGAGTGACCTC
This sequence comes from Portunus trituberculatus, assembly GCF_017591435.1. Taxonomy (NCBI): domain Eukaryota; kingdom Metazoa; phylum Arthropoda; class Malacostraca; order Decapoda; family Portunidae; genus Portunus; species Portunus trituberculatus. The sequence continues at coordinate 28,500,199 of NC_059304.1, forward strand.
CTCCACTGTCCTCTTCATATTTTTTCTGTCTCCTTGTGTTTTTATCAGTCCAAATATATATCTTTGCCCATTTGTTTGACTCTCCTCTCCCTTTTCATCTTTAAGGTTAGGAGCTGCAGCTTAGGTAACTCTTTGCATATTTGGGGAGGTTCCACTCACACAGTTTTATTAGATAGGGTGAAATCAAGTTTTTTGTCTCATCAACTGTCTTTCTCTGACTGACTGTCTTCAGTCTCTTTCTCACCGCTGAAATGTTGCATCTCTCTCTATCTTTTATCCCTTTTTCCATACTAACTGTTCTACTGATCTTGCTAACTGCATGCCCCCCCCCCTCCTCCTGCAGCCTCCTCGCTGCACAAGGCTTTCTTCTTCCTCTCATCCCTATTCTACCCAACTCTCTAAGACAAATTAACCAGTTCTCTCAATCATTCATACCTTTCTCAGGGAAACTCTGGAACTACCTACCTGCTTTTGTATTTCCGTTTTCCTACGACGACTTAATTTTAAGAGGGAGGTATCAAGACATTTGCTTTCTAATTTTGGCTAACTCTTTACTTATCTTTTAGAGAATCAGCACTCAAGTAGACCTTTTTTTTCAATGTTTTGTTGCCCTTGGCTGGCCTTCTCTTCTGCATAAAAAAAATTTTCTTCATAAGATTGATTTATGAGTATCATTAAATACTATTTGAGATGTACACCATGGATCTGCTCATAGTCCACTACTCTTTTATCACAGTAATGATTGAGGCTACTAAATTAGCAAGAGGAGGTGGCCTGTGGGAGCTACTCTATTTCAATGATTTGGTATAGACAGCAGAATTAAGGGAAGAATTGACTGACATGTTCAATAGGTGGAAGGAGGGGACTGAAAATAAACATGGAGAAAACAAAACTAATGATGACCAGAAATGAAGGTAGAGAAAGAATGTTGTGGAAGAGGAGTGGGAGCAAACTGTATTGTGTTCTGTGTGTAATAAATAGTGTCACCAATGATGCTGAGGTCTGAGGAATCTCAGAGGAGGGCAGAACTTTGTATGTCCAAGATTAATGCAGGAGGAAGGTGTTATGATGATGGTGTCTGGTTGGAGCTGAATGAAAGTCTAAGAGACCAAATGTGGCTAAGTTGGAAGGGAATCCCTAAGATACTGATGAAATGTAATTTAAACTAACTAAGCCTAATGAAAGCCTAACTTAACCTAACCTAACCTAATGCAGTATAATGTAACATAATGCAACGTAACCTAACCTAACCTAATCTAGCCAATGGGAGTGGGTTCTGCCCCCTCACCCTCCCTACCCTCCATGTCTTCAACACTTGCAATCAGTTACAAATTCATAATAGATTGCTACAGGCTACTTGAATGGTACTTATATGTATTGACATGTATATGTCAGATTGGTAAGAGATGGATAACATAGAAGAGTGCAATGCTGGGGGTGGGTAGTATTATGGTGTAGGTTAAACTTTCTGAGTCTGGCAATGGTAATGTTACATAAGCATATGAGTGTGGTGTGCATAGTGTACAAGTCCCAATTCTGCTGATTAACCTAAATATCTTCATCTTAAGTAATGCAGTCATTAGATATCTAAACAGAGTGACACTTTCCTTTTATTTTGATTCTCTGGTGAAAATTATCAGTAATATCACTTTCAGTATTTTTCCTCTTAATTTACAGATCATTTTGATTCTCATTTGTAATCACATACAGCATATACTTCTTTGCCAGGGCTATCTATTTTTCTCTTTACAGGATTAAATTAACTCCATTAAACATGAAATGGCCAACAACTTATTGTAAGTTTTCAATCAAATGTCCAGTAAAATTATCTTACAAAACTATGTTTCAAGGGACAACATGACATTTTTTTCCTCATTACCATCTTTAAGTCTTGTTATCATAACCTGTGTACATCCCTGTGTAGTGCTTCACAACCTCCATTATGTTCACTACCTTGAGAGTTTTGTATTATTGGCAAGTAACCTAATGGAGCTGGTTACTGCCTCCAGAAGAGATGGCATCAATGCACAATATTGTATGAGAAACCCTGCTGCACCTCCTTATCCTCTATTTCAGTATTTCTCTCTATATACATATATATATATATATATATATATATATATATATATATATATATATATATATATATATATATATATATATATATATATATATATATATATATATATATATATATATATATATATATATATATATATATATATATATATATATATATATATATATATATATATATATATATATATATATACAGTAATACTCTGCTTAACAAACATTTGTTTAACGAATTTCCGGTTTAACATACTATATAAAGTTAGACCAAAAGTCCGCATAATGTACAACCACATCCGTTTTAGCGAATTTTCTGAGTTTGAATTTGCTGGGTGAGGGACCGAACGCGGCAGCTTCGCTGTGATTGGCTGGCTCCCCGCCTCTGTCTCTAGCGCTCCTGGAGCTGGATCCAAGATTCTTTAACAACGTCAGAGCAATCTCTTGCAGTGAAATGGCATCCATGAACGCTTGGAGGGATGGTGACAAGGTTGCTATCAGGTTACTCTGAGGTTACTGTCTTATATATGCATTTATGTTCACAAAACAACATTTCTATTAGCTTTTTACAAACCTTCTCCCCAAGAAAGGATTATTTTGTAATGCATCAAGTGAAATCTTACATGGAATACCAAAAAATAAAGCAGAGATGAGATGAGCCACTGACGAAGGGGGAGATTCGCGGCCACTTGGCCGCTTCTTCTTCTTGTGACTATTTTAGCCTGCGTGTTGTCTTTCCCCATGATATTTGTTTCCACTCCTCTATTGCCTGCTATAATGGATATCATATCTTAGTATTCATATACGCTCATGCCTCATGCCACGAGGATAACCTTGACTCTGTGACACTGAGTGATAGTGAATTACTAATGAAATACCGCTATATATATATATATATATATATATATATATATATATATATATATATATATATATATATATATATATATATATACACATACAGTAAGGTCTCGGTTTACATCAGAGTTACGTTCCTGAAACATGACGTAAGTCAATTTTGTACGTAACTCGAGTTTCCGTATATTTCAAAGCATATTATCGAGTTTTTCAACCAATCATTGTTTATGGTCATTCAGGTAAGTTAAAGGTTATATTGTTATATTATTTACAACTATGTAGGAATATGAAACACAAGCTTGTTTTTGTTGTTGATTAGGGCAACGAACGTGAAGGACTGCAGGTTGCCGAGAAGGGTGGACGCCTGAGGCGGCCAGGAGGGTGGGCAGGTCGAATGTTGTGACGCCCAGGGCGGACAGCTGGGAGCGTAGTGCAGTGTGGTGGGAGTAGAAGCGTGGGCAGCGGGGCAGGAAATGCAATAGGAAAGGGCAATAGGGATCAGCAGACAGGCGCAGACGGTGCAAGTCAGCTGCGAGTGTCGTGTGGCCCAGGCGAAGGCTCTGGAGTTGTTATTGTTGTGATGGGTGTGCGAGCCCTCAAGGTCGTCAACCTCCCCGTTGTCATGGTAACGGGCTTCCCATTTTCTTCTTCCCTCCCTCACACACAGCTGCTGCCTCCCTTCTCATGTCTTTTAATTATGTCCTCTTTTTCTTGTAGCATAATGGTTTTCCTTTTCTTAGCATCAACTCGAGACCGACGTAACCCGGGACTTTACTGTATATATACATATATATATATATATATATATATATATATATATATATATATATATATATATATATATATATTTGTGTATTACCAAAATTATTTCCGAAATCATTCGAACGTTTGGCGCGGAAAAATCATGATTCTGTCAACGATCTCCGCCTCTCCGCACGCGACTCTATAATTGTCCTGAAACCATCACAGTACGTTAAGGGTTAAAAACGTATTCCAACCTATCCCCAAATAAGTGTTCATTATTGCTTACATCTGTGTCAAGATGGCAATATGTATATACAGGCAACCCCTGCTTAAGGAATGGGTTACGTTCCTAAAAAAATGTTTGTTAATGCATCATAGTACAGTGAAAGGTTTAATGAAAGTAAAAATTATGAAGTTAAACATTTAGGTAGTTTAATTCAAGTCATTATAATGTACACTAATATATGTATGTAAGTAACTTAATTATTTTGATAATCTTAAATTTATGAAGGGAGGGAGAGTGGAGTGGGAAAGACTTTAGCTGGCAACCTGTGGAATGTAATCAAAGTACACATCATTGTACTGCATACAAAACTTATGTATCACATTTCCACAAGGCTTTCCATTGTATCCATTGCAGTCACAAGTTCTGGTGGTTCTTTTAGCTTGCAAGGAAGATATGGTCCCACCAACCTTCTTAATAGAGTTTGCTGACTTGAAAATAGTAGAGACAGTAGATGGAGTCTTTTCTTTCCTCTCATGTCTGTGAATAATATCCAGCTTCACTTCGAGAGTAAGAGACTTCCTAGTCTTCTTAGCAACGCTAGGCGACATTGCAGAGCGTTTTGGTGGCATGTAGAGCGAGGGAAGACGAGCTACTGCTGATGCTGTTTTTGTTTTGAAATAGGGGGAGTGAGTGGTGTGCGCATTTTGTCCACGAGAGGCGCTGGTGTATTCAAAAGCCTGTCAGCTTGCATGATACGGCGGGGCTTTCAAACTTGGAAAAAATTACCTGGATAAAATTTTGTTAAAGTGAGTTTGGTGTTCGTTAAACGAGCAGATGGTAGTAAAAGGAAACATATGTTGTAGTGAATTTTGTTGTGTGAACGTTCATTAAGCGGGGTTGCCTGTATGCCCAAGATGAAGAAATCACTTATGATTTTTTGCCATTCGTGTAGAAACTTATGAAGTCTAGCAGTTTTGGATCTTTGGCTTACCTGAGTTAATGCCAGGAATTGGTGTGTCCCTGGCCTTGGTAGTTTTTTGTTTCAAAGTCTTGCTTAGAGGACTGATGCTAGTCTGCCTTGTAACCATACTTCTGGTGGCTGTAGGGGTGGAATCTGGAGGAAGTGTCTCTGTAAGAATTTTTTTTCCAAAGAATCCTCTTCTTTTAGGTTCTCCAAATTGGTGGTGGGTGGATTCTATCCAAGTTAAGAGTGAGTGTCGTCTACCTTCCATAGCTCAGTCCCCTTATGTTTCTGCTGTTTTTGCCTCCCTTTCTGTTTTTTCTTTTTTGGGGACAGCCACGGTTTTTCCCTCAGTGATACCAGTGGCTGACCTAGCTTGTCGGGTGGGGCGTGTAACCCATCCCTGTAAAATAAGTCCACAGCCGCCACCAGAGTTGGAGGTAGGGGTTGGGGTTGAGCCTCTAGGCACGGACGAGTCTCTAGCCATGACCCCAATTCTGTTTTGCTAGGGGAGTCCGACCGTGCAGATCCCTTGGGTGCGAAGGGACCAGAGGGGCATGCCTACCCATATGATGGATGCAGGGAAAAGTCTTGCAAGATCCCTGTGTCCTGAGAGGGACAGGAGGATCCCCTCGCCTTATTTTTAACTTTTGGGGGTGCCAGTGGGGTTGCCGAAATAGCCGTGCCATAGCCGAAAACGCGATAGCCGAATTGATCTTGGCATGAAGGCGGTTTTGACCAATGAGCGCTCAGATATCCCATGACATCATGGCTGGGTGCGCGATAGCAGGCATCTGAGGTCGCGATAATGAAATCTTAGCAGCTTTTCATGGGTGCGCGATAGCAATAAAATGCGATAGCCGAAGGTTGACTGTAGCATAACGCTGCTCAGCTTACCAGGCAAGGTGCTTGCCCATTTGCTATTGATGCATATCTGTAGTCACCTGCTGAAACACCAGAGACCTGAACAGTCTGGGTTCATACCCGGTGAATCAACAACTGACCAGATCCTAGCGCTTTGCGTACTGGTGGAGTACCGACGTGGATTTCAATAAGGGATGCTTGCAGCCTATGTTGATCTCAAGTAGGCATTTGATTCAGTGCATTGAGAGACACTCTGGGATATTTTGTGTCTCTGTGGGATTCCTGCAAGGACTATTGGTCTACTAATTGACCTCTTCTTCGGGAATGTGAGTGTTGTGAAGTGTAGAGGGGGACGTATCTAGCTTCTCTCCTGTGAATATGGGAGTGAGGCAGGGATGCGTGCTATCTCCATCACTTTTTAACTTGTGCATGGACTGGGTACTAGGAAGAGTTGTAGACCAAAGTCATTGTGGAGCATCTGTCAGCAATACTGAGATTACAGGTCTTGTTTTTGCTGATGATGCAGTAATCTTTGCTGAGTCACTGGAGGTTCTGGTAATGGCTCTAGAGGCACTGCATGAAGAGGTGGAGCCCTAGGACTCCAGGTTTCCTGGAGGCTATTGGATGAAACAGCACAGTCCATCCATGCATGTGGTGAGGACACTTAGATCTCGGAAAGCTTCACATACCTAGTGCGTAAAGATGGCGGGTCGAGCCAGGAAGTTGTATGACAGATTGGCCTGACCCACAGCATTATGAACTCACTCAACACGAGTATTTGGTGTTGTTGGTACCTGTGTAGATGGACAAAGATTCGCATCTTAAAGTCACTGGTGATCCCTGTTTTACTCTATGGTTGTGATACATGGATGCTGAACACCGATCTGAAGAGGCGAATTGATATCTTTGGTACTAGATGTCTTTGCAGGAGCATGGGGATACTGCTGGTATGACTTTGTGTCAAATCAACGATTGGTCTGTGAGACTGATTTGAGGCTCATTACCAGCATAGTCCGTCAATGCCAACTGTTCCTCAATGGGCATGTGGCATGCTACCTGGTAGCTGATCCTGCATATTAAGTTGTCTCCGAAAGGGATAAGCCAGCATGGAGAAGGTCATCCACAGAACTAATGGCTGTGGCAAGTTGATGTCTCTTGCTGAGAGTTACTTGCCACTGAAAGGAAGCCTGCATGGAGACTCGCGAGGCATTACCACCTGGAGTGGCGTCATAGGATATACGAGGCAACACCCATCCCCCAGTGTGTGCCCCAATGATTGATTGATTGATTGAAATTTTCCTGAGGTAAGTTTCCATGGTGTGAAAGGTTTCTGAACTGAATTTATTCTTTAGTTTCTCAGAGTCCTCAATTTGTTTTGTATATTGAGAGACATCATCTCCAAACAAAAATCTTGTCATGGGAACTGTGTGTTAACACAAGTGGTTGTACCTTGGGTTAATTTCATGCTTGATGAGGAATCTTTTCACCAAGTTATTGTGATAATTGGTATTCCCAAGTAAGGCTAAGGTCCCATTAATCAAAACCACTCCATGAGCAACACCTTCATGTCTAATGGTCTGTGTAATTCTATCTGGAGCCAGGAGTACCGTAATGATGATTGTGGCAGCTTTAAGAATGTCCTTGCTGACTTCTTTCATACGAAAATCAGCCTTCTTTGCCTCCACCTTGAGAGCTTCTAAGATCTGTGTATTGCACTCAACAGGTGCCAGTGCGTGACAGTTAGTGGGCCTCTTGGAAATATCATCATCCAAGATCTGTTTATAATCTTCCTTGCACATGCCATGATCAAATAGATGGTTCACTATATGTCTGAGTTATATAGGAGGATGCTGCTTAGTGTGGGTTCCTCATGAATTTCACCATCTTTGCCGCTGTCCTCATCATCTGATTTAAAACCGGCAGTACTCCCTGTTGAGTCTGTCAGCTCGCTCTCATATATTTGTATGGGGAGAAGATGTTCTGCCACACCACTGTGTTTAGTAGCCTCAGACGTGTCATGTCTACAGGTGGCATCGCTGACTGCCGCCTTGTTTACATTTTTGCCAGATGATCCTGAGATGCCTGGCTGTCTCTCATATGCAATATTTGCCTTCTCTGTCTTCATTTTTTCCATTTCTCTCCATAAATCAGCAATGATTTCTATCATCATAGCCCATGGAGTTGTGTTCACCTCATCCCTTGAGACGTAGGGAGAAGGGTCAGTGGATGGCTCTCTCGTTCCACCCTCGCAGACCGACTGCTGCTTGGACTCTTGTCATCACTCCTAACAGTTACTTCTGTGTGTTGAGCTCTCCCAGCGGGAAGAAGAGTTTCTAGACTTGTTTCTTCTGTGAAAATTTGCATCTCCTCCGTGAGAGGATCTGCTTTTCGTGCCCTCACACTGTTTTATTGGGGAACTGTCACCATTTGAAGCCATCATAGCGGAGCAATGCAGCAACACCTGCCTCATCGGTCTTCCCAACAAAACCAGCAGAGTCATTTGCTGGTAAAGTCTGATTTAAGGGGCATGTACCCGTTCCTTGATTGGAAAGCAGGTAAAATAACACGTAACCTGCTAAACAGGAAAAATAACCGTGAAACCTGAACCAGTCACAGTGAGAAACTGGGCATGCATCTTGATAGAGTGGGATTACCCAAGCAGTGGAACCATGCGTGCTTTGGGGTCCGAGGGGTCTCCAAGGGCACAGGTTCGAATCCTGTCCACGGTCCGAGTGTAGGTTGGGCTTCCTCACTCGGGGCAACGGTTTCCTAGCGGGTGGGCTTTGAGATAGGAAGTACACCAAAAAATATCCCCTTTAGCCCAGAAATTCCCGTGAAAATCCCACATGGTATAAAAAAAAAAAAAAAAAAAAACTGGGGGCACGGGGTGATGTGGTGTATCTAATGGGAAAGTATATTTCAGCAGAAAAGTGATTTGCTGAAGTAAAATTGCAATAAAGAGGTTGTGAAGGAGGGCTTAATATTAATAAATACTGATTGCTAAATAATATGAACCTTACAGTAAACCGCCCCCACTTGACGTATTAATTAGTCTGGCGAAACTACCCCCAAATGCGAATTTTGCCAAGCACGAGTTCTTATACCATATAAATTGTCTAAAAATACCTCAATCAGTCTTTGCTCATTGCCAAAGTCCCACTTTTGACTCCTAAATACCATCTTTCGAGTTAAAATAAAATCTTTTGCCTTCACATATTGGAACACATGTAAAAAACAGACCAATAAACAATAAATAAAGCTAATAAAACATAATATAAAGGCTGTAACTCCCGTTTTTCCGTCTGTTCCCCTTGCCCACTTTCGTCCTTGCTGCCACCACCATTGTCCTTACCCCCACCAGTAGCAACTCTTGTGCTTGTTGAGGCCATGTTGGCAGTAAATCGCCAGAATTCGTTCCTACGCTAGCAGAACAGAGGTTAGCACAAACAAAATGGATGAAGGGGATTCTCACACTTCATTCTGATAGGTTTAGAGAGAGGTCTGACGTCACCGGGGAGCCGCGTGGCTCACCATGCGGCCGCTAAGAGTCCACCAAGTTTGAATTAAAATTGCCAAGCGTGCACTCGGTGGTCTGTGGCCACCCTACCGCCAAAAGTGAATTTCACCAAGCTGAGATTTGCCAAGTGTGGGAGCTTACTGTATTTAATTTTTAGTGTTATGAAAATTATATATGAAAAATAGTCTTGTTTCCATATTTTCTTTCTAATAAATGTAAGAAAAACTATATTATCTTAACTTTTTTTTTGCCTGTAGAACATAAATCTTTTCTATAACAAATCATTGAAACTGAGACATCACAGTTGGACTTTCCTTGATAAGTTTCAGTTGTTTTCTTTATTGATCTTTTCATAATTTCATAATTTTCCTGATATTATCTTTATTATCTCTCTCTCTCTCTCTCTCTCTCTCTCTCTCTCTCTCTCTCTCTCTCTCTCTCTCTCTCTCTCTCTCTCTCTCTCTCTCTTCTGTTGAACTAAGTTGACTATAAACCATGTTGCATTCATTTTCTAAACATGCAAAAGAAAGACAAAAATGTATAAACAAATTTAGGAAAGGAAAAAATATAGCACAGTATAGAGATTCACTGAGTATCCACAAATAAAGTATGTGCACCAGTGGGTTGTATTGCAGAGAAGTCTTAGATTTTTCAAGGTATGTGATGCTACCCACCAGTGGGCAAACACTTTGATGTTGTCAGTGTGTTTGGGTGTACTCCCAGATAGCACTCACCTTTTCTCACTTCGCTGGCTTGACCAGCACTGACGTAATGACAGTTTATTTTTATTGCAGTGCGGGAGAGCTCGCCATGCTGCCAAACGCAGGGAACGAGTTAAATCAGTATTTAATGAAGAGGGAGAGCTCATGGAGCCAAACATCCAAGCGAGACAGTAAGGATTAATAGACAGACGTCATAGTACAAAAACAGAAAATTAGAAAATTATTAGAAAAAGTGGATGTAAGAAAGGAAATGGGGTCAGATGGAGCATCAGGATGGGCACAGAGAATGTAGAGAGCACAGTGGAACCATGTGTGCTTTGGGGTCCGAGGGGTCTCCAAGCGCACGGGTTCAAATCCTGTCCACGGTCTGAGTGTAGGTAGGGCTTCCTCACTCGGGGCAACGGCTTCCTAGCGGGTGGGCTTTGAGATAGGAGGTACCCCAAAAAGTATCCCCTTTACCTCATAAATTCCCGTGAAAAAGACCACATGGTGTACAAAAAAAAAACAATTTGGGGTGTAAACAACTCTCTAATGGAAGGGAAGGTACCTAAGGAATGATCCCAATATACAAATGAGGAAAAAAGACTGAGCCCCAAAATTATAGACCAGTGTGACTAACTAATGTTGTGAGAGAGATCTGTAAAATTGTTATTAAAGAAAAAATGATTACAGTATCTGGAGGGAAATGGAATAATTAATAACTCCCAATTCGGCTTCAGAAAAGGAAGATCATGCATAACAAATTTACTGAGCTTTTATACAAGAGTAATAGATGAAGTACAAGGGAGAGATGGATGGGTAAACACAGTGTAGCTAGATATTAAGAAGGGTTTTGACAGAATACCACATAGAAGACTCCTATGGAAAATAGGAAGGGAGGAATTAAGGGAAATATCTTAAACTGGATGACAGACTATTTAACAGATAGGGAAATGAGGACAATGATAAGAGACACCCCATCAAGCTGGAGCACAGTAACCATGAGCATACCACAAAGTTCTGTGCTGTCACCAATTATGTTCCAAGTATATGTCAATGATATACATTAGGGTTTGAGTAGCTACAGAAATTTGTTTGCAGATGATGCAAAGCTTTTGAGAGTAATAAGGAACATCAAGAACTGTGTGGAATTGCAGAAAGATATTGACAAGATCTGGAAGTGAAGTCAAAAGTGGAAGTTACAAATTAATACCAAGAAATGTCATGTAATGGAAATTGGTAAAAGTAATAGAAGACCTACATGGTAAAATAAAATCAGAGAAGAGATTATTGTGAAACAGAGTGAAGAGAAAGACCTGCGAGTGATTATACAAGACACCCTGACTCCAGACTGACACATAAATGGACTATTCAATTCATCATACAAGACACTAACTAACATCAGAATGGCATTCAATTGCATGGATAAGAGTATGATGAAAAGATCATTACCACTATGGTAAAACATAGGAGTATGGTCACCATATATGCAGAAAGACATCATATCAATAATGAAAAAGAGTGAAGAGAAAGACCAGGGAGTCATTAAACAAGACACCCTAACTCAAGACAGACACATAAATGGACTATTTGCTTCAACATACAAGAAGACACTAACTGACATCAAGTTGGCATTCAATTATTTAGATAAGAGTATGATGAAAAAGATGATAACCACTATGATAAGACCTAGACTGGAATATGCAGCAGTGGTATGGTCAACATATAGGCAGAAAGACATCAAGAAATTAGAAAGAATCCAAAGAACTGTTACAGAGATGGTCCCCAAAAATAAAGGGTCTTACTATGAAGAAAGACTGAAGGAGGTGGAACTACCAACTTTAAAGGATAGATGGGAAAGAGGAGACATAATAACGATGTATAAGTTAGTAAACCGTATGGAAAGGATTGATAGATAGATAAGACCTGCTAACACTGATGGAGGATGGAGATAGTTGAACAAGAGGACATTCCAAGATCAAGAAATTTAGTGTCTGAGGAACATTAAGAAGTTCAGTTTCCCACATAAAATAGTGGACATCTGGAATGAAATAAGTGAAGAGATTGTAACAGCAGAAGGTGTGCACAAATTTAAAGAAAAGTTGAATAAGTGTAGATATGGAGACAGGTCACTGTGAGCCCTGCTTGAACTCTGTAACATACAACTAAGTAAATACAACTAGGTAAATACACATATTATTTGCTAAGGAATATTGGAGTAGCATTTCACTACATGGACAAAGAAATGATGAAGAAATTGATAAGTACTATGATAAGACCCAGATTGGAATATGCAGGAGTAGTGTGGACCCCTCATAAAAAGAAACACATAAGGAAGTTGGAGAGACTACAAAAAAATGGTTACAAGAATGGTTCCAGAATTTGAAGGGATGACATATGAGGAGAGACTAAAGGCTATGGATCTACCAACCCTGGAACAAAGAAGGGAGAGAGGAGATCTGATACAAGTTTATAAATTGATCAACGGAATGGATCAAGTGGATAATGAGAAACTGATCCTGAGAGAAGAATATTACATTCGAAGCACAAGATCGCATAGTAAAAAGCTGAGAAAGGGAAGATGTCTGAGAGAAGTTAAAAAATATAGTTTACCGCAAAGATGTATTGAGACGTGGAACAGTTTAAATGAAGAAGTAGTGTCTGCAACGAGTGTGCATACTTTTAAAGTAAGATGGATAAGTGTAGATATTGAGACGGGGCCACACGACCATAAAGCCCAGGCCCTGTAAAACTACAACTAGGTAAATACACACACACACACACCAATGGGAATGAAAGAGAATGAAGAACAGGAAAAAGAGCTCCAGAAATTAAAAGAAAGGATAAAAAGAGTGGAAGAAAACAAAACTAGGCTAAGAACAGAAAATGAAGAATTAAAAAAAGGAAGTAGCTAACTACAAGAAATTGCTGGAAGAAAGACTTGGTAAAGCCGAGAAAGAAAAAGAGAAGCTGAAAGATCTAGTTAACAAAGAAGAGGAAAGAGTACGAGACATGATTAAAAAAGAAGTACAGGCATGGAGAATCCAAGATAAGAGAGACAAGGAATCATTTCTGGAAGTATTTCAAGAACAGTTAAAAGAAAGAGATGAAAATATGACAAGCAAAATGATAGGAGTCCTGAAGAAAAAAGAAAATTTAGTAAGAGAAATTGCAGAAAAAAAAGTGTAATTATTTTTGGCCTGAAAGAAAAAAATGTAAAATATAGACCAAGAAGATGAAATTAAATCAGTAAAAGACCTACTAAAACATCTACACTTAACCCTCAGTTATTGCGCCCAATTGGGGCCGAAATAGCCACGCCATAGCCGAATATGCGATGGCCGAATTGAACAACTAATGCTGAAAATTGTTATTGGTGCCACAACCACAAATTTTACTCCTAATATCCCTCATTTTTATCTTTTTTTAATTACTGTATAATCCATTGGTACCAATTAAAACATGTCAAGGTCTTATTGGTTTACGTTCGGCGATGGTAGGAGGATAGCGTGGAGGGTTGGTGGCCATTGTGACCACGAAAAATGGTAGAATCTGGCTATCACTGTCTAGTGGCCAATGAGCGCTCAGATATCCCATGACGTCATGGCTGGGCGCGTGATAGTAGGCATCTGAGGTCGTGATAATGAAATTTTAGCAGCTTTTCATGGGTGCGTGATAGCATTAAAACGCGATAGCTGAAGTCATGATAGCTGAGGGTTGACTGTAAATGACGAGGATAGACAGAACTTAGAAGAGAAGTATATATATATATATATATATATATATATATATATATATATATATATATATATATATATATATATATATATATATATATATATATATATATATATATATATATATATATATATATATATATATATATATATATATATATATATATATATATATATATATATATATATATATATATATATATATATATATATATATATATATATATATATATATATATATATATATATATATATATATATATATATATATATATATATATATATATATATATATATATATATATATATATATATATATATACAGTACCCTTCCGAGTTTAGCGCTTGCTTTCTTCTTAAGATATAGTGCCAAACTCGAGGATCGCTAAACTCGGGGTATTGAAAACAATGTAAAAACGCTTATTCATTCTGGCCCAGGACGAAGCTGATTTTTTTTCCTCCCCACTTTACTCCCTTATTTCAAAATACCAATAAATTGGTGGGTGTATTCAGTTTCAGTGAAGAATGCTCTTGTTAAGACGAAAAAAACTGGGATACACACTTTATTGAAAAGAACAAAAAGAGAAAAGAAATAATAAGAACTCTAACAGCACATAATCTCACTCTGGGGCATGGTCCGCTAGTGCAAAGCCTTCAAATTCGTTGCCCAAATCCACGGGGGCTACATTATCTTCGACCAGCAGCTCATCACCATCATCATCCTTCTCAGCAACAGCAGCAGGTGGTGTGTCTTCTCGCTTGTCACGGTTACTGAAGTATCTTGTGATCAAGGCCTGTTGTCCTTTTTTCATTCGTGCTTCGTACATCTGTTTGTATTCATTTAATCACTTTTGAACTGCGCGGATGCATGTCACACGTCGGTCAGAATTTGAATCAAAATTGCAAATGGCCTCCTTTAATTTTTCTGTAATTGCAAATATTTCTGTTAATTGGTAAACAGTTAGCTCATCTTCCTTTTCCTTTTCTTCTTCTTTTTCTTCTTCCTCGTGCTCCTCTTCAAGCATGTCTTCCACACTAGGTTCAGCGACTCTCTCTCCAATAAGATTTTCTATGTCAGCAGCACTGACAATGTCATACCCACTGATGGGTAATGTTTTGGCCAGCTGAAGCAGTGAGCCCATAGCGGCCGCTACACTCTGTCTCTCCTGTGTTGTGCTGAGCTCACGGGCACCGCTACTCGTTTCTGCTTCATCCACGGGAAAACTCTCCTCCAACCGTGTTTCACTGTAGCAGCATTGACAAAGTTCCAGCATTCCACCATTAAGTCCACAGCTTTCTTGATATCAAAATTACGAAAGAAATTCTGTGCTGTCATAATTTCCTTGGGTCTACCTGGTGCTGGCAACACTGTATGGGAGCTTGCCTCACCTGTCTGATGCATTGCTCGTGAGTTATGCAGGGCTCCAACCTGTGGTGCAGTGCTCAGTGGCATATAAGAACTATCAAGATACTGGTGGAAGAGGGCTAAGGACGCGTGCACACGTGGTCAGCTCAGTCAGCCAACTGCAGGAGTCTTGGGGCAGCATGTGACGACGCCCGAAGTAAACGCGACCGATACTTGTCAAAGCAGCGCGAAACTCGGGGCGATACAGCGCCAAACTCGGGATGGTAAGAATTTAGGACTAAGCGCCAAACTCGAGGATCGCGAAACTCGGATAGCACTAAACTCGGGAGGGTACTGTATATATATATACACATATATATAAAGAAAAATAGAAACAAGGAGGAAAGGAAGAGACAATGAACTGGTGGCAGAAGCAAGAGAAAAAAAAAAATAATGAAAGGTCAGAGTAAGAGAAGAGGCATTTTTTTGGAGAATTATAGGAGACAGGATAAGGAAATGGTATATAAAAGAGAAGGAAGAGAAAAAAAATGGAGCATGTTTAACTAAAAATGATAAGAACAAGAGATTAAAAATGATGTACAGTATATGAACATAGATGGGGTTTTATCAAGTGAATTAGAATTAAGAGGTTACATAAAGAAGAACCAGATATTGTATGCCTGGTGAAAACAAAGTTAAATGAGGTAATAAAAATAGACATAGATAAAAAGTATAATATATGGAGGAGAGACAGAGTGGGTAAAAGAGGAGGAGGAGTCATGATGATGTTAAGGAAAGAGATGGTGGTAAATCAAGTGGAGTGTGGGGAAGGAAAATCAGAAATACTGTATATTAAGATACATATTAATAAAAAAAAATTAACAATCATTAGAATATATGTGCCACCAAAAACAAATTCATGGACCAATCAAGAATATAAAGACATGATAAATGACACAATAAGGAGTCTTAACGAGAATCATTAAAGAAAGGAGAAAAGTTATATTAGTAGATATCAACTGTAAGGTGGAGGACTGAGAAAATTATGAAAGTGGTATGGGGGAAGAAGCCTGGGGAGATAGATTCCTGAATCTAATGATAGATAATATGATGGTACAAAGAGTAAAGGAAAACACAAGATTCAGAGGAAACGATGAGTCGGCGAGATTGGACCTAGTTTTTACAAGGGGTATACAAATGAACGATGATATAAGACGTAAGTGCCCATTGGGAACTATTGACCATGTAATATTAGAAATGGATATAGAAGAGGGAAAGGAAGATAGAGACGAATCATACAAAGGAGACCAATTAAATAACAGAAAGGCTGATATTGAAAACCTCAAGAGCGGTTTTAAAAACATAAAATGGGAGGAGATGGAAAACTCAGAGATGGTGCAAGAGAAGTATAACTTATTTTTGGAAATATACAAAACAGGAGTCAGGGAATATGTCCCAAAATATAGACCTAAAGAAGAAGGAAAGAAAGATTGGTTTAATGCAAGGTGTGCTAGGGTAAAGGAGAAAAGAGATGGAGCATGGAAAAGGTGGAGAAGAAAAAGAAATACAGAAAATAAGGAAAACTTCAAAACAGCAAGAAATAAATATGCTAAGGTGAGAAAGGAAGAAGAAAGGAACTATGAAAAGGACATTGTCGAAAAATGTTAGGAACAACCAAAATTGTTCTACAGATTCATAAATGGAAAAATAAGACAAAAAGAAACAATAGAAAGGTTAAAAGGAGAGAACGGGATGGTGGAAGACCCAAAAAGTATGGCAGAACTGTGAAATAGTAAATTTCAGGAGGTCTTTACTAAGGAATCCAAATTTGAAAGACCACAGGGTAATAGAGAGACTGTCCATATAAAAAAAGAGATTAAAGTAACCAAGCTTGAAATAAAAGAGTTGATTACAGAATTAGATGAGGAGAAGGCAATGGGACAGGATGAAGTCTCAGGCAGAATATTAAAAGAACATAGAGAAGAACTAGCAAGTCATAAAATCATAAAATGCTCAACAGAAAATGGAACAGTACCAGTAGAACTACAACTAGATAAATACACACACACACACACACACACACACACACACACACACACACACACACACACACACACACACACACACACACACACACAGAGGGAAAGGAAGATAGAGACAATTCATACAAAGGAGACCAATTAAATTACAGAAAGGCTGATATTGAGAATCTCAAGAACTATTTTAAAAACATAGACTGGGAGGAGATGGAAAACTCAGAAACAATGCAAGACAAATATAACTTATTTTTGGAAATATACAAAACAGGAGTCAGGGAATATGTCCCAAAATATAGACCTAAAGAAGAAGGAAAGAAAGATTGGTTTAATGCAAGGTGTGCCAAGGCAAAGGAGAAAAGAGATGGAGCATGGAAAAGGTGGAGGAGAAATAGGAATCCAACAAATAAGAAAAACTTCAAAGCAGCAAGAAATGAATATGTTAAGGTGAGGAAGGAAGAGGAAAAGAACTTCGAAAAAGACATTGTCGAAAAATGTAAGGAGCAACCAAAATTGTTCTATAGATTCATAAATGGAAAAATTAGGCAAAAAGAAACAATAGAAAGGTTAAAAGGAGAGAACGGGATGGTGGAAGACCCAAAAAGTATGGCAGAACTATTAAATAAAAAATTCCAGGAGGTCTTTACTAAGGAATCCAAATTCGAGAGGCCACAGAGTAATAGAGAGACAATCTATATGAAAGAGATTAAAGTAACCAAGCTTGAAATAAAAGAGTTAATGAAGGAACTGGATGAAGAGAAGGCAATGGGACCGGATGAAGTCTCAGGCAAAATACTGAAAGAATGTAGGGAAGAACTAGGAAGTTCCATATACAACATCATAAAATGCTCAATAGAAAATGGAACAGTACCAGTAGAATGGAAAAGAGCTGAGGTGGTTCTCATATATAAGAGCGGAAGGAAGGAAGAACCTTTAAATTACAGACCGGTATCACTAACTAGTGTAATATGCAAGATGTGTGAAAGAATAATAAAGAAACAATGGATCGAGTTCCTTGAAGACAACAAATTAATATCAAATAGCCAATTTGGTTTTAGAAAAGGATGGTCTTGTGTAACTAATTTATTGAGTTTCTATTCTAGAATAGTTGAAAGAGTACAAGAGAGAGATGGATGGGTTGACTGCATTTACGTTTGACAAAGTGCCACATGCAAGATTACTGTGGAAGTTAGAGGAGAAGGGTGGCTTAAAAGGAAGTACATTGAGATGGGTAGAAAATTATTTGAGGGGGAGAGAAATAAGGACAGTAGTTAAAGATATGAAGTCAAAGTGGAGAGCAGTAGAAAGCGGAGTGCCACAGGGGTCAGTATTGGCACCAATACTTTTCCTCATTTATATTAACGACATGGCAGAAGGAGTGAACAGCTACATAAATTTGTTTGCGGGCGATACAAAACTGTGCAGAGTTATAAAGCAAAAGGAGGATTGTGAAATACTGCAAGAAGACCTAAATAAGATCTGGGAATGGAGTAAGAAGTGGGAAATGGAATTCATTGTGAACAAAAGTCATGTCATGGAAATGGGAAAGAGTGAAAGACGACTTATGGGAATCTATAAGATGGGAGATGGAGTAGAACTGGAGAAAGTCAAAAAGGAAAAAGACTTAGGAGTGACGATGGAAGAAAATAATCAACCAGTAAGCCATATTGATAGAATTTTTAGAGAAACATATAATTTGCTAAGGAATATTGGAGTAGCATTTCACTACATGGACAAAGAAATGATGAAGAAATTGATAAGTACTATAATAAGACCCAGATTGGAATATGCAGGAGTAGTGTGGACCCCTCATAAAAAGAAACACATAAGGAAATTGGAGAGGCTACAAATAGCTACAAGAATGGTTCCAGAATTTGAAGGGATGACATATGAGGAGAGACTAAAGGCTATGGATCTACCAACCCTGGAACAAAGAAGGGAGAGAGGAGACCTGATACAAGTTTATAAATTGATCAACGGAATGGACCAAGTGGATGATGAGAAACTGATCCTGAGAGAAGAATATGACATCCGAAGCAGAAGATCGCATAGTAAAAAGCTGAGAAAAGGAAGATGTCTGAGAGATATTAAAAAATATAGTTTCTTGCAGAGATGTATTGAGATGTGGAACAGTTTAGATGAAGAAGTAGTGTCTGCAACGAGTGTGCACACTTTTAAAGTAAGATTGGATAAGTGTAGATATGGAGACGGGGCCACACGAGCATAAAGCCCAGGTCCTGTAAAACTACAACTAGGTAAAAATACACACACACACACACACACACACACACACACACACACACACACACACACACACACACACACACACACACACACACACACACAGAAAAGTAGAAGAGTGTGTTTATATTTGGGATGAAAGAACAAAATATAACATATAAGCCTAAGAGAATTAAGGAAGAATTAAAAACGGTAAGAGATCTGTTAAAAAATCTAAATGATGAAAAAAAAGACCTACAAGAAGAAGTGGAAGAGATCCATAGACTGGGTCCGTATAAGGAGGGAGTAAGGAGACCGATTAAAGTACTACTGAAGTTACAACAATATGCGGAGGATATCTTATATAGAACATCAAAATTAAGAGAGGTAGAAGGTTGTAAAGAGGTGTACGTAAGAAAAAATAGAAATGAGGAAGAGAGGAGAAGATATAAGGAATTGTTGGAAGAGGCGAGAAGGAAAAATGATGAACGGTCTGAAGAGAAAAAAGAAAAGTTTCTTTTGGAGAGTTATAGGAGAGAGAGTCAGAAAGTGGTATGTGGAGAGAAGGAATGCGGAGGAACCCCTAGAGAGAGCAGTGGGTGGACCGTAATGTATACTAATATAGATGGGATACTGTCAAATAGATTGGAATTGCAAGACTATATGATGGTGGAGAAACCTGATATAGTGTGTTTGATTGAGACAAAATTACATGAAAAAGCAAAGGTAAATTTGGATAATAGATATAATATATGGAGAAAGGATAGAGAGGGTAAAGGTGGAGGATGAGTTATGATTATGACGAAGAAGGAGATAAATGTGGATAAGGTTTGGTATGGGAAGAACAATGCAGAAGTGATAAGCATAAGGTTAAAAAGTGATGGAAAAGAATTAATAATCATGGTGACCTATGAACCTCTTAAAACAAAATCTTGGACATTAAGGGAATACGACAATATGATCAAGGATACTTTACAGAGTTTGGAAAGTGTATTAACTGGAAAAAGAAAGGTGATACTAGTAGGAGATTTTAATTGTAAGGAGGTGGATTGGGAAAATCTAGTAAGTGGTGTTGGAAAGGAAGCATGGGGAGAGAGATTCCTTAATCTAATGATGGAAAATATGATGGAACAGAGGGTGAAAAAAAATACTAGATATAGATATGATGAACTGGCTAGACTGGATTTGGTGTTACCACGAGAAGTGTACCTATGTGGGGATATACAATACAAATGTCCATTGGGGAAGAGTGATCATGTGGTTATGGAAATGCAGATGGCAATAACACAGCGAAGGAAAGATGAAACAAGGAGAATTATAGATTGGCGAGAAATGAGTATGTGAGGGTAAGGAGGGAGGGAGAAAGAAAATTTGAAAAAGATATTGTAGACAAGAGTAAGGAACATCCAAAATTGTTTTACAGGTTCATAAATGGTAAACTTAAAAAGAGAGAGTCCGTTGAAAGGTTAAAAGGAGAGCAAGTGATAGTAGATGACCCTAAAAATTTTGCGGAATTGCTAAAAAATAGGTTTCAACAAGTATTTACTAAAGAAACAATGTTTGTAAAGCCTCAGAATGTAGAAAGAAATGTGCACATGGATGACATTAAGATACCTAAAAAGGAGTTATATAAAATGTTGGAGGAACTTAAAGATGATAAAGCGATGGGACCAGATGAAGTTTCAGGCAAATTATTGAAGGAATGTAGAGAAGAATTGATAGATCCATTATATGATATTATAAGGTGCTCATTAGAAACCGGGGAAATTCCGGTAGAGTGGAAAAGAACTGAAGTGGTGCCCATTTATAAGGGAGGCAGTAAGGAAGAGCCTCTTAACTATAGACCTGTGTCTTTAACAAGTGTGGTCGGTAAGATTTGTGAGAAGGTGATAAAGAAATATTGGATACGGATCCTGGAGGATCATAAGTTATTATCGGATCATCAATTTGGGTTTAGGAAAGGGAGGTCATGTGTAACAAATCTACTGAGCTTTTATTCGAGTGGTTGACAAAATACAAGAGAGAGAGGGATGGATGGACTGTGTATATTTGGATTTAAAAAAAGCTTTTGACAAGGTACTGCACTTGAGACTTCTATGGAAATTAGAGATTTATGGAGGACTGAAGGGAAAAGTGTTAAAGTGGATGGAAAACTACTTGAGATGGAGGGAGATGAGAACGGTAATAAGGGATGCAAAGTTGGACTGGTTGGTGGTGGAGAGTGGAGTCCTACAAGGTTCAGTGCTGGCACCAATACTTTTCCTTGTCTATATTAATGATATGCCAGAGGGAGTAAACAGTTATATTAATTTGTTTGCGGATGATGCGAAGTTGTGTAGGTGTGTGAAGAGTGAAGAAGATTGTGAAATTTTACAGGCAGATCTGGATAGGATTTCGGAGATGGAATTTAATCTGAGCAAAAGTCATGTAATGGAGATGGGGAAGAGTGGAAGACGGCCAAGAGGGTCATATAAGATGGGTGAAGAAGTAGTATTGAAAAAGGTGGAAAAGGAAAAGGATTTGGGAGTGATAATACAAGACCATGGGCAGTTTGAGGCTCATATTGACAAGTAGTTTGCAGAAACATATAATTTGATTAGAAATATTGGATTAGCCTTTCATTATATGGATAAAGATATGATGAAGAAATTAATTAGTATGGTAATTAGACCAAGATTGGAATATGCTGGGGTGGTTTGGTCCCCTTATAAAAAGAAGCATATAAGGAAGTTGGAGAGATTGCAGAGAATGGCAACAAGAATGGTTCTGGAATTGGCAGAAATGACCTATGAGGAGAGATTAAAAGAAATGAATTTGCTTACCTTGGAACAAAGAAGAGAAAGAGGAGATTTAATACAGGTTTATAAACTGTTGAATGGTCAGGATGAAGTGGATAATGAGCAAATGATTTTGAGAGAGGAAAATTTAAATAGAATTACGAGATCGCATAGTAAAAAGATAGCCAAGGGAATATGCTTGAAGGATGTGAAGAAATATAGTTTCCCACAAAGATGTGTGGAGGTGTGGAATAGTTTGAGTGAGGAGGTGGTGTCAGCGAGGAGTGTGCATAGTTTTAAAGGAAGATTGGATGTGTGTAGATATGGAGACGAGGCCACACGAGTATGATACCGAGGCCCTGTAAAATTACAACTAGGTGAATACACACACACACACACACACACACAGAGAGAGAGAGAGAGAGAGAGAGAGAGAGAGAGAGAGAGAGAGAGAGAGAGAGAGAGAGAGAGAGAGCGAGCAATGGCTGACAAAAGTGCAGACGATAGACTCTAAATCTAAAGCTATCCAATCACTTGATTTTTTCTTTTTTTATTGGTCTTTGAAAGTCTACAATTTCATTTCTTTCTTCTTTTGACTGAGGTTAATTTAGTATGAAGTGGACTAAGTTTTTTCTTATAAATGACATGATGAGCAAATTCTTTCTTTAGCATGATGGTGAAAGTGATGTAAACAACACAGCTGTCTGATCTCTCTCTCTCTCTCTCTCTCTCTCTCTCTCTCTCTCTCTCTCTCTCTCTCTCTCTCTCTCTCTCTCTCTCTCTCTGTGCGTGTGTGTGTGACAGTGTTATTATCCTTGCTTGCCCAGCAACATTCAAACAGAAATGCATTACTTTTTGAACGTCAATAACTTGTACTCCAATAACGTGGATTTGGTGATCAGTTGGACTCTGACCCAGGGACTAAAGTTTGAGCTGAATTCCCCGGCCATTTTTTTTTTTTTTTTTTTTTTTTTTAATGAAATTTGTTTTTCTCTTTCCTGTATCTTGCTTTCTTTTGACATCATAAAAAATCTAATTACAATAAAAAATTGCGTTTTAGTTGTAGTTTAAATTGATACCAGACAAAAGTCGATCAGTTTATACCAATTTTGCGAAAATTTTTGAAGTGTATAAAAACACTTTTCGAAACATTCATTCCTTGAGATTTTCATGATTTCATCCTTGTTTTACTGTTTGTATTCATCTGATTGACATGAAATTTTCATACATGATTGCATATATATAATGGTAACTTCCTGGAGCATGATAGAATGATAATGCATCAGATCCCCACTTCTGTAGAAAATATTATTCACTCATACATGAGGGTTCAGAAGGTGCCATCAGCATCGTCACGGCAATCTGCTGTTTTACCAATGAACTGGACACTCTCTGAGTTGTTAGTAGTGTGTTGAAGTGAAATAATGAGACTAAATTGATTATTACTCGCATTCTGCCGCAAAATAATCTTTTGTACAGTGAAGACTTAATACTCGAACATCTTAATAGTCAAACTTTTCAATACTTGAATGCAAAAGTTTGATTTAATACTTGAAAAAAATACCTGATAGTCGAACATCCACGCTCATGGTTGTAAACAAAGGCTCCATAGCCTCTCCCTCACCTCTCTGCCTGTTGTGCTACTGCAGTATTCAGAATAACATTCTTGTGTGTTCTGTCTTTAGTGTATCATTTATAAATTTACATTAACACCAAAGGCGTATTAGTGATGAAAACAGCAGGACACATGGTTGTAAACAAAGCTCTGGCCTCCCTCACCACCACCAATATTGTCCCATTCTGATACAGTATTAATGGCAAAAGAAAACTGCTGGTATTCTGGTATACTGGATACTGGTTTGCATCCCTAGTCCTGCCACAGTCTTGAAAAAAACAACATTCTTCTGCGTTCTGTCAGTAGTTTTCATTTTAAAAACTTACAATCGCACCAAAGAGACCTATTGGTGGTGAAAATAAGGAATCTAGTGAAAGTGGAAGTGTTAGTGAGCCACATCCCTCCACTAGTGAGTTCACAGGAATTACACCAGACGTTTTCATGGATGGTGACTTGTCCTCGAACGACCTCCCTCCTTCTCCCCACCCTTCTCCCCTTCACTTACGATACGTACAAATAAAAAAAAAAATTACATTGAAATTTTTATAAACTTGGTTTTGCTAAGATTAGAGCAAATTACCTGATTTATAGGTATTGATAGTCAAACTTTTTGATACTCGAACAGCCATTTGGAATGAATTAAGTTCGAGTAATGACTCTCCACTGTATTAGTGTTATTTTGAGAGTTATGTGATATATAGTTGTCACGATGAAGGTAGTGAGAAAAAACAAAAACAATGTTTGAAAAGATCATAGCAGTCTTTTGATATAGAGAGAGAGAGGGTGGAGAAGCATGGCAGTGTGGAGTGGGGGTGAGACGAGAGGGTCTCAGAGGGGAGAGATAATATGCGTGATGGAGGGAGGTGAGGGTTCAAGGTCAGCCACAGCTGTCTCGCAATAATGCAGTGATAATGATACATTTGTTTTTTGTTGTCTTCTCTTTTTCTTGAAGTTTCTGATTTTAATTGTCGTCAATTCATGCCTGTAAGGACGTTATTTCTGGAAAATGTAGAGAGCTAAATGATGTATCTCCCCTCTTGATGCCTGGCCATATACTGTGTATGGACTTGAGTCGTGTCATTACACAACCTGGTGGGAAGAGTAGTTAATTATAAAAAGATAGACTACACCATCTGGTAATTTAGGGTCTGAAGGTTTTGGAGAGACAATAGTAATCCCAAAATTTTTAATCTCCCCAAAATTGAATAATTGAATTCTGCACCACCCCTCTAAAGTCCGAGTTGAACTAGCCCCCACTTTTTGGACAAGGATTCGTATGTCTGACATTTGCATTTGTTGGACCAACTTTTCCCCTATTAGTCTGAGTTAGTGATGGTCAACAGTACAAGCATTTCACTTTGGCAGGCTGGGACCAGAAATCACCATGAGTGTCAATCCGGTGACTCCACAGGCAAGCAGTCACTCTCTCTCTCTCTCTCTCTCTCTCTCTCTCTCTCTCTCTCTCTCTCTCTCTCTCTCTCTCTCTCTCTCTCTCTCTCTCTCTCTCTCTCTCACAAAGTACTAGATCACATTGCAGATTACTGTCTTAGATTGGTTATGAGGGTGGCCATATGGTGAGTTTGTAGCAGGGCAATACTCTATAGCAAGAGTTTATAAAAGGTGTGGGCTGTTAGGTACTGGGCACTTGGCAGGGTCGCAGTTCCCTGCTAAGATGTCACATTTAGGTTGGGTGAACACTTTTCTATAGAGAACATGCCTTAATGAGGTAGTCTACTCTGAAAATTATGATCCCTTGTCTTCCTCCCCTCCTTTGTCACCTCAGGAATGTCCTTCAGGCAGTCACTAAATGCTTGTTTAAGAAGTTACTGGATCACATGGGAATCAGTCATTACAATAAATAGGAAACTATATCTTGCTAAGACAAATTTTTATTACTCTACCCTTCTTAAACAATAATGAACTTTTATATTTCAGCATTGAGTGTAGAATAAGATGGATTAAATTATCAAAGTAATTTTTTCCATTATTAGAAGAGAAGAGAAAAAAGGGAAAGGAGGTGTTAAAGGGTCTTACAGACAAACCGCTCTCAGTAATGGACAATTCGCAGTAATGGTCACACACTCGTCCCCAAAAGTGTCTTTTATCATGAGGCACCACTGTAATATGCTTTCAGATTTCCTAATTCAGAATTCTCTACACGTTCTACCAATGCTCATGTAGCATTCAAATTAATGTCAAAGGACAGCTAAGGCTATGGGCTTTACAATGATATTTCATTCAATAACATAAGTTTATTAGGAGAGAAAATACAGAAGACTGAAGTTAGGTATTTTTTTTGTGTGAGTATGCCCACATTAGAGGCCAAGCACATCAAAACATGTTTGTGATTTGAGGGTTATTACAGATTACAACACTTAATGAGTTCCTTTGGAATATAATCCTCTGTGAAACTAGGGCTTCACTGGATAGGAGCATTTGTTTGAGTGAATGATCATTCCACAATGTGCACTCTGGTCTTGGGAAGGGGGACACTAGAATGATAGTAAGTACAAAACATTTTTATATTTATCTTAATTTTATTGCTCTACTCTTGTATTTATTTACTTTGTTTATGTAACATTTTATTTATTTAGCTAGTAATGTATTTACATATGGCATTTTGAGTTTTATAGCTTTAAGGGGGCATTTATATAAAGATACACAACACTTTAATGGGAGCTTAGTATAAAGATAATTTCTAATTATGTTGATGTCATTGCTTTATTCATGTGTGTATGTTATTTATGTGTTTTATACAATAAGTGTATTTAGATGTAATGTTACATGGGTTTTAAGAGGCACATATAAAGGTCTTGGAATGCATTACTCTTTTTTTTTTTTTTTATTTATATTTTTATTCATTCATTCTTAAATCTGTTATATGATTGTTCGCTTTATGATTGGATTTTCAGGGATAGATTACAATTGTATATCAAGGAATACCTGTACTTCAGTCAACAATGCCACTAAACACTGCACCAGAGGTTGGAGCCCCCACATGAAATGTTGATACATATTCCTATGATTTTTCTCCTTTCTCCTATTCAATAAGGTGTTTTTCATTTTTTTTTTATCTATACAAAAGCCTTATTCACTGAAATTGCAACACAATCATCTATTTCAAGATGTGAATTTTGAGATAAGGGAGTAAAATGCAGGTGGTAAGGGTGAATTAACTTTTAACAGGTTGGAATGAATAAGCTTTTTTTCATTGTTTTCAATACCAGGAGTTTCAAGATCCCCAAGTTTAGTCCTATACATAAGAAATTAAGCAACCACAAACTTGAGAGAGGGGTGTACATATAGGTTTCTTGCTTTACCTAATGAATCATGTGGTTTGGTGACAGCTATGCTTCAGGTATTAGATGATGATGGTGGATGACTGGGATGTAACACATTGATAAAAGAAACCAGCCTTGACCTAGCCAAGAGTAAAAGATTGTTACTTAGTTTGACCTGATAACTAAGCTATATTTCCTTTTTTATGCTGACAAAACTATATTGATTATTGTTAGAAGAGTTTGTGTAAATTTGTACCTTATCAAGTCTTCACTCAAGCCTATCTTAATGATACTGAGGAGCTCATTCATATAGGTGAAAAGTTATCCAGTCTCTACTGCAGTGAAACAGCTACTGAAGCAGCTTTGAAAAAACAGCTCTTTCAAACAACTCGGTCACTTTTCAAAGTCTTGAAAGATCTTGCATTGGGAGTTTCCACTGAGAGCTGACAGAAAAGCATTGTTAAGTGGAAGTGCATTGTAGATGAAATTAGATGTACTTCTGCTGACTTTTCTATGAATGAAGATGGTTTAATGTAAATATATTGTCTGTATTCTATGGTGTCATCATCATCATCGTCGTCGTTGTCGTCATCGTCGTCGTCGTCGTCGTCATTGTCATCGTCATCATCATCGTCATTGTCATCATCATCATCATCATCATCATCATCATCATCATCATCATCATCATCATCATCATCATCATCATCATCATCATCATCATCCATCTTGTCGGTCATGATCTCACCAACCTTAGTTAAATGGGGGTTGCCTGTATTTCATTACAGAAGCAGTTGAAACATCAAACAAAGCAATAGCACAATATTAGACTGTAATTGATGAATATTGCATGCTCCTCTAAGTAAGAAAATTGCGTTATAAATAATATGAATTGGTGCCACACCACACGTTTAAACCTTACATGATCAACCAGGTTCAGATGATTGAAAACTACATTTATAACCAGCAATAGCACAATATTAGACTGTAATTGATGAATATTACATGCTCCTCTAAGTAAGAAAATTGCGTTATAAATAATATGAATTGGTGCCACACCACACAAACCTTACATGATCAACCAGGTTCAGATGATTGAAAACTACATTTATAACCACAAATCTTTTTGTATTACAGTGGTACCTCTAGATATAAAATTAATTCGATCCAGAGTGGCTTTCGTATCATGATTTTTTTTGTCTAATGAGTCGCGTTTTACATGTAAATCGCCTAATTCGTTCCAAGCTCTACCAAAACACCACATTAGATTTTATAATAAGGGTAAAACCAGAATGAAAAGCCAAATACATTTGAATCATTCAATATACCTGACCTAACCGTTAATACCTGTAAATGAAGTAGATAATAGAACATAATGCAATAATAAATGAAAAATAACAATACGAAAATGATATGAAAATGTGGAACCTTGCCTTTAGAGTGAGGCGATGTCCGAAAGCGAAAGTGGCGGCAGAGGAGGAGGGCAAACTACAGAAAATATAGAAAATGGCAGGAAACATTAACACTTAACTTTGCAAAACACTTAAAATTATTATTATTAGCTGTTACAAGTATATCCAATACCATAATTCTTCTTGCAGCCTACTCGGCGTGTGGAAAAATGGCCTGCTCCCTCGTCTCATAGCAACACACACATGCACGTACATGCGCATGTGCACATGAACGCGCACACATGCCAGATGACTTTGTACTTTTATTATTAGAACATTCAAATGGCTTACTCGTTTAAGCAAGAGTCAAAACTCCACTTGTGAATTATATTCACAATGATAAAGCCTGTGAAGCACGATTACAAAATAAAATAAATACGAACTGCATTGCACACTGACGCGTTTGGTTTGGGCGATCGGACAAGTGTTTCCGTAATGTAAACAATATACGTCCATAGTCTTTCCACTCTATGAAGTCCGTTCAGGGCAGGGCACATTCTGGAATTCCCATGAGTGCGACGTTGCCAGTTTGACTCCCAATTATCAGATTAAGTCTCTCTCTCTCTCTCTCTCTCTCTCTCTCTCTCTCTCTCTCTCTCTCTCTCTCTCTCTCTCTCTCTCTCTCTCTCTCTCTCTAATTATTATTATTATTATTATTATTATTATTATTATTATTATCATTATTATTATTTAGGTAGTGTGGAAAAAAGTCCAAATGAATAATAATAAATAATACTCCGGCGCCTTAGTTTTTGGTCCATTTTCTCTCAAACTTTCAGAACACCCCTTTTGTGTGTGTGTAATTCACTGTTTGATCTGCTGCAGTCTATGACGAGACAGCCAGACGTTACCCTACGAAATGAGCTCAGAGCTCATTATTTCCGATCTTGGGATAGGTCTGAGACCAGGCACACACCACACACCGGGACAACAAGATCACAACTCCTCGATTTACATCCCGTACCTACTCACTGCTAGGTGAACAGGGGCTACACGTGAAAGGAGACACACCCAAATATCTCCACCCGGCCGGGGAATCGAACCCCGGTCATCTGGCTTGTGAACCTAGTGCTCTAACCACTGAGCTACCGGGCCGTGTGTGTGTGTGTGTATATATATATATATATATATATATATATATATATATATATATATATATATATATATATATATATAAAACCGCCACATTTGGCGGGAAACCCGCCAACCTGGTAACTCTGGCCTGGCCTGACTTGACCCAGCGCCCAGCGGCGAGATGAAAGGGGACACCACCACCACCACCACCAACGTGGCAACATGGGGAAGAAACGCTGCCACATGCCATAGAATTTATGCAAATCGTTGTTATCATCGTAAACATACACTCATTGTACCATGTAACTTCCTTTACTATACACGCAATACATAGAATATCACTTTCAAACATCACATGGATGATAAATAAGAGAGAGACGCATGTATACGAATGTTGATTTGGCAGCATGGCTAGTTGTAAACGACCATACCTGCCCCACCCTGAACGGACTTCATAGAGTGGAAAGACTATAATACATGCCGTCGCCCGCCACTAAAACAAGAAGAAGAGATGGACTGTTTCACTGTGTATACGTATTTACCCCTGATATTTTTATTTACATAGTTTTAAATCTGTGGTGAGTGCTCCAGCAAATTTGTAATGAGTGGTGAAACAATAGTGTTTTGCAGACTCCTTGCTTCTTATGTTTTTGTGTTCAGTGGTCGGGTATATGATGAATGTGTTCTTGTATGTGTGACTTTTTTTTTCTTAGAAATTTCTTTCAAATATTAGGGTGCGTTTTCCAAGATGCAGCATCTTGTAAACCGTAAAATATGATATTTGTTTATTTTATTCAGTTTCTAAATGTCGAGAATTTTGAAATTTTCTGCACGCAGGAATTTTGAGATTTTTTTTTGTATCCCGTATGCTGAGTAATTTTTTGTATTATGAAGCAAAAAAATCTTTGCATATCATTTCGTAAAATGAAATTTTCATATACGGAAGCTTTCGTATCTAGAGGTACCACTGTACTATGCTGTAGTATTTAGTATGACAATAGGAGATTCTTTCAAAATATCTGACCTTTGACCAACTCAATTTTCTTTATTGTTTTCCTTGTGATTTCACACTTATTTAATCCTTCAATTCTCTTGTTACTGGAAACAATTCTGGAAATTTTGTTCCAGGATGGATACCAGGTATACAATGGGGAGTTTTCAGAATTAGTGGTTGTCACCAGGTGGCAGCACAGTATGTGTCCGAATCACTCTCACAGGGGTAATATAGAACACATCTGCAGTGTCAATGATGCAATAATTCGTTATAATATGTTTTCTACATAATTCCTTCTAAGTAGTAACACAGGCCAAATCAAACCTTATTCATGAACAAATGTATATAAGTTGATTTTCTCATGAATTGGCATTGAGGCTTGTTTTGTCATCTCCACATTTCCAAAAGAATACATCCTTGATCGGAAATGTATTAATCCAGTCGACAGTAAACATGAAAACAACATGTCAGTGTCACTTAAAAGTCCAAACCGCACAGATCAACTTACTAGTATGGAAACAACAATTATAATTAAGATTAGGCAACTTGTGTATCCTGGTGAGATTGTTGCTGTCTAACCCAACTTGGGCTGGCCACCTGTTTAACTTAACAAACACATTGTTGGACAAATATTTAATTCCTGCTGTAATGTCCATGCCACTATGCCATGAGTAGGAGGAAAGCTTCATATATTTCTCTCTCATCCCTCTACAGATGTCCAGTGATATGCTTAGTCTTTGCTCGATTGTTTTGCCACTTCTTGATCTTGATGAAATCGATGCTGAAATTCCCACGAAAATAACTACCCATATATCATGATGTTACTGAGTAAGCTGGGTCATACTTTATCATACAATCAAAGATTTTACCTAATTCATTGTCCAAATCAATAGATTTTAGACTTGTAGTATGCTGTATTTAAGATATTGATAGCAGTATGACTAGATAATCTAAAAAAAATATTTCTGTTGTGACTACCTTCTCCCAAAATTATCCATACAGGATATTTAAAAGTACATGCAGAATATCAACAGTATCATAATAACCAATGTTCTATTTAGTCTGTATGTGCCTGGGATTTAATACAACAATAATTTAGCTCATGTCAGCAAGGGACATGTAGCAGCAGTGACAGGTAGTGGATTAGTTCTGAAAACTCTCCATTGTCATGCACAATGTTTTGATCCTTGAATAAGGGCCTTTGAAATAGTATTTTACTCTTGTATTGTGAAAAAAATTCTGAGATAATGTATATTTTATAAAATGTTTTAGACAAAGTCTGAGATAGGTAAGAATGTGGCTGATGTGGGTAGAATACATGTCTGCCTTGGTACTTGTCAAGGCGGGAAAAAAATAAATAAGTGTCAGTATTATTCCATAAAAGCGTGGCTAGTTGTGATTGGCCAAGATTCTTATCAGTAGGACTTACTTACCTAGGATCCTTGTTATTATCTCTTTAGGGAAGAGGGCCAGCCAAGGGCAAAAAAAAAGAAAGATTAAAAAAAAGGCCCACTTAAGTGGAGCCTCTCAAAAAAGTGTAAAATTGTCAACCAATGTTGGGGAGCAAATGCCTCGATACCTCCCACTTAAAAGAAGACAAGTCGTAGGAATTCGGAAATACAGATGCAGGGAGGGAGTTCCAGAGTTTACCAGTGAAAGGGATGAATGATTGAGAGTACTGGTTAACTCTTGCGTTAGAGAGTTGGACAGAATAGGGATGAGAGGAAGAAGAAAGCCTTGTGCAGCGAGGCCGCAGGTGGAGGGAAGGCATGTAGTTAGCAAGATCAGTAGAACAGTTAGCATGAAAATAGGGATAAAAGATAGAAAGAGATGCAACATTCCAGTGGTGAGAAAGAGGCTGAAGACAGTTAGTCAAAGGAGGGGAGTTGATGAAACGAAGAGTTTTTGATTCCACCCTATCTAGTAAAACTGTGTGACTGGAACCCCCCCCAAACATGCGAAGAGTATTCCATACAGGGACGGATAAGGCCCTTATACAGAATAAGCAGTTGGAAAGGTGAGAAAAACTGGAGGAGACGCCTCAGAACACTTCATAGAAGCTGTTTTAGCAAGAGATGAGATGTGAAGTTTCCAGTTAATATTATGAGCAAAGGACAGACCGAGGATATTCATTGTAGAAGAGGGAGACAGTTGAGTGTCATTGAAGAAGAGGGGATAGTTGTCTGGAAGATTGTGTTGAGTTGATAGATGGAGGAATTGAGTTTTTGAGGCATTGAAAACTACTAGATTTTCTCTGCCCCAATCGGAAATCTTAGAAAGATCGGAAATCAGGCATTCTGTGGCATCCCTGCATGATCTGTTGACTTCCTGAAGGGTTAGTCGTTTCTGAAAGGACGTGGAAAGACATAGGGAGGTGTCATCAGCATAGGAGTGGATAGGGCAAGAAGTTTGGTTAAGGTCATTTATGAATAATAGAAAGAGAGTGGGTGACAGGACAGAACCCTGAGGAATACCACTATTAATAGATTTAGGAGAAGAACAGTGGCCATCTACCAGAGCAGCAATAGAGCAGTCAGAAAGGAAACTTGAGATAAAGTTGCAGAGAGAAGAATAGAAGCTGTAGGAGGGCAGCTTTGAAATCAAAGCTTTGTGCCAGACTCTATCAAAAACTTTTGATATGTCTAACGCTACAGCAAAAGTTTCACCGAAATCTCTAAAAGAGGATGACCAAGACTCAGTAAGGAAAGCCAGAAGATCACCAGTAGAGTGACCTTGACGGAAGCCATACTGGCGATCAGACAGAAGATTGTGAAGTGACAGATGTTTGAGAATCTTCCTATTCAGGATAGATTCAAAAACTAGACAAGCAAGAGATTAAAGCTATAGGACGGTAGTTTGAGGGGTTAGAACGGTCAGGATAGATTCAAAAACTTTAGACAAGCAAGAGATTAAAGCTATAGGACGGTAGTTTGAGGGGTTAGAACGGTCACCCTTTTTAGGAACAGGCTGAATGTAGGCGAACTTCCAGCAGGAAGGAAAGGTAGAAGTCGATAGACAAAGTTGGAAGAGTTTGGCCAGGCAAGGTGGAAGCACAGAAGCACAGTTTTAGAGAACAATAGGAGGTAACCCATCTGGATCATAAGCTTTCCGAGGGTTTAGGCCAGCGAGGGCATGGAAAACATCATTATGAAGAATTTTAAATTATAGACCTGAAATAGTCAGAGGGAGGAGGAGAGGGAGGAGGAGAGGGAGGGACAAGCCCAGAATTGTCCAAGGTGGAGTTGTTAGCAAAGGTTTGAGAGAAGAGTTCAGCTTTAGAGACAGTAGAGATGGCAGTGGTGCCTTCGGGGTGAAATAAAGGAGGGAAAGATGAAGAAGTGAAGTTATTTGAGATGTTTATGGCTAGATGCCAGAAGTATCGAGGGGAGTTTGAGTTTGAAAGATTTTGACATTTTCTACTTAAGAAGAATGTTTGGCAAGTTGAAGAACAAACTTGGCATGATTCCGGGCAGAGATAAAGTGCTTGAGATTCAAGAGATGGAAGACTCAAGTACAGTAATACTCTGCTTAACGAACAGGATAGGGGTTGTCAAAGCTGTTCATAGAGCGGAAATTCGTTAAGCGGACGTAATTTTCCCATAGGAAATAATGGAAATAGGGGGGATGCGTTCTGGGCTGGTCCCCAACATACCACATTGGGAAAAAAAATAAATAAATAGAAATAAAATAAAAAAATTATATATATATATATATATATATATATATATATATATATATATATATATATATATATATATACAGGCAACCTCCGTTTAACGAAGGTTCACACAACGAAATTTCGCTATAACGAAGGTTTCATTTTAATACCATCTGCTCGTTTAACGAACACCAAACTCGCTTTAACGAAGTTTTATCCAGGTAATTTTTTTTCCAAATTTGAAAGCCTTGCTGTATCATGCAAGCTGACAAGCATTTGAATACATCAGGAGCTGCTGGTACTAAGGCCTGCCTCAGGAGAAATCCTGAGACACCTGTAGAATAAAGATCAAGATCAAGCCTCGTGGACAACACAAGCTCTGCCGATACAAAGGCCTGACTCAGAAGAAATTCTGTGTCACCTGTAGCATCAAGATCAAGATCAAGATCACATGCACCACTCACTGCCCAGTCAAAACATAACAGCACCACCAGCAGCTCATCTTCCTTAGTTAACTTACCACCAAAACACCCTGCAATGTGGCCTAACGTTCCTAAGAAGACCAGGAAGTGTCTTATTCTCGAAGTGAAGCTGGGTATTATTCACAGACAAGAGAGAGGCCAGAAAACTAATAACATTGCTACTCACCATGGCTTGACTCCATCTACTGTCTACTATTTTCAAGTCAAGATACTCTATTAAGAAGGCTAGTGAGACCTCATCTTCCTTGCAAGCTAAAAGAACCACCAGAACTTGTGACTCTACAATGGATAAAATGGAAAGCCTTGTGGAAATGTGGTACATAAGTTTTGTATGCAGTACCATGATGCGCACTTTGTTTACATTCCACAGGTTGCCGGTTAGTGTATTTCCCGTTTCACTCTCCCTCCCTTCATAAAGTTAAGATCATCAACATTATAAAGTTACGTACATCCATACTTTAGTGTACATTATAATGACTTAGATTAAACTACCTAAATGTTTAACTTCATAATTTCTAATTTCATTAAACCTTTTACTGTACTGTGATGCACTCTCACTTTGCTTACTCACAATGGAAGTTCAAATCAGGGGTTATACTTGTTATAATCGGTTCGCTTAACGAAGTGTTTTAGGAACGTAACCCCTTCGTTAAACGGGGGTTGCCTGTGTGTATATATATATATATATATATATATATATATATATATATATATATATATATATACAGGCAACCTCCTTTAACGAAGGTTCACACAACGAAATTTCGCTACAACGAAGGTTTCATTTTACTACCATTTGCTCGTTTAACGAACACCAAACTCGCTTTAACTAAGTTTTATTCAGGTAATTTTTTTCCAAATTTGAAAGCCCCACCATATCACGCAAGCTGACAGGCTTTTGAATACACCAGGAGCTGCTGGTACTAAGGCCTGCCGCAGGAAAAATCCTGTGACACCTATAGAATAAAGATCAAGATCAAGATCAAGCCTTGTGGACAACACGCGCAATACTCACTCCCCAGTCAAAACATAACAGCGTCAGCAGCAGCTTGTCTTCCCTAGCTCAACTTACAATCAAAACGCCCTGCAATTGGCCTATTGTTCGTAAGAAGACCAGGAAGTCTCTTACTCTCCAAGTGAAGCTAGATATTATTCACAGACACGAGAGAGGCCAGAAAACTATAGCAGTGCTGGCCACCATCTTGACTCCGTATTATACTGTTTCTATTTTCAAGTCAGCAGACTCTATTAAGAAGGCTTATGAGACCGTATCTTCCTTGCAAGCTAAAAGAACCACCTGAACTCGTGACTCTACAATGGATAAAATTGAAAGCCTTGTGGAAATGTGGTACATAAGTTTTGTATGCAGTACAATGATGTGCACTTTGTTTACATTCCACAAGTTGCCGGATAGTGTCTTTCCCGTTTCACTCTTCTTCCCTTCATAAAGTTAAGATCATCAACATTATAAAGTTACGTATATAAATACATTAGTGTACATTATAATTACTTAAATTAAACTACCTAAATGTTTAACTTCATAATTTTTACTTTCATTAAACATTTTACTGTACTATGATGCACTCTCACTTTGCTTACTCTCAATGGAAGTTCAAATCAGGGGTTAAACGTGTTATAATCAGTTCGTTTAATGAAGTTTCGCTTAACGAAGTGTTTCTTTTAGGAACGTAACCCCTTCGTTAAACGGGGGTTGCCTATATATATATATATATATATATATATATATATATATATATATATATATATATATATATATATTAGCTTTTTACAAGCCTTGCCCCCAAGAAAATGCATAAAGTGAAATCTTGAAATACCAAAAAATAAAACAGAGATATCTTGATGAGATCGGCCACAGACGGCGGAGACTCCAGCGACTTGGCCGCTTCTTCTTCTTCTTGTGACCTTTTTAGCTTGGCGTGTTGTTTTTCACCACAATATTAAATTTGTTTTCACTCCTTTATTGCCTGCTATAATGGATATCATATCATAGTACTCATATACGCTCATGCCATGAGGATAACCTGGACTCCGTGATAGTGAATTACTAATGAAATACCGTGGTATTTCATTCCCAGCAATCTTAGAGCAACCTTGTCATCGTCCCTCCAAGCGTTCGTGGAAGCCACTTCGTGGCAGGAGTTGCGCTGAGGTTGTTAAAGAATTTTGGATCCAGTTCCAGGAGCGCTAGAGACAGGCAGGAAGCCAGACAATCGCGGCGAAGCTGCTGCCTTCAGTCCCTCACCCGTAAATTCAAACCCAGAAAATTCGCTAAAACGGATGTGGTTGTACGTTATGCGGACTTTTTGGTCTAACTGTATATTGTACGTTAAACCAGAAATTCGTTATACGAACGTTTGTTAAGCGGAGTATTACTGTACCTTTTTTGGGCAACCTCTCTATTACGTATAGCATGAGAACAGGCTGAGTTAAACCAAGGTTTAGAAGGTTTAGGTTGAGATAAAACATAAGGAATGTTTACCTTCATGCCAGACACTATCACCTCTGTTATGCATTCAGCACAAAGAGATGGGTCTCTGACACAGAAGCATTAATCATTCCCGGGAAAATCAGCATAATACCTCCTCAGGTCGCCCCAGCTGGCAGAGGCAAAATGCCAGAGGCACGTTCGCTTTGGGGGATCCTGTGGAGGGATTGGAGAAATAGGACAAGATATAGAAATGAGATTGTGATCGGAGGAGCCCAACAGAGATGAAAGGGTGACAGCATAAGCAGAAGGATTAGAAGTGAGGAAGAGATTAAGAATGTTGGGCGTGTCTCCAAGATGGTCAGGAATACGAGTAGGTTGTTGCACCAGTTGCTCTAGGTCATGGAGGATAGGCAAAGTTGAAGGCTAGTTCACCAGGATGGTCAGTGAAGGGAGAGGAAAGCCAAAGCTGGTGGCAAACATTGAAATCTCCATGAATTGAAATCTCAGTGAGTGGGTAGAGGGACAGAATGTGCTCCACTTTGGAAGTTAAGTAGTCGAAGAATTTACTGTAGTCAGAAGAGTTAGGGGAGAGATAAACAGCACAGATGAATTTAGTTTGAGAGTGATTGTTAAGTCGAAGCCAGATGCTTGAAAACTCGGAAGATTCAAGAGCGTGGGCACGAGAGCAAGTTAAGTTGTTGTGCACATAGACGCAACATCCAGCTTTGGAATGAAAATAAGAATAGAGAAAGTAGGAGGGAACACAGAATGGGCTACTGTCAGTTGCCTCATACAGCTGTGTTTCGATGAGGTTTTAACATGTTTTAGTGAGTTACAATATCCCTCAGGTAATGTTACATCCATTGTGAGTATTTCAAACAACTAAGAGAGAGAATGAGGTGTGGTGAAGAAATTTTTAGGGTGGACTATGGTAGTCTCTATCCTCTCAAGTATATAACCTGCAGTACAATATCTTTAGCATTGGGAACAAAATTCTGGAGAGTATGCATTGTCTTGTGAACCTGAAGGATTTTTTCCTAAGAAATTCTAGTTAAGGTGGAAAGCACTGGATTTGCAGTTGTGAAACATATACAAACTAGATTGTGACAACACCTTTATCTTTTCTCTGTTCAAAATTGAAGATTTCTTTGCCAAGCACTGAATCCCTTAGATTTACAAGATTTCTTACTTAACCCTTTCCTTCCGGCAATCGTATATATACGATTGCATCAATGCCTCCGTAGCGACGGCGATCATACCCATAATCAAGAATTTTCGCGCCTCAATTTTGAGCTCCAAGCGTGGTTTCTTGAGTCAGATGGTTAGTGGAAGTGTCTGGCATGTTTCCACATGTAGTGTTGTCACTATAGCTCTGGAAATTTAGCAGTAACTAAGCTATTTTCCCTTTCTCCGGGCATCACTTGGCAACCCCAACGACCCGCCGGGTGGAAAGCACCATGATAAGTGCGAAGAGACATCCTGATAAGAACGAAGGATCTCAGATCATAACTCACCATGGAGCAGGACAGAACATATGTATTTGGCAGTGCTTCTGAGTTTGAAGACAGTGACAGTGAATATTTAGAAGAAGAAACTGAAAAAAGCGAAGACATTAGTGAGGACTCGGAAAGTGAAAAAAAATATTACCTATCATTCTTTCATGTTAATTTTTTCATTATCTTCGATTTTATAATAAAATGGTAGAAGGTAACTTGTCAGAGAGAGAGAGAGAGAGAGAGAGAGAGAGAGATCAACTAACAGGTTGGCGCATGAAAGTGTGTGTAATTCACCTCGGTCGCCTGCTGGTCACCCAGCCAGTCTTCCCCATTGCGTGTGCGTGTATTCACCTAGTTGTAATTCACCTAGTTGTAATTTTACAGGGCCTGGGTATCATACTCGTGTGGCCCCGTCTCCATATCTACACACATCCAACTTTCCTTTAAAACTATGCACACTCCTCGTTGACACCACCTCCTCAGTCAAACCATTCCACACCTCCACACATCTTTGTGGGAAACTATATTTCTTCACATCCTTCAAGCATATTCCCTTGGCTATCTTTTTACTATGCGATCTCGTAGGTCTATTTAAGTTTCCTCTCTCAACATCATTTGCTCATTATCCACTTCATCCAGTCTGTTCAACAGTTTATAAACCTGTATTAAATCTCCTCTTTCTCTTCTTTGTTCCAAGGTAAGCAAATTCATTTCTTTTAATCTCTCCTCATAGGTCATTTCTGCCAATTCCGGAACCATTTTTGTTGCCATTCTCTGCAATCTCTCCAACTTCCTTATATGCTTCTTTTTATAAGGGGACCAAACCACTCCAGCATATTTCAATCTTGGTCTAATTACTGTACTAATTAATTTCTTCATCATATCTTTATCCATATAATGGAAGGCTAATCCAATATTTTTTATCAAATTATACGTTTCTCCAAACATCTTATCAATATGAGCCTCAAACTGCCCATGGTCTTGTATTATCACTCCCAAATCCTTTTCCTTTTCCACCTTTTTCAACACTACTTCTTCACCCATCTTATATGACCCTCTTGGCCGTCTTCCACTCTTCCCCATCTCCATCACATGACTTTTGCTCAGATTAAATTCCATTTGCCAGCTCTTGCTCCACTCCCAAATCTTATCCAGATTTGCCTGTAAAATTTCACAATCTTCACTCTTCACACACCTACACAACTTCGCATCATCCGCAAACAAATTAATATAACTGTTTACTCCCTCTGGCGTGTCATTAATATATACAAGGAAAAGTATTGGTGCCAGCACTGAGCCTTGTGGGACTCCACTCTCCACCACCAACCAGTCCGACTTTGCATCCCTTATTACCGTTCTCATCTCCCTCCATCTCAAGTAGTTTTCCATCCACTTTAACACTTTTCCTTTCAGTCCTCCATAAATCTCTAATTTCCATAGCAGTCTCATGTAAGGTACCTTGTCAAAAGCTTTCTTTAAATCCAAATATACACAGTCCATCCATCCCTCTCTCTCGTATTTTGTCAATCACTCTTGAATAAAAGCTCAATAGGTTTGTTACACATGACCTCCCTTTCCTAAAGCCAAATTGATGATCCGATAATAACTTATGATCCTCCAGGAACCGTATCCAATATTTCTTTATCACCCTCTCACAAATCTTACCGACCACACTAGTTAGAGAGACAGGTCTATAGTTAAGAGGCTCTTCCTTACTGCCTCCCTTATAAATGGGCACCACTTCAGCTCTTTTCCACTCTACTGGTACTTCCCCTGTTTCTAATGAACACCTTATAATATCATATAATGGATCAATCAATTCTTCTCTACACTCCTTCAATAATTTTCCTGAAACTTCATCTGGTCCCATCGCTTTATCATCATTAAGTTCCTCCAACATTTTATATAACTCCTTTTTAGGTATCTTAATGTCATCAATGTGCACAATTTTTGTACATTCTGAGGCTTTACAAACATTGTTTCTTTAGTAAATACTTGCTGAAACCTATTATTTAGCAATTCTGCTATATTCTTAGGGTCATCTACTATCCCTTGCTCTCCTTTTAATCTTTCAATGGACTCTCTCTTTTTAAGTTTACCATTTATGAACCTGTAAAACAATTTTGGATGTTCCTTACTCTTGTCTACAATATCTTTTTCAAATTTCCTTTCTTCCTCCTCCTTACCCTCACATACTCATTTCTCGCCACTCTATAATTCTCCTTATTTAGTATATTCCTGCTCTTTTCCATCTTTTCCAAGCCACATCTCTCTTTTCCTTAGCCTTAACACAAGTTGCATTAAACCAATCCTTTCTTCCTTCCTCTCTCGGTTTATACTTTGGTACAAATTTCATAACTCCTTCTTTATAATATTTCATAAAAATCTCATATTTTTTTGCACTTCTCTGATTTGTAACATCTCCTCCCAATCTAATTTTCTGAAATAATTTTTCAAACTTTCTGTGTCCATCTTTCTATAATTCAATCTACCACTCCTGTATGTCTCGTCTTTCCTTCGCTGTGTTGTTGCTATCTGCATTTCCATAACCACATGTTCACTCTTTCCCAAAGGACATTTGTATTGTATATCTCCACATAGGTACACTTCTCTTGTTAACACCAAATTCAGTCTAGCTGGTTCATCATCTCTATATCTAGTATTTTCCTTCACCCTCTGTTCCATCATATTTTCCATCATTAGATTAAGAAATCTCTCTCCCCATGCTTCCTCTCCAACACCACTTACTAGATTTTCCCAATCCACCTCCTTACAATTAAAATCTACTAGTATCACCTTTCTTTTTCCAGGTAATACACTTTCCAAACTCTGTAAAGTATCCTTGATCATATTGTCGTATTCCCTTAATGTCCAAGAATTTGTTCTAGGAGGTACATAGGTCACCATGATTATTAATTCTTTTCCATCACTTTTTATCCTTATGCTTATCACTTCTGCATTGTTCTTCCCATACCAAACCTTATCCACATTTATTTATTTCTTCGTCATAATCATAACTCATCCTCCACCTTTACTCTCTCTATCCTTTCTCCATATATTATATTTATTATCCAAATTTACCTTTGTTTTTTCATGCAATTTTGTCTCAGTCAAACACACTATATCAGGCTTCTCCACCATCATATAGTCTTGCAATTCCAATCTACTTGACAGTATCCCATCTATATTAGTATACATTACGGTCCACCCACTGCTCCTTCTAGGGGTTTCTCCGCATTCCTTCTTTCCACATACCACTTTCTGACTCTCTCTCCTATAACTCTCCAAAAAAACTTTTCTCTTTCCTCCTCAGACCGCTCATCATTTTTCCTTCTCGCCTCTTCCAACAATTCCTTATATCTTCTCCTCTCTTCCTCATTTCTATTCCTTCTCACAAACACCTCTTTACAACTTTCTATCTCTCGTAACTTTGATGTTATATATAGGATATCTTCCGCAGATTGTTGTGACTTCAGTACTACTTTAATCGGTCTGCTCACTCCCTCCTTATACGGACCCAGTCTATGGATCTCTTCCACTTCTTCTTGTAGGTCTTTTTTTTCATCATCATTTAGATTTTTTAACATCTCGTACCGTTTATAATTCTTCCTTAATTCTTTTAGGCTTATATGTTATATTTTGTTCTTTCATCCCAAATATTAACACACTCTTCTTCTTTTCTGCTATTTCTCTTATCAATGTTTCCTTATTTTTCATAACATTAACCAGTTCCTTGGACCTTTCTTTTTTGTCTTCCTTCAACTGATCTTTAATTATTTCTTGTAATCCAACCATCTCTGCTTCCCTCAACTCAGTCCATTGTGTTTTCTTCAGTTCCCATTCCCTTTCAAACCTTTCATTCTGCTCACTAATCATTTCCTTAAAGTCATCTTTCTCCTTTACTACTCTCTCCATTTTCTCCTCCAACCGTCTTTTGTATTTTTCAACCTCCACTCTCAAGTGTGCATTCTCATCCACCAATCGTTTTTTATTTTCCTCCAGTCTCTTAACTCTTTCCTTCAAAGCCTTGCGGAATTCTCTATCCTGCTCCTCCTCACTCCTCTGAACTTTTAATTCCTTCACCAACTCCTTAAATCTCTTCTCCAACATTACCAATCTACCTTGCATTGTTGCCCCTGTTGAAGATGGACTCATGCTTTGAGTATATACAAGGAAAAGTATTGGTGCCAGCACTGAACCTTGTGGGACTCCACTCTCCACCACCAACCAGTCTGTGTATTTACCTAGTTGTATTTACCTAGTTGTAGTTTTACAGGGCCTGGGCTTTATGCTCGTGTGGTCCCGTCTCCATATCTACACTTATCCAATTTTTCTTTAAAACTATGTACACTCTTTGCTGATACCACTTCCTCACTCAAACTGTTCCAAGTCTCAACACATCTTTTGGAAACTAAATTTTTAACATCTCTCAGACATCGTCCCTTCCTTAGTTTCTTACTATGCGATCTTGTGCTTCTAAAGTCATATTCTTCTCTCAGGATCAGT
Source organism: Portunus trituberculatus (assembly GCF_017591435.1). Classification (NCBI taxonomy): domain Eukaryota; kingdom Metazoa; phylum Arthropoda; class Malacostraca; order Decapoda; family Portunidae; genus Portunus; species Portunus trituberculatus. The sequence continues at coordinate 28,543,258 of NC_059304.1, forward strand.
TTCTCATTATCCACTTCATCCATTCCGTTAATCAATTTATAAACCTGTATCAGATCCCCTCTCTCTCTTCTCTGCTCCAAGGTTGGTAGATCCATTGCCTTTAGTCTCTCATCATATGCCATCCCTTTAAATTCTGGAACCATTCTTGTAGCCATTTTTTGTAGTCTCTCTAATTTTCTTGTGTTTCTTTTTATGGGGAGTCCACACAACTCTTGCATATTCCAATCTAAGTCTTATTTTAGTACTTATCAATTTCTTCATCATTTCCTTGTCAATATAGTGAAATGCTACTCCAATATTCCTTAGCAAATTATACGTCTCTCTGAAAATTCTATCAATATGGCTAACCGGTTGATTATTTTCTTCCATTGTCACTCCCAAGTCCTTTTCCTCTTTTACTTTTTCTAGTTCTACTCCATCTCCCATCTTATAGATTCCCACTGGTCGTCTTTCACTTTTTCCCATTTCCATGACATGGCTTTTGTCCACATTGAATTCCATCTCCATTTTTGCTCCATTTCCAGATCTTGTTTAAGTCTTCCTGTAGTATTTCACAATCCTCTTTTTGTTTAATGACTCTGCACAGTTTCGCATCGTCCATAAACAGATTTATGTAGCTGTTCACTCCTCTGGCATGTCATTTATATATACGAGAAAAAGTATTGGTGCCAATACTGACCCCTGTGGCACTCCGCTGTCTACTGTTCTCCACTTGGACTTCATATCTTTAACTATCGTCCTTATTTCTCTCCCCCTTAAGTAATTCTTCATCCATCTCAATGTGCTTCCTTTTAAGCCACCCTTCTCCTCTAACTTCCATAGTAATCTTTCATGTGGCACTTTATCAAAAGCCTTTTTTAGATCTAAATAAATACAGTCAATCCATCCCTCTCTCTCTTGTGTGTGTGTGTGTGTGTGTGTGTGCGCGCGGGCGGTGTCATCGCTCTCCGGGCTGTTTCTGGAAGACGGATCACACAGCAGGAGGAGGAGGAATTCTTGATAAGGCATAAACTGAACTTTCACAGGTCACATCGAGCTACAAAGTACATCATTGTATTCAGAATAACAAAGAGAAAATAATTATTAGTATTCAAACAGTTTTCTGACAATTTCTAGGTTTACCATTTTTAGCCGTCATAGGAAACGGGAAAATAGTTTAAGCGCCGGAAGGAAAGGGTTAATAGTATGGGTCTATGGACTCATAAGGTGTACATCCTGAATTGCATTAGAGTTAGAATTCAAAGAATTGGCTATTTTTTTTTTTCTCCTGTTGCTAATGAAAGATACTTTTGAAGCAGATGAGATTTTCACTTTCAATGACACAGTATTCAATACAGTTTTATAGTTAAATCAGTTTGATGCCTCCTTAACCATAATAATTATTATATACTTTAGCTTATTTTGTCATTCTGTACACAAATTGAAACTCAGTTTTATTGCAGTTACTTTCAAAGTTAAATGTTATACTATAAATATATATGTGTAAGAACTACATGAGTGGTTTAGATTTAGATAATAACAGAAAAATAACTAAAAAATATAAAAATGAAAACTAGCCATTAAACTATTAAATTATAGAAAGAGTCAGCAACATTTGAGACATCACATGGCAGAGGGGTGTAACCCGCTAACTGCCAGTTTTTGAGTAAGTATCTGATCAGGCCACTAGAGGGGTGTAGTATTCATGTGGAAGTAGGTGCCAGGCAAAACTAACCCCTATGCTCCTATTATCAATGTATGAAAATACATGTTTCCCACGTGCCAAACACAACGTTAAGTCTGTGCTACAGAGGCTCGCCTTTTAAACCTCATACATGTAATACTTATGCAACGCTCTTATTATTTTCCACATAAATACATAAATTGCAGTGTGAGTCATGAGCCCGAGTGATACCAATGTGGAGCCTGATACTCCAACAACATCCCATAAGCATACCAAGAAGGTGGAATGATAGGCTGTCGAATAAAAAATATATATATATATATATATATATATATATATATATATATATATATATATTTTTTTTTTTTTTTTTTTTTTTTTTTCATTTGTAGAAAATGATAAAAAATCATGATTTGGATAAAAATTGCAAAAACTTTCACAGTATGTTTAGATTAGATACTAGTTTTCATAAATACACTCAAAGTTTACATATTTTGGGTTTGGCAAAAACAGGGGTCACAAACAAACAAATATAGAAACAAACAAACAATCACAAGCAAATGCTTTATAAAATAGGTATTGACCAGCTGATTAATATGATATATAATACTAATGCATTACAAACATTTTGTTAAAATAACAATACTTAACTTCAACGTGCAATATCTAAAAACATGAATACCGCATATATGCCCCTCTGGAATGCAACACCTCATTTATCAGTGAGGGAGAACATGACTATTTTATTTGATGCTTACTGGCACGAATGAATTCTGAAATTGTTTAATGTCATTGATGCTTAGATTACTTCATCATCATGAAGAAATTCATAGATTTTTAGGTTCACTGGCATGAATGAATTCATGAATTAGTTAATGTCAATGACCTTTAAGTTAATTCATCTTCATAAGGAAATTTATAGGTTTATTAGTTCAACTATTTGTTTATAAGCAAAATAGTATTATGAATTTTTAATATGAAATTTTATTAAAGAATGTATTTCTCTATACAGAGATATTAATAGCTTATTTTATTTTTCACAGAATCGAAGCTGCAAGATCATTCATTGGAAGCAGTATAGCAGTATCAGCAAAGACTACAATAATAACAAATATGGAAGGGTATGTATATTAATTTTGTGCTTTTTTTTGTGTGTTAATTTTCTTATCCTGTTAAGTATTTAGTATTTAAGTCAAAACAGTGTATGATGTCAGAATTTAATATGGAAATTAATTTAAATAAGATCATAAACATATTTTGATGAGCAATTGTCATACTCTCTTAGTCAAGGCTTATTGTTGACAGGATCACCTGTCATCATAACCAAGTTCAAAGTTAGCTCAAATAACTCAAATAACCGATGAAAATTTAAAGAAGTACCGTATTTTATGGCTTGCAAGATGCTGCATCTTGGAAGACGCACCATAATATTTGAAAGAAATTTAAAAAAAAAAGTCATTCTCATACAAAAACACATTCACCATATACCTGACCACTGAACACAAAAGCATAAGAAGCAAGGAGTCTGCAAGACACTATTGTTTCACCACTCATTACAAATTTGCTGGAGCACTCACCACAAATTTACAACTATGTAAATACAAAACACCATACGTAAATACGTATACACAGTGAAACAGTCCATCTCTTCTTCTTGTTTAAGTAGCGGGCGACGGCATATATTGGACGTATTATTTACATTACGAAATCACTTGACCAATCGCTAAAACCAAACGCGTCAGTGCTGCAGTTCGTATTTATTTTATTTTGCAAATGTGCTTCACAGCCTTTATCTTTGTGAATATAATTCACAAGTGGAGCTTTGACTCTTGCTTGAACGAGTAAGTCATTTGGATGTTCTATCAATAAAGGTATAAAGGCACCTGGCATGTATTTACCTATTTGTGTATTACAGGGCCTGAGCTAAGCTCTCTGTGTCCTGTCTCCTTGTCCACTCCTGTCATCTCTCTTTCATGTGATTGACACACACTGCGTCAACGACATCACTGCTCAGTTTATTCCACTTATCAATACTACAATGCGGGAAACTGTACTTTCTCACGTCATTTAGACAGATGTCTTTTATTAGTTTTTTTCCATGTCCTCGGAGATGATTACTTGTGGTCACCTTTATCAATTCTCTGTCCAATATGTCTATCTTGTTCACCAGTTTATACATAGTTATCATGTCTCCCCTTGTTCTTCTCTCTTTTAATGTGGTCAGCCCCAGTTCCCTCAGTCTTTCCTCAGTCTAACTCTTTGAATCCTGGTACCATCCTAGTTGCCAGCCTCTGTACTCTTTCCACCTTCTTCACATTTTTCTTCATGTGCGGTGACCAGACGCAAGCTGCATATTCTAACTGGGGTCTTATTAAAGTGTCTTCTTCATCATTCCTTCATCTAGGTAGTGGAATGCAAGACCAATATTTTGAAGCATGTTATATGTTTTCTCATGTACGTATGTGTGTTGCTATGAAACGAGGGAGCGGCCCGTTTTCTCCACACGCCGAGTAGGCTGCAGGAAGGATTATGGTATTGGAAATACTTGTGACAGCTAAATACTGAGTTTACATAATATTAAAGGCTGAATTAAATAGTACTTAAGCTAACATCATAATGTTATGACTCCACATACAAATCCAGATCGCTATCGGTCAAGTATTCAAGCTCACTTGAGGTTGGGTGTTGCCTTACAATACAAAATTCATCTTGGAAGACGCATTAGTATTTTTCACGGTATTTTTTAGGAAAAAAAAAAAGTATGTCTTGTAAACCGTAAAATACAGTATATGAGACTTACTGTAGGTCAATTCAATTATGCTTGTAATTTTACAAAACAAATCACCTCTGCTTAGGGGAGCTTTCACATGTGATAAGCCATACTGTGCCACAACACCAGACTTTAAAGACCCACATGACTTGAAATTGAGATGATTTCCAATGACAATAACCATATACCAAAGAAAGGGGAGGGGAGAGAAGAGGACATGTGAAAGCTTCCCCCAGCAGGGGTGATTTGTTTTGTAAAATTACAAGCATACTTCAACTGACCTCATATACTTTTAAAGTTTTACATCATCAAATCCCCTCTGCTGAGGTGATCATTTCTATGAGGTTTTAAAGCCTGAATGAACTCTTATTTGTACCCATGCAACTAGAACACATGTATTGGAGAAAATAAACATGAATGTGCATAGAAGACATTCATTAGTGGCATTTATATGAGTTTTACTGTGCTCAAGGAACATGGAAATAGTTTAAAAATGTATAAAATTACACATATATCTTAAGAATTAATTAATGATTACACCTGAAAAGGATCCAAACCACATGACAAATAGTGAAGCATGCACAATTTATAAACATAAGCACAAATTACCTTTGTTAGAAACATCAGCGGTCAAAGTGAAGGACAGCCTCTTGAAAAGGATCTGATCCCTTAACAATCTGATTTCATAAAATGTAGCAAATGTGGCCGCCTGAGTCCATCCAGCTTTTACCATGATGCACTCCATAGGCAGCATGAAAGCCTTTGCCTTTGAATCTGCTGCTGGTCTAATGCTGCCTGCTGTAAAGACAGGGGTGTCAAGCCTAGCTCTGCACAACTTAAGCGTAATCCACCTTGCAATCATATCATTAGAGACAAACTTGTGAAATGTGACAAAACTGATTCACTTCTCATGGAACTATATGATGGAGCTTCTCTGTACATATGCAGGGCCTCACACACACACCACAATTGGCTCACAACCGAAAAGGCCTGGGTTCGAATCCCAGATGCACCGAGGCAAATTGGCAAGCCTCTTTATGTGTAGCCCTTGTTCACCTAGCAATAAGTAGGTGGAGGATGTGTAACTCAAGGGATTGTGGCCTTGCTTTCCCTGTGTGTGGAATGTGCTGTGGTTTCAGACATACCCGAAGATTAGTCTATGAGCTCTAAGCTCACTCCGTAATGGGAAAGACTGGCTGGGTGACCAGCAGACGACCGTGGTGGTGAATTACACACACACACACAGGAAGGACGCAGTACCGTCGCTCCGAGAATCAGCTGATCTTCACTACCTGTTGTTTGGGTTTGCAGTGGCCTGGGCGAGTAGTGTGGACTCGTTTTCATGAATACAGTGTTACAAAATCATGAGTAAGGAAGAAATTCCATCTAAATGCAGGTATGAGACACGGGAAAGAATGAAAAATGATGATGACTAGGTTGGTGAGGGAGAAAGAGCATTTGAAGGCTTTGATACGGCACATACTTCACTATTTAATAAGAGTGTTGACTATTGAACGGAAATTAGATAAATGGATAAAGGAGAGTATGAGAATGAAAGAGAATGAAGAACAGGAAAAAGAGCTCCAGAAATTGAAAGAAAGGATAAAAAGAGTGGAAGAAAAGGAAACTAGGCTAAGAGCAGAAAATGAAGAATTAAAAAAGGAAGTAGCTAACTACAAGAAATTGATGGAAGAAGGACTCGGTAAGGCTGAGAAAGAAAAAGAGGAGCTGAAAGATCTAGTTAACAAAGAAGAGGAAAGAGTACAAGATGTGATTAAAAAAGAAGTACAGGCATGGAGAATCCAAGATAAGAAAGACAAGGAATCATTTCAGGAAGTATTTCAAGAACAGTTAAAAGAAAGAGACTAAAATATGACAAACAAAATGATAGGAGTCCTTAAGAAAAAAGAAAATTTAGTAAGAGAAATTGCGGATAAAAAATAGTGTAATTATTTTTGGCCTGAAAGAAAGAAAATGTTAAATATAGACTAAAAAGGGAAAAGGACGAAATGAAATCAGTAAAAGACCTACTAAAACATCTAAATGACAAGGATAGACAGAACTTAGAAGATGAAGTAGAAGAAATCCATAGAATGGGACCATATCAAGAAGGAACAGAGACCAATTAAGATACACTACTAAAATCACAAGCAGCAATAGAAGAAATACTATATAGATAAACAAAACTCAGAGAAACAGAAGGTTGCAAAGATATATACATATATATATATATATATATATATATATTTCTGTCACAGACACCTGTTTTTCATACAAAATATAGCAGTTCCACTGCTCCACATACCTTTTCGCCAAGAAACCGCCCGCTTTAGCGCTACGCCTGGCAGCGCGGCGCTCATTGCTGCCACCAGCACACTGCGTGGACAACCAGTCAGTTATTTCTCGGTGAGCAGAGCGAGTAGACCTGTTTTTCCACCGCTGCTTCCTTTCTTCCTCGCCTTTTTTTTCACCTTCTTTTTTTCTTCTGTTTCTATGGAGGAAGATTCTAGTGATGTTCCTGTGTCTCCGGGGCTGTCTGTTCCCGTCCTGGAGGGTGTTTTGGCCAGCCATATGGACGCCCCTGCCGGTCCTTCTGCAGTGTTTATGTCTCCTTCGCCACAGCCCACGAGGTGGATTTGCTCTAGGCCTGACTGTTCCAGGGTCTTGGGTAGTGTCCTCCACGATCCTCATTCGGTCTGTATCAAGTGCAGGGAGTTCTGCAGCCTAGGTAAGAGGTGTGATGAGTGTTCTGGCTGGAGCAAGGATAAGATTCTTACCGCCTACAAGTATCAATGCGGGTTGAGGCGCAAGTGGGAGGCTAAAGCTTACTTAAAGGGTAAGTCTAAGGGCTCTTTTACCCGGTCTGGTATCAGCAGTGACACGAGCCATATGTCTGGGGATTCTAGCTCTCAGGTCTCCTCTGCTTTTTCTGTTGGAGGTGTTGCCCTTCAGGCAGGCAGTGTAATTTCTCAGGATGAGCTCACTGCTGATGATTCAGCTTCTCAGCAAGGGTCTAAGCCTCCAGTCTCTATAGATCTTTCCCTGTTTTTGGAATTCTGGCAGGAGCAACTCCTTGCTTCTGTTGACAGCCTGGTGTCTTCACGGTTGGGAGAGTTACATAAACCTATGTCTTCCCTGGCTACTGACCCACCTCTTTCAGCTCTTCCCTCGTCCGAGGACGAGGGAAGAGCTTGAGGGGGCTTGAGGTGGCTTCGAAGCGTTCTCATCCTCCTAAGGATGACGCTAGAAAGATCGAGAAGTCCCGCCCCACCTCAGTGGTGACCGGTGCCCTGGCTCCTTCCCAGGCCCGGTCGGTTGGGGGGGACAGGGAGAGGGTGGACCAGTGCATTGCTCCTGGCCCCTCCCCCAAGGACCAGGGTGAGGGCCCAGGCAAGGGTGATGCTCTACCCCTTTGCCTACCAGGTGGCTTGCCCACGCCCTTTCCACGGGCTGCCACCTATGTCCTTTCGGCCGCTAGGGGCTCAGAGTCAGCCGACCCCCGTACGTCCTACCAAACCCAATGTCTTATGCCAGAGAGGCGCCAGGACCTCCCCTCCCCTCGAGGTGTGCGCTTCCCCTCTGATGCTGGCGTCTCCGCTCCTGGAGGCACCCCCCGTACTGCCCGTCTCCGGGGTAGTGACCTTCTCCTCATGGATAGCACTGATAGACAGGTACTCCATGGTTCCCCCCGGCCTTCTTGTTTGGGGTGGCAGGGCCCGGCCTCCTTGTCTCCAGGACCTGCCCCGTCCCTCCACATCCCTGGGGGCTGGAGGAGGATGAGACCCAGCCCCCATTGGCCTCCATGTACCATTGCATGATGAATTACATCAATTCAGTGTTTGAGGACGCGAGGGGCCAAAGGCTTGAGCAAGAGGGTCCTCTTATGCCCGGAGCTGGTGCACCTGAGTCACAGGGAGGGCCGATTCTCCTTGCTAGGGCTCAACCCCTCCAGTTCTTCAGGGAGCAAGCCAACAATGCTTACCTGAAGGCCAATGACAGGAAGCCGGCTTCTCTTGGTTATCCTTCAGGCAGGTTTGCCAGGATGTTCACAGTATTGGACCAGGAAGGCTCAGGGAAGGCTACTGCCGTTAACCAGGACTTGCACCATGCCTTGAACTCGGGCTCCTGTGAGCCGAGGGTTATCCGTGACCAGCAGGAGCTCGCCAGGATGGAGGGAGTGGTTGGTCGTTCTCTGGATGCACTCAACTACTCTTTTTGGTGCTTAGGTGCCCTTCACCTACTGACGGTACCACATCTCTCCTTGCACCTGTTGGATTTAGAGGGACAGCTCTTTAAGGCTGTTCGTATGGCCTTGAATGACATATGCCGTGATTTTACTTACAACAATGCCAATCTTCGGGCCTGGAGAAGGGAGTCCTACATTGCCCACCTCAGACCCACCTTCTCTAAGGTGGAGAAGGGCATCCTTAGACGGTCCCCCATCTTTTCTCCTCTCCTCTTTGATGAGGCCAAGCTGCAGGAGGTGTTCCAGTCTTCCAAGAGTAATGCTGCCATGACTCTCCATGAGACTGCTCTCAGGGCCCTGGCTCGTCCATGTCCAGCCACTGGTACTCCCTTGGTGGAGCGTGGTTCTCATCTTCCTGCCCCCTCAGCCTCGAGGCCTCCGGCTGCTTCTCCCCGGTGAACACAAGTTCGCCCTCGTCCTGGGAATCCTCGGGGTGGATTTTCCGGACCGCTCTCTGCCCGCCCTAGTGGGCAGTCAGGAGGACGGAGGGGTAAGCCCTTTCGGAAATGACAGTCTTTCTCACCATGGGGTGGTGGGGGGCTGCCTGGCCCTTTGCTGGGAAGGTTGGCTCAAGATTGGGGCAGAGGAGTGGGTCCTCAGCGTTCTGTGGGAAGGCAACCAGATCCCCTTCTCTTTCCCCCCACCCCTGACCACTCTCTTCGAGGATCGCAGGGGTTATGCCCAAGGGTCACCCAAGGGTCTCGCCCTCGCGATGGAGCTCCAGCGTCTCTGGACAAAAGTGGCTATAGAGGAAGCGCCTCCCTCCCCAGGTTTCTACAGCCATGTGTTTGTCGTTCCAAAGGCCACAGGCGGGTTCCGCCCCATCATCGACCTCTCCCTCCTCAACACGTACGTCGTCACCACCAAATTCAAGATGGAGACTGCCCGGACGGTAATGTCGGCCATCTGACAGGACGACTGGATGGTGTCACTGGACCTTCAGGACGCATATCTTCAGGTGCCCATTCATCCCCACAGCTGTCAGTTCCTGCGCTTTGTGTGGGAGGGGTACCACTTTCAGTTTCGAGTTCTCTGCTTTGGTCTCTCCACTGCTCCGCAGGTTTTCACTCGTCTGATGGCTCCTGTCTCTGCGGAGTTCCATCGTCGGGGCTTCCCCATCCTTCGCTACCTCGACGACTGATTGGTACTGTCCTCTTCAGCGGTAGAAGCTCGACACGCCACAGCTTGTCTGCTCAGGCTCTGCTCGGACCTGGGCATCCGAGTAAATTGGGAGAAGTCATCCTTGACCCCTGCACAGGAGAAGTCCTTCCTCGGGATGGTGATTCGCTTCCCTCTTTTGAGGGTTTTCCCGACCCAGGGGAGGATACGAGGCCTCCAAGATTTACTCCGCTCCTTCTTCAGTTGCCCATCCCCCCCAGCGGAGCACTGGTTGAGACTTCTGGGGCACATGTCTTCCCTCATACATCTAGTGCCGGGATCCAGGAGGCGGACGCGTCTCAAGCTGATCCAACTGAACCAGCAATGGAACAGGTGGTCGATGCTAGACGACCATCCGGTCAGCTGGGACAGTGCTTCACGTCAGGACCTGGAATTGTGGCTGAAGGACGAGAACTTGGGGCAGGGTCAGCCTCTTCAGGTTGCCATTCCAGACCACCTTCTCTACACGGATGCCTCTACAGTCGGCTGGGGTGCGACGCTCCTCCAGGCTTCTGTGAGTGGCCTGTGGAACATCCATGAACAGATGCTCCACGTGAACGTTTTAGAACTCCGTGTGATCCGCCTCGGCCTCCAGCACTTCACGGAGGTGGTGATGGGCTCAGTTGTCGCTGTCTTCTCGGACAACACCATGGCCCTCGCTTACCTGCACAGAGAGGGGGATACTCACTCTATCCTTCTCAACCTCGAGGCACGCCAGGTCCTCAACTGGGCAGAAGCGCATGCAGTGTTGATCTTGCCCCAGTTTGTGAGGGGCTCAGTCAATGTGGTGGCCGACTGCCTCAGCCGCCGACACCAATCCCTGTCCACAGAGTGGACCTTACATATGGATGTTTGTCACCTGCTATGGCGGGTCTGGGGCTACCCAACAGTCGACCTGTTCGCCACTGTCTCAGTGCGGATTCCGAACTTTGTGTCCCCCTTTCAGGATCCAGCGGCCATCGCCACAGACGCTTTCCTCTACAATTGGGACAACCAGGATCTGTACGCCTTTCCACCCTTCCCCCTCATCAGGAGAGTTCTCAATAAGCTCCAGGCTTCCCGGAACACCCGTCTCATCCTCATAGCCCCTTACTGGCCTCAGAAGGAATGGTTTCCAGATCTGTTGGCGGCGTCGGTGGAGCCTCCCCGCCGCCTCCCTCTTCGCAAAGATCTATTGAGACAGCCACACATCCACAAGTTTCACACCGGTCTCCCCGGGCTTCAGCTGACAGGGTGGAGACTATCCAGCACTTTCTGAGGCACAGGGGTTTCTCCTCTAAGGTGGCCCAGTTCTTATCTCACAACAAGAGGCCTTCCTCTGCTTCCAACTATCAGCACAAGTGGAATGTGTACAGGAAGTGGTGCAATGATCACATCCACACTGTCTCCAATCCCATGGTCCAAAAGGTCGCAGATTTTCTCGTTCACCTGCGCCAGGATTGCAATCTTTCTACCTCTGCCATTAACCCGTAAAGTCCGACAGGCCTTAAATATGGCTGCATAGCACACTTCCGATAGTCCTTAAATGGGGCAGCTACTTTGAGCGCTAATAAAAACCGCTAGCATTGGTAGCGCTGCTATATTTGGTCATGACGTAGGCCTATGGTAGTACTGTCGGCTCCCAGGAAGCACACCGCTCTAGCCAGCTAGTCTCCCGCAAATTTCTGTGAGGTGCGTGAGCGTCGTGTCGCGGTGATAATTATTTACGTATTTACTTATTTAAGGAACTATTATTTACAACTATGGCTACTGGTGCTAAGAGGAAGCTAAAGTTTAGTGATAAAAGTGATAGACAAGGCGGGACAAGACGCAAAGTGCACAGGTTGGAGGTAGATCCCGACCCGCTATTGTGACAACATCGTCACCACGCTTGATAAAACATACGTAACTATAATCAGCCAATATGAGTGAAAACACGAAAAGCATGTGAAAACACATAAAAACATGAGCAGTGCTTTACATTATGTAAGAATACACATAAAAGCACCTCCCCGAGTTGCCGCTACCACAATCTTCTCCAATTATCGGTTATTATTCTGAGACAACCATAGTGAGTAGAGCAATAAAAACTTGTAGGATGATGCATTGTCATGTCTACTAACAGCAGATTTTTTTCCAGAGTAATTTATAAGAGTTGATTTTTTTTATGATAATTGCGGTAATGGGAGGGTGCGAATTTTGCGGCCTTCGGTCTTAGCGGGTTAAGGGTTATAAGGCCATGCTAAATGGAGTCTTTGCAATCAGGGGCGTGGACCTCAACAATGACCGGGTGTTGAGTGCTATTGTCAAGGCGTGCTCTTCTCAACCCCGCAGACCTACTAGGAATCTTAGTCCTTCCTGGAACCTGGATGTAGTTCTTCGCTACCTGTCCAAGGCCCTCTTCGAGCCCCTTCGGCTCTCGTCCTCCAGGGACCTGACCAGGAAGACTCTTTTTCTCCTGGCATTAGCTACAGCGCAGAGGGTAGGCGAGATCCAGGCCCTCTCCTCCCGGACTAGCTGGCAAAAACAGGATCTTATGGTCTGCTATCTCCCTGAGTTCATTGCTAAGACGGATACGGGAGTTCACAGCACGCCCCGGGAATTCCGTATTAAGAACCTTACTTCCATTCTCGGTTCCATGGATGAGGAGCGCTTTTTGTGCCCTGTTCGGGCTCTCTGCCACTACTTACAAAGGACTGCTTCAGAGACAAGATCCAGGAATCTGTTTGTTGCAGTTAAATGCCCTTCTCGACCTATGTCGAAAGCGGGCATCTCATACTTCCTCAGGGATACCATCAAGTCTGCCCATGAGGCTATTTCTGACTCTGTCTGCCTCGAGGCCAATGCCCGTGCCCATGACATCCGTGGCATTGCTGCCTCCATGCTCCTCTGGGAAAACTGCTCGGTTCCGACCATCCTGAAGGCAGCACGCTGGAGGACTCACTCGGTCTTTGCCGACCATTATCTCCGTGATACAGTGCGGAAGCAAGGCAACGTTTTTTCCCTGGGTCCAGTTGTTGCAGCCGGTCACATTGTGGGCTGACAACTACCACAAGCTCCTCCTTGCTCTGGGGTAACGCTTCGGCTCCCTCAGGTGAATACTCCAGTGCTCCCTTACACTGCTCGTCTTAGTTGATTGGGTCAGTAGCCGGGGTTCTCTCCTCTGCATCAGGGTATTGAGCACGCTCCTGGAACACTCATCACCTGACCCCTAAGCTTAGCCTGCTCCCTTTTAGACACATGGGTTAGGAAGACCTCCCAAACCCTTAGCCGAGCCCGCTGGCACCCCTATGCTGCCCGGCCTCAGCCAAGAGGTTAGTGTCTACATATGGACAGCTTGTTTTCACCCTCTACGCCTGGCACATTCTTCTGACTCCCGCCTCCTTCAGTGTTGGAGTCTGCTATATTTTGTATGAAAAACAGGTGTCTGTGACAGAAATCAAATTTTTAATGCTAAAATTAATTTCTTCACTTACCTGTTTTTCATACAAAACTTCACTGCCCTCCTTCCTCCCCAGTCAGGTTCTCTCCTTGAGAAATAACTGACTGGTTGTCCACGCAGTGTGCTGGTGGCAGCAATGAGCGCCACGCTGCCAGGCGTAGTGCTAAAGCGGTTTTCTGAAAAGGTATGTGGAGCAGTGGAACTGCTATATTTTGTATGAAAAACAGGTAAGTTAAAGAAATTAATTTTAGCATTAAAATATATATATATATATATATATATATATATATATATATATATATATATATATATATATATATATATATATATATATATATATATATATATATATATATATATATATATATATATATATATATATATATATATATATATATATATATATATATATATATATATATATATATATATATATATATATATATATATATGAGGAGGAAAGGAAGAGACACAACAAACTGGTGGCAGAAACAAGGGAAAAATAATGAAAGGTCAGAGGAGAAGGCATTTTTTTGGAGAATTATAGGAGACAGGATAAGGAAATGGTATATAAAAGAGAAGGAAGAGAAAAAAATGGAGCAAGTTTAACAAAAAATTATAAGAACAAGAGATTAAAAATTATGTATACGAACATTGATGGGGGTTTTGTCAAGTAAATTAGAATTAAGAGATTACATAAAAAAAGACCCAGATATTGTATGAGGCAATGAAAATAGACATAGATAAAAGGTATAATATATGGAGGAAAGACAGAGTGGGTAAAAGAGGAGGAAGAGTCATGATGATGTTAAGGAAAGAGATGGTGGTAAATCAAGTGGAGTTTAGGGAAGGAAAATCAGAAATACCGTATATTAAGATACATATTAGTAAAAAGGAATTAACAATCATTAGAACATATGTGCCACCAAAAACATATTCATGGACCAATCAAAAATATAAAGACATGATAAATGACACAGTAAGGAGTCTTACAAGAATAATTAAAGAAAGGAGAAAAGTGATATTAGTAGGATATATCAACTGTAAGGAGGTGGACTAGGAAAATTATGAAAGTGGTATGGGGGAAGAAGCCTGGGGAGATAGATTCCTGAATCTAATGATAGATAATATGATGGTCCAAAGAGTAAAGGAAAACACAAGATTCAGAGGAAACGATGAGCCGGCGAGATTGGACCTAGTTTTTACAAGGGATATACAAATTAACGATGACATAAGATATAAGTGCCCATTGGGAAAGAGTGACCATGTAATATTAGAAATGGATATAGAAGAGGGAAAGGAAGATAGAGGCGAATCATACAAAGGAGACCGACTAAATTACAGAAAGGCTGATATTGAGAACCTCGAGCTATTTTAAAAACGTAAACTGGGAGGAGATGGGAAATTCAGAGACGGTGCAAGTGAAGTATAACTTTTTTTTGGAAATATACAAAACAGGAGTCAGGGAATATGTCCCAAAATATACACCTAAAGAAGAAGGAAAGAAAGATTGGTTTAATGCAAAGTGTGCTAGTGGCAAAGGAGAAAAGAGATGGAGCATGGAAAAGGTGGAGGAGAAACAAAAATTCAGAAAATAAGGAGAACTTCAAAACAGCAAGAAATGAATATGCTAAGGTGAGAAAGGAAGAAGAAAGGAACTATGAAAAGGATATTGTTGAAAAATGTAAGGAACAACCGAAATTGTTCTACAGATTCATAAATGGAAAAATAAGGCAAAAAGAAACAATAGAAAGGTCAAACGGAGAGAATGGGATGGTGGAAGACCCAAAAAGTATGGCAGAACTGTTAAATATAGTAAATTTCAGGAGGTCTTTACTAAGGAATCCAAATTTGAAAGATCTCAGGGTAATAGAGAGACTGTCCATATGAAAGAGATTAAAGTAACCAAGCTTGAAATACAAGAGTTGATGACGGAATTAGATGAGGAGAAGGCAATGGGACTGGATGAAGTCTCGGCAGAATATTAAAAGAATGTAGAGAAGAACTAGCAAGTCCTATATACAACATCAAAAATAAAATGCCCAATAGAAAATGGAACAGTACCAGTAGAATGGAAAAGAGCTGAGGTGGTTCCCATATATAAGAGTGGAAGGAAGGAAGAACCTTTAAATTACAGACTGGTATCACTAACTAGTGTAATATGCAAGATGTGTGAAAGAGTAATAAAGAAACAATGGATTGAGTTTCTTGAAGACAACAAATTATTATCAAATAGCCAATTTGGTTTTAGAAAAGGTCGGTCATGTGTAACAAATTTATTGAGTTTCTACTCTAGAATAGTTGATAAAGTACAAGAGAGAGAGGGATGGATTGACTGTATTTATTTAGATTTAAAAAAGGCGTTTGATAAAGTGCCACATGAAAGATTACTATGGAAGTTAGAGGAGAAGGGTGGCTTAAAAGGAAGCACATTGAGATGGATGGAAAATTACTTGAGGGGGAGAGAAATAAGGACAGTAGTTAAAGATATGAAGTCCAAGTGGAGAGCAGTAGACAGCGGAGTGCCACAGGGGTCAGTATTGGCGCCAATACTTTTCTCATATATATAAACAACATGCCAGAGAGAGCGAACAGCTACATAAATCTGTTTGCGGATGATGCGAAACTGTGCAGAGTCATAAAACAAAAAGAGGATTGTGAAATACTGCAGGAAGACTTAAACAAGATCTGGAAATGGAGTAAAAAGGAGATGGAATTCAACGTGGACAAGAGCCATGTCATGGAAATGGGAAAAAGTGAACGACGACCAATGGGAATCTATAAGATGGGGGAGATGGAGTAGAACTAGAAAAAGTAAAAAAGGAAAAGGACTTGGGAGTGACGATGGAAGAAAACAATCAACCGGTAAGCCATATTGATAGAATTTTCAGAGAGACATATAATTTGCTAAGGAATATTGGATTAGCATTTCACTATATGGACAAAGAAATGATGAAGAAATTGATATGTACTAAAATAAGACCCAGATTGGAATATGCAGTAGTGGTGTTAACCCCCCCCATAAAAAGAAACACATAAAGAAATTGGAGAGACTACAAAAAATGGCTACAAGACTGGTTCCAGAATTTAAAGGGATGACATATGAGGAGAGACTAAAGGCTATGGATCTACCAACCCTGGAACAGAGAAGAGAGAGAGGGGATCTGATACAAGTTTATAAATTGATTAAAGGAATGTATCATATGGATAGAGTAAACACCAGAGTACCGTAGCCCTTGTATTTCCAAATCAGACTTCGATCTGTAAGCAACACTTAAATAAATAACACATAAGAACACTAAGAATGTCTGAGATTAACATTGGAAAACATAATTGAAAATAGATCCATAGGCACCATAGTGAACATCAACCAACACTAGAAAAAATAGGGAAATGACAATCATAACGGGTACAACACCAAACAATTCACATAACATTACGAACCAAACACTGCATGAACAAATACTCACAACACTGGCTCCTCTCGTGAATGTCTACCCATAATATTTAGCATGAACAACCATGCAGACCACCAGCTGGCCCAGCTGCTCGGCCGGTCTGGGGTGAAGTCCGCCACACCGAGTGAATCCTCCGTCACCTGACACATCATAATTCTTTACAATACGTTAAATCGAATAAATACTCCTATATACACAACACCGTGTCACATTACTTATAAACACTGCAAGAAGTTTAGGCAAGGTCCCACGTACCTGAACCTTGGGATGGCTGCTCGTGAACTAAAGCACAAAGGTGATGGAAACCTTAGAGAACAGGCCTATAACAAGCATGAAATGCCGTGAAGCTTACACACAATGTAAAAAACATACACAATACAAATCCCGGAATCAAAGAAGTACAATTATCACAACGTGATACAGAATGGATCAAGTGGATAATGAGAAACTAATCTTGAGAGAAGAATATGACATTAGAAGCACAAGATCGCATAGTAAGAAACTCAGGAAGGGAAGATGTCTGAGATGTTAAAAAATATAGTTTCCCACAAAGATGTGTTGAGACTTGGAACAGTTTGAGTGAGGAAGTGGGGTCAGCAATGAGTGTGCATAGTTTTAAAGAGAAATTGGATAAGTGTAGATATGGAGACGGAGCCACACAAGCATAAAGCCCTGGCCCTGTAAAACTACAACTAGGTAAATACACACAGAAGGACTCGGTAAAGCCGAGAAAGAAAAAGAAAAGCTAAAAGATCTAGTTAACAAAGAAGAAGAAAGAGTACAAGACGTGATTAAAAAAGAAGTACAAGCATGGAGAATCCAAGATAAGAATGACAAGGAATCATTTCAAGAAGTATTTCAAGAACAGTTAAAAGAAAGAGATGAAAATATGACAAGCAAAATGATAGGAGTCCTCAAGAAAAAGAAAATTTAGTAAGAGAAATTGGAAAAAAGAAGTGTAATTATTTTTGGACTGAAAGAAAAAATGTTAAATATAGACCAAGAAGGGAAAAAGACGAAATGAAATCAGTAAAAGACCTACTAAAACATCTGAATGACGAGGATAGACAGAACTTAGAAGAGGAAGTAGAAGAAATCCATAGAATGGGACCATATCAAGAAGGAACAGTGAGACCAATTAAGATATTACTAAAATCACAAGCAGCAGCAGAAGAAGTACTATATAGAAAAACGAAACTCAGAGAAACAGAAGGTTGCAAAGATATATATATAAAGAAAAATAGAAACGAGGAGGAAAGGAAGAGACACAATGAACTGGTGGCAGAAGCAAGAGAAAAAAATAATGAAAGGTCAGAGGAGGAGAAGAAGGCATTTTTTTGGAGAATTATAGGAGACAGGATAAGGAAATGGTATATAAAAGAGAAAGAAGAGAAAAGAATGGAGCAAGTTTAACTAAAAATGATAAGAACAAGAGATTAAAAATTATGTATACAAACATAGATGGGATTTTATCTAGTAAATTAGAATTAAGAGAAAGAAGAACCAGATATTGTATGCCTGGTGGAAACAAAGTTAAATGAGGCAATAAAAATAGACATAGATAAAAGGTATAATATATGGAGGAGAGACAGAGTGGGTAAAGGAGGAGGAGGAGTCATGATGATGTTAAGGAAGGAGATAGTGGTAAATCAAGTGGAGTTTGGGGAAGGAAAATCAGAAATACTGTATGTTA
This sequence comes from Portunus trituberculatus, assembly GCF_017591435.1. NCBI lineage: Eukaryota > Metazoa > Arthropoda > Malacostraca > Decapoda > Portunidae > Portunus > Portunus trituberculatus. The sequence goes on from NC_059304.1 coordinate 28,561,667, forward strand.
AGATGCATATTAACAAAAGAGTTTAAAATCATTGGAACATATGTGCCACCAAAAACAAACTCATGTACTAACCAAGAATATAGAAACATGATAGATGACACAATAAGGAGTCTTACAAGAATCATTAAGGAAAGGAGAAAAGTGATATTGGTAGGAGATTTCAACTGTAAAGAGGTAGACTGGGAAAATTATGAAAGTGTTATGGGGGAAGATGCCTGGGAAGATAGATTCCTGAACCTAATGATAGATAATTTGATGGTCCAAAGAGTAAAGGAAAACACAAGATTCAGAGGAAACGATGAGCCAGCAAGATTAGACCTAGTTTTACAAGGGATATACCAATTAACGATGATATAAGATACAAGTGCCCATTGGGAAAGAGTGACCATGTAATATTAGAAATGGATATAGAAGAAGGAAAGGAAGATAGAGATGAATCATACAAAGGAGACCGATTAAATTACAGAAAGGCTGATATTGAGAATCTCAAGAACTATTTTAAAACGTAAACTGGGAGGAGATGGAAAACTCATTAACGGTTCAAGAGAAATATAACTTATTTTTGGAAATATACAAAACTGGGGTCAGGAATATGTTCCAAATATAGACCTAAAGAAGAAGGAAAGAAAGATTGGTTTAATGCAAGATGTGCTAGGGCAAAGGAGAAACGAGATGGAGCATGGAAAAGGTGGAGAAGAAACAGAAATCCAGAAAATAAGGAAAACTTCAAAACAGCAAGAAATGAATATGCTAAGGTGAGAAAGGAAGAAGAAAAGAACTATGAAAAGGACATTGTCGAAAAATGTAAGGAACAACCAAAATTGTTCTACAGATTCATAAATGGAAAAATAAGACAAAAAGAAACAATAGAAAGGTTAAAAGGAGAAACGGAATGGTGGAAGACCCAAAAGTATGGCAGAACTGTTAAATAGTAAATTTCATGAGGTCTTTACTAAGGAATCCAAATTTGAAAGACCACAGGGTAATAGAGAGACTGTCCATATGAAAGAGATTAAAGTAACCAAGCTTGAAATAAAAAAGTTGATGACGGAATTGGATGAGGAAAAGGCAATGGGACCGGATGAAGTCTCAGGCAGAATACTGAAAGAATGTAGGGAAGAACTAGCAAGTCCAATATACAACATCATAAAATAGAAAATGGAACAGTGCCGGTGGAGTGGAAAAGAGCTGAGGTGGTTCCCATATATAAGAGCGGAAGGAAGGAAGAACCTTTAAATTACAGACCGGTATCACTAACTAGTGTAATATGCAAGATGTGTGAAAAAGTAATAAAGAAGCAATGGATTGAGTTTCTTGAAGACAACAAAATATCAAATAGCCAATTTGGTTTTAGAAAAGGTCGGTCATGTGTGACAAATTTATTGAGTTTCTACTCTAGAATAGTTGATAAAGTACAAGAAAGAGAGGGATGGGTTGACTGTATTTATTTAGATCTAAAAAAGGCTTTTGATAAAGTGCCACATGAAAGATTACTATGGAAGTTAGAGGAGAAGGGTGGCTTAAAAGGAAGCACATTGAGATGGATGAAGAATTACTTTAGGGGGAGAGAAATAAGGACGATAGTTAAAGATATGAAGTCCAAGTGGAGAACAGTAGACAGCGGAGTGCCACAGGGTCAGTATTGGCACCAATACTTTTTCTCGTATATATAAATGACATGCCAGAGGGAGTGAACAGCTACATAAATCTGTTTGCGAACAATGCGAAACTGTGCAGAGTCATTAAACAAAAAGAGGATTGTGAAATACTACAGGAAGACTTAAACAAGATCTGGAAATGGAGCAAAAAATGGGAGATGGAATTCAATGTGGACAAAAGCCATGTCATGGAAATGGGAAAGACGACCAGTGGGAATCTATAAGATGGGAGATGGAGTAGAACTAGAAAAAGTAAAAAAGGAAAAGGACTTGGGAGTGACAATGGAAGAAAATAATCAACCCGTAAGCCATATTGATAGAATTTTCAGAGAGACGTATAATTTGCTAAGGAATATTGGAGTAGCATTTCACTATATGGACAAGGAAATGATGAAGAAATTGATAAGTACTAAAATAAGACCTAGATTGGAATATGCAGGAGTTGTGTGGACTCCCCATAAAAGAAACACATAAGAAAATTAGAGAGACTACAAAAATGGCTACAAGAATGGTTCCAGAATTTAAAGGGATGGCATATGAGGAGAGACTAAAGGCAATGGATCTACCAACCTTGGAGCAGAGAGAGAGAGGGGATCTGATACAAGTTTATAAATTGATTAATGGAATGGATGAAGTGGATAATGAGAAACTGATCCTGAGAGAAGAATATGACATTAGAAGCACAAGATCGCATAGTAAGAAACTAAGGAAGGGATGATGTCTGAGAGATGTTAAAAAATTTAGTTTCCCGCAAACATGTGTTGAGACTTGGAACAGTTTGAGTGAGGAAGTGGTGTCAGCAAAGAGTGTGCATAATTTTAAAGAAAAATTGGATAAGTGTAGATATGGAGACGGGACCACACGAGCATAAAGCCCAGGCCCTGTAAAACTACAACTAGGTAAATACACACACACACACACACACACACACACACACACACACACACAGGAGGAGGGAAAAGACCTAGTACAAGAAATAGAGGACTTCCATAGAATTGGAAAGTTCACAAGAGAAGGTATGAGGCCAATAAGAATCAAACTTAAGTCACAAAAGGATGTAGATGAATTGGTGGAGAAGTCATGGAGGCTAGCCCAGCAGGAAACAACAAGGAAGATTTGGTTGAGAAGAGATCTCGGTGAAAAGGAAAGAGAAATGTTAAATGAGTTGAGAAAGGAGGCTTTGAAAAAATGAAGAGAGGACAGAAGAGGAGAAGAAAGAGTTTTTCTGGAGAATCTTGGATATGAGACTGAGGAAGTGGTTCATAACCCAGAAAAGTACAGCAAGAAAGGACTAAAGAAACTTACGATGAGCGGAATGTAATGTATTCCAACATAAATGGAGTGATATCGGGATTTTAGAACTCAACGATTACTTGAGGGACAAGAACCCAGATATTGTGGGTCTTACTGAAACAAAACTGAGAGAGGGAGAAGACCTGATGATGGTTGGAGAAGGAAATATAATGTTTGGAAAAGAAATAGAGTAGGTAAGATGGGAGGAGGAGTGATGTTGCTGGTTAAAAAAGATATAAAGGTGGATCAAGTGAAAGAAGGTATGGGAAAGGCAGAAGTGCTAAAGATCAGATCAGAAACTAATGAAGGAAAAAGAGGCACTACATAGTGGTGTACGTACCACCTAAGACAAATGCATGGTCAGTACAGGAATATGAAGAAATGATAAGTGATACAGGAACATGTCTGGAAGAAATGTTGGGTGGCTGTGAACGAACTATAATGATGGGAGATTTTAATTGTAAAGAGGTGTGTTGGGAGGACTGGTCAATGGAAGGATCAGAGACAACATGGGGAAATACACTATTGACACTGGCAATGGAAAATGTGTTAACTCAGTGGGTCAAAGAAGATACTAGGTTTGGAGGAGAGGAGCATCGTCAAGACTGGACTTGGTCTTTAGTACAGAGCCAATGGTCATTGAGGAGATGAGGGTGGAGTGCCCTTTAGCAAAGAGTGATCATGCAGTTTTGGAGTTCAAGGTGATAGATGAAGAGAAATCTAGAAGAAATGAAGAATATAAAGTGGGAAGATGGAATTATGCCAAGACAGATTTTGGAAACCTAAAGAAATTCTTTCAAGAGACAAATTGGATGAAATTCAAGAGTGCTAAGGAGCAAATGAAAAGTGGAAGGAATTTATAAAATATACAAAGAAGGTGAGAAAAATTTGTACCAATAAGACAACATAGAGAAGTTGGAAAGCAGGACTGGTTTAACGATAGATGTGAAAAGGCTAGAACAAGAAAAGAGGATGCATGGAAGAGGTGGAGAAGGAAAAGACGGATTAAGCAGTGGGAAAGTTACAAAAGAGCAAGAAATGAATATGTGTTGATTAGAAGAGAAGAAAGAAAGAAACAAGAAAAGGATATAATTGATAAATGTAAAGACCAACCAAGGCTTTTTACAGACATGTGAACAACAACATCAAAAATAGAGAAAGTATTGAAAGTTTAGAAGTAAATGGAGTATGCAGTGAAGATCCCAGGAAATGGCAGAGGCTATGAATGGATGCTTTCGGAAGGTATTCACAAAGGAGACTGCTTTTGACAAACCACTGGTAATGGAACAGAAAGGGATTATGAAGGAGTTTCAAGTAACTGTGGAGGAGATCAAGAATATGATGGGGAGTTTAGAAGTGAGAAAAGCTGTGGGACCTGATGGGGTATCAGGATGGATTTTAAGAGAATGCAGGAGCAACTGGCAGAAAAAGTTTGTGAAGTAATTGATGCCTCATTAAGGGAAGGTGTAGTGCCCCAAGACTGGAAAAGAGCTAACATTGTCCCAATCTATAAATCAGGTAACAAGAGAGACCCATTGAACTATAGACCAGTGTCACTTACAAGTGTGGTAGCTAAGATGTGTGAGAGGGTGGTGAAGAATAGATGGACAGACTTCTTGGAGAAAAATGACATACTTTGTGAGTGTCAATTTGGTTTTAGAAAAGGGCGTTCATGCACGACAAACCTGATATGTTACTATTCGAGGGTGATAGATGTAATACAGGAAAGAGATGGTTGGGCTGATGGAATATATCTGGATTTAAAAAGGCCTTTGATAAGGTACCACACGGAGACTGATCTGGAAACTTGAAATGGTAGGAGGAGTGCATGGCAGTTTACTAAAATGGATGGAAGACTTTTGGTAGGAAGAGAAATGAGAACAATAATTAAGGACAGACCATCAGAATGGGGCTTGGTGGAGAGTGGAGTTCCACAGGGATCAGTGTTGGCACCAGTAATGTTCGCGGTCTACATAAATGACATGGTGGATGGGGTGTCCAGTTATGTGAGCCTATTTGCAGACGATGCAAAATTGTTAAGAAAAGTGAGATGTGACAAAGATTGCGAACTACTCCAGGAAGACTTGGACAGAATATGGAAATGGAGCTGTACATGGCAAATGGAGTTCAACACGACAAAATGCAAGAAAATAGAGTTTGGCAAGAGTGAAAGAAGAATCAGGAGTATGTACAAGATAGGAAATGAAGACATAAAACCAGTCATGAAGAAAAGACCTTGGGGTGACAATTACCAATGACCTATCGCCAGAGAGACATATAAACAAAATAATTGGAGAAGTATTGAACTTATTGAGGAACATAAGAGTGGCGTTCAGATATTTAGATGAAGAAATGATGAAGAAAATAATTACTGCAATGATAAGACCGAGGCTTGAATATGCAACAATACAGTGGGCTCGAACTTAAAGAAACACATAAGGAAACTAGAGAAAGTACAGAGGGCTGCAACAAAATGGTGCCTGACTTAAGAGATTTGACTTATGAAGACAGACTGAAAAGAATGCAACTTCCGACCCTGGAAAACAGAAGAGAAAGGGAGACCTGATAGCAATATACAGAGTGATGATTGGCATGGAAAAATGGATAGGGAAGATCTGTGTATGTGGAATGAAAGAATGTCGAGAGGGCATGGGAAAAACTAAAATGGCCACTTATAGGAGAGATGTGAAAAATATAGCTTCCTCATAGAAGGGTGGAAGCATGGAATAGTTTAGACGTGGAAGTGGTCAACGCAAGGAATATTCATGATTTTAAGAAAAAGCTGGACATTAATAGATATGGAGACGGGACAACACGAGCATAGCTCTTTTCCGTATGTTACAATTAGGTAAATACAATTAGGTAAACACACACACACACACACACACACACACACACTGAGAGAAGACATGTGGACGGAAGAAGAAAATACCTATGGTATTACAGGGTAACTCTAAATTAGTGTCCGAATGTCCTACTGTCTCTTGGTGTTGAAAGTGAGTGATATGGAGAGTGTTCCCTGAGAGGAGTGGATGGTGATCGTTTTGGCCATAATGCTGACAATAACAAAATGGTGTAGGAAACTAGAGACTTTGAAGGTTTATTACTACACAAAAGGACTGCAGAAACTTGATATGGATGCAAGAATCCAGGCACTGGAAAGTAAGTTCCTAAACATTTCATCAATAGAAGAAAAACTGGATAGAGTTCTAGCCGAGAATGATTAGTTTAAAAAAGAGATCTATTTGGTAACGCTAGCAAATAAAGAGCTATTGAAGGAAAAAGTAGAGTGGAGAAAGAAAACCAAGAACTAAGGAAACAATGTGAAGAAATGAAGGCTAAACTCATGGAAATGGAGATGAAAATATCCGAAGGGGACTTGAAGAAAGAGGAATGTCTTAATCTAATTGATACCAGGATGAAAGAAGTGAACCATGAACATCAGGAGGTACAAAGGTCCTTTAGGAAGATAGTAAAAAAGCAGGAAGAGGAAAATAAAGGGATTATGCAGAGGGAAATGGTAAAGGCAGTAAAGGAAAATGAGTATGTGGCGAGAGATATTGCTGAAAAGAAAAATGTGTGATCATAATAGGATTGAGGAGAAACTAACAGGAACTGGCAGGACAGGAGGATAAGGAAAATGACAAGATTAAGTCTTTACTGAACAAGATCTCTGTGGAAGAAGAGGACATATGCTGAGGTAGAAGAAAGTGTGAGATTGGGAGCTTTTGAGGAAGGCAAGAATAGACCATTGAAATTGAAATTAAAGTCTCAGGTGGCAGCGGAGGCCTTGTTGAGGAGGGCTTGGAAACTTAAGGACTCTGAGGAAACCAAAACAATTTACATAAGAAGAAATATGTCACAAGATGAGAGAATGAAAATGAAAGAGCTTGTATCTGAAGTGAAAGAGAGGAATGATGAAAGAACAGAGGAGGGATAGACCAAGTTTTTTTGGAGGATGAGAAATGGGAGGCTAAAGAAGTGGTGGATAAAACAGACGGAATAGGCATTACATGGAAGAATGAGACTAGGAATGGAATAAAAGTGACTTACACGAACATAGATGGATTTCTGTCTAAGAGGCTAGAATGTATGGATTACCTAAGAAATAAGAAGACATAATGTGTAGTGGAAACAAAGCTAAGGGAAATAAAGCTAGACTGGTTTGTTGAAAACACTACAAAGTATGGAGAAATGATAGAAAAAATAAAGGAGGTGGTGGTATAATGGTTCTTACTAAGGAAGATCTGATAGTGAAGGAGGTGAACTACAGTAAGAGAAATGAGGAAGTGATAAGTATGCTTATAACAGATGGCAAGAGGGACATTAATATAATAACAGTATACATACCACCCAGAACCAGTGCTTGGGAATATGAACAGTAAAAAAGCAGGAAGAGGAAAATAAAGGGATTACGCAGAGGGAAATGGTAAAGGCAGTAAAGGAAAATGAGTATGTGGCGAGAGATATTGCTGAAAAGAAAAATGTGTGATCATAATAGGATTGGGAGGAAACTAACAGGAACTGGCAGGACAGGAGGATAAGGAAAATGACAAGATTAAGTCTTTACTGAACAAGATCTCTGTGGAAGAAGAGGACTTATATGCTGAGGTAGAAGAAAGTGTGAGATTGGGAGCTTTTGAGGAAGGCAAGAATAGACCATTAAAATTGAAATTAAAGTCTCAGGTGGCAGCGGAGGCCTTGTTGAGGAGGGCTTGGAAACTTAAGGACTCTGAGGAAACCAAAACAATTTACATAAGAAGAAATATGTCACAAGATGAGAGAATGAAAATGAAGAGCTTGTAACTGAAGTGAAAGAGAGGAATGATGAAAGAACAGAGGAGGAAAAGACCAAGTTTTTGGAGGATGAGAAATGGGAGGCTAAAGAAGTGGTGGATAAAACAGACGGAATAGGCATTACATGGAAGAATGAGACTAGGAATGGAATAAAAGTGACTTACACGAACATAGATGGATTTCTGTCTAAGAGGCTAGAATGTATGGATTACCTAAGAAATAACGAACCGGACATAATGTGTGTAGTGGAAACAAAGCTAAGGCCGAAATAAAGCTAGACTGGTTTGTTGTAAAACACTACAAAGTATGGAGAAATGATAGAAAAATAAAGGAGGTGGTGGTATAATGGTTCTTACTAAGGAAGATCTGATAGTGAAGGAGGTGAACTATAGTAAGAGAAATGAGGAAGTGATAAGTATGCTTATAACAGATGGCAAGAGGGACATTAATATTATAACAGTATACATACCACCCAGAACCAGTGCTTGGGAATATGAACAGTACCAAATGGTGATGAGAAATACTCTAGACAGAATGAAGCAAGAACTCATCAGAAAGGATAGAGTGATGATAGTTGAGACTTTAATTGCAAAGAAATAGTGTGGGAAGACTACGAAGTGGTGAATGGTGGTGAGTGGGCAGAAGAATTGTTAAAGGTAGCAACAAATAACTTGATGACACAGTGGGTGAGATCACCAACAAGGTGCAGGGGACAAGATGTTGCAGCAAGGTTGGATTTGGTATTTACCAGGGAATCTCTAAAAGAGGAAATTGAACATGAAAGTCCCTTGGGGAAAAGCGATCATGATGTCCTAAGCTTTGAGCTGGATACAGAATTAAGCACGAATAAGATTGTGGAACACAGGGAGGAAAAATTAAATTATATTAGGGCAAATTATAACCATATAAGGGAGTTCTTTAATGAAATTGACTGGTCCGTGGTATACCAGGAAAGGGATATGCAATTGAAATACGATAAATTTATGGATTTGTATAACTCTGCTGTGAAAAGTTTGTGCCATATTACAGAAAGAGGACTTTAAATAATAAACAGTGGTTTAATAGAAATTGTGAAGAAGCAAAAAAGAACAAAGAAAAGGCATGGAAGAAACTTAAGAAAAACAGTGATGTATTATCAAGGAAGGCTACAAAACAGCAAGGAATAGATATGTTGAAGTAAGGAGAACAGCACAGAAGGAATATGAACAGAGGGTGGTGGAAAACTGTGATAGTGACCCAAAATGTTTTACAAATTCATAAATGGAAAACTAAATAAAAGGGAGGCAATAGAAAAGGTAAAAACAGGAAGAAGTATATGAAGATGCTGGAGATATAGCTGAAATTTTGAACGACAACTTTTGCAAAGTGTTTACAAAGGAGGAGCATTTTATGGGAGGAAGGCCTATGGAAATAAAGCAAATGCAGGACATCATGGTTACTAAGGAAGATGTAAGGAAAATTATAAGCAATCTGGATATTAATAAATCAATGGGGCCTGATGGCATATCTGGGAGGTTGCTAAATGAATGTAAGGATCAATTGTTGAACCCCGTATTTGATATTGTGGAAACCTCCATACGAACAGGATTAGTCCCGAAAGAGTGGAAAAGAGCTGACATTGTGCCTATATATAAGAATGGTAGTAGAATGGAACCGCTAAATTATAGACCAGTATCGTTGACTAGTATATTGTGCAAGGTATGTGAAGAAGTAATTAAAGCTAAGTGGAGTGAGTATCTAGAAAGTGAAAACATTCTGAGTGAAAGGCAGTTTGGTTTCAGAAAAGGAAGATCGTGTGTATCCAATTTATTATGTTTTTATTCAAGAGTGACTGACATACTACAACATAGAGAGGGATGGGTGGATGCTATCTACCTGGACTTGAGAAAGGCCTTTGATAAAGTACCACACAATAGACTGATGTGGAAACTAAAGATGATTGGAGGAGTAAATGATAAACTAGCAAAATGGATGGAAAATTACTTAATGGGAAGAGAAATGAGAACAGTGGTGAGAGGAAGGAAGTCCGAGTGGAAGAAGGTAACCAGTGGAGTTCCACAAGGGTCAGTGCTGGGTCCCATCATGTTTTTGATTTATGTTAATGATATGCCAGTAGGAATTGACAGTTATATGAACATGTTTGCGGACGATACTAAAATTATGAGGAGAGTAAAGAATGTGGAAGATTGTAACAAGTTACAGGAAGATCTTGATAAAATATATGAGTGGAGTAAAGAGTGGCAGATGGAATTTAATATAGACAAGACCCATGTTATGAAAATGGGAAGAAGTAGATACAGACCAAACAGGGATTACAGGCTGGGTGATGAGAAAATTAAAGAGACCAATGAGGAGAAAGACTTAGGAGTAACCGTGCAAAACACTTTGTCACCGGAGAAACACATTAACAAGATTTTTTGAAAACATACAACATGCTTCAAAATATTGGCCTTGCATTCCACTACCTAGATGAAGGAATGATGAAGAAGATATTATGTACCTTAATAAGACCCCAGTTAGAATATGCAGCATGTGTCTGGTCACCGCATATGAAGAAAAATGTGAAGAAGGTAGAAAGGGTACAGAGGCTGGCAACAAGGATGGTACCAGGACTCAGGAGTTAGACTATGAGGAAAGACTGAGGAAGCTGGGGCTGACCACATTAGAAGAGAGAAGAACAAGAGGAGACATGATAACTATGTATAAATTGGTGAACAAGATTGACATACTGGATAGAGAGTTGATAAAGGTGACCACAAGTAATCATCTCCGAGGACATGGAAAAAGCTAATAAAGGACATCTGTCTAAATGACGTGAGAAAATACAGTTTCCGCATCGTAGCATTGATAAGTGGAATAAACTGAGCAGTGATGTCGTTGACGTGTGTGTGTCAATCAGATGAAAGAGATATGACAGGAATGGACAAGGAGACAGGACACAGAGAGCTTAGCTGGGCCCTGTAATACACAAATAGGTAAATACACACACACACACACACACACACACACACACACACACACACACAGTGAGTGTGTTAGAGACACAATTGAGAGGGTGGGTTGAGTCCTAAAGCGGGAGGAAATGGACAAGAATGGGTAGTTTATAGCAATAAATAGGTGGGATGTAATCAGGGATTGTGGCTTCACTTTGGTGTGTGGATGTTTTGTGGTCTCAGTCTATGAAGATTGGATGAGCTCTGAGTGTAATGGGGAAGACTGGCTGGGTGACCAGCATGTGACCATGGTGGTGAATTACACATGGAGCGCAGCCGTCGAGCAGGATACATGGTTCTGAGCAGCTCACAGAGATTACTAGAAAAGGGGTTGGACTCAGGCCTAGACGTATGTACAGGGATAGAGGGGGCCATAGGTTTTTCTATCTCCAAGTTGAATAAGTGTTAGATCACATATAAGGAATGAATAATGAGAGAGAGATGGAACCAAGATGCTGAAGATGGCGGAATAAAAACATACGCAGAGTGATAACCAATGCTTTATAGAAACACCTATTGGTTTAAGGAAACTGACTGATGATACCATGGAAAAGGATTTCTTGGGTTTCAGGGATTAATGAGGTAATATGAGAAGGCTTATTAATGTAGAAAGAGAATTAAGATATATGAAGGAGGTGATGTCCAGTCTCTTGGACAAACAAGACCGACTGATAACGGAGAACACAGCCCTGAAATTGAAAGTAGCTGAATGTGAGAAAGTCAGTGCAATAAACCAGGAACTGAAAGAGGAGATTCTGGAAATAAGGAAGCAAAATGACATTCTAAAAACCACATGCCTAAATTATGAAAGCTCTTTAAAGAGCTTGCAGGCTAAAGTGCAGGACAGGATTACAAACAGGGCAGAAGGTGGTCTAGGTGATAACAAGGTAAAAGAACTAAGAAATGAATGGAAACAGAAGCAAGAAGAGGAAAAAGTCAAACTTTCAGAAATGGTAAGGAGACAAATTCAGGAGAACATGAAAGTTGCTGTAATAGAAGTTATCGAGGAAAAGGAAAATTTGGTGCAGGATGCAGTGGACAAGAAAAAAAACCTTCATGATTTATGGGATGAGGAGAAAGAAAAATCCAAATAAATTCACGAGAGAACGTGAAGGAAGGGAAATGGCCAAAACTGTTATCAGATGAGTACAAGACAGCACAAAAACTTGACCAGGAAGTGGAGGAAGTGATTAAGCTGGAGAGATACAGTGAAGGGTGTAGGAGACTAACGAAGGTGAAAATGAGATCTCAGGTGGCTGTAGAGGAAATTATGGCTAGAAAAGCGAAGCTGGCCGATGATGTTGATCACAAGGAAATATGGATAAAAAGAGATATGAACTTAGAGGAAAGGGAAAATTAGAAAGTGCTAAGAAGTGAAGCTAAGAGAAAAAAACGAGAAAAGGACAGAGACAGAGAAGAAGAATTTTTACTGGAGTGTTCTGGATATGAGACTAAAGAAGTGGTACCTAAGGAAAAAAAGAGGAGGTCGTGGAGGAGGCAATGAATTAAGTGTGACTTATACTAACATAGATGGGTTGTTAACAAGTATATTGGAAGTTTGAGGTTATTTGAAAGAGAAAAAGCTGGATGTAATGTGCATCGTTGAAACAAAACTGAAAAAAGAGATCCATGTCAACTTTAAAGAAGAGGGATTTAATACCTGGAGAAGGGACAGGAAGGATAAAGGGGGAGGAAGAATGCTAATAATGGGAGGATGTGCAATATGGTGAAGACAAAGTGGAAGTAATGGGAGCAACAATCAGAAGATTTGAAGAAAAGAAAATTATAGTTACATATGTTCCACCAAAGACTAATACATGGGAATCAGAAGAGCATAAAGATATGCAAAGAGAGGTGATAAAGTGCCTAGATAACATGATCAGAAGAGATAGAAGAATACTCTTAGTTGGAGACTTTAACTGTAAAAAAATAAACTGGAGAGAGATGGAAGTAATGGATAATGCTGGGCAGTGGAGCGAGAAAGTGTTACAGTTGACTATGGTTAATACATTGGACCAGTGGGTGGAGGAGTCAACAAGGTACAGGGGGGAAGGAGAACCATTGTTGCTTGACCTAGGTTTCACAAAGAAACCAGAGTCCCCTCCAATCATACAATACCTTAGTCCAATGGGGAAAAGTGATCATGTAACATTAGAGATTCAAATGCAGGAGGAAGATGAGATAAGTTACAGAGAGGACTACAAAGGAGAGAGATTAAATTATGCAAGAGCGGATTTTGAAAAATCAAGGATTTATTCTGCTGATATTGAGTGGAATAATATGTGCAGAAAGACTCTACAAGAGAAATATGATATATTGTTGCAGAAATACAATGAAGGAGTAAAAAAGTTTGTTCCTGTTTATAGAGTTCAGAAAAAAATGCATGCTTGGTACAATGCTAGATGTATACAAGCAAAAAGGGCAAAAGATAAAGCGTGGAAGAAACTCTTAAAGCAGGGAAATGACTATAACAGACGGCAGTACAAAGATGCTAGAAATGAATATATTAGAGTAAGGAGAGAGGAAGAAAGAAAGTTTGAGAAAGATGTATTGGATAAAAGCAAAGATGAACCCAAACTTTTCTACAAATTTATGAATGGCAAAACAAAGAATAAGTAAACAATTGAAAAAATAATTAAAGAAGGGTAGACATACCAAACAGAGAAGGAAATGTGTGAAGTAATGAATGAGAGCTTCAAAACGGTATTCACTGCAGAAGATGATTTCACAGAACCTAATAGGACATTGGATTGCCAAGGATTATGGGAGATTGCAGTGCACAAAGAGGATATTGGAAGATTACTGGATAAGTTGGAAGTCAGAAAAGCAATGGGGGCAGCTGGTGTATCAGGCTGGGTGATAAAAGAATGTAAAGAGCAATTATTGGATCCAATTTGGGAAATAATTAAAAGTTCAATAAATGAAGGGAAAGTTCCACTACAGTGGAAGAGAGCCAACGTAATACTGATATATAAAGGAAGAAAGGCAACTGAACCACTAAACTACAGACCGGTGTCACTTACAAGTGTCGTAGGGAAGTTATGTGAAATAATTATCAAAGAAAAATGGGTTAAATTTCTAGAAGAGGAGCAAGTCATATCAAAACAGACAAGTTTGGGCTCAGGACAGGGCGGTCACGTGTATCAAACTTATTAAGTTTCTACTTGAGAGTTATTGCAGGACTTGAAAGCGGAGATGGATGGTTAGACACAGTATACGTGGACATTAAAAAGCCTTTTGAAAAAGTCCTACACGGAAGACTTCTTTGGAAATTAGAGTACATAGGTGGAACCTTGCTCGAATGGACAAGAGATTATTTCAAGGATAGGGAAATGAGAACTGTGATCAGAGATACATACTCTTCCTAGGGAAAAGTAACTAGCTGAGTGCCACAAGGGTCAGTGTTAGCCCCTATTATGTTTCAAGTTTATGTAAACGACATTCACATTGGGATAAACACTTATACATATAAATTTATTTGCTGATGATGCAAAGTTGCTTAAAGTCATCAAAACCAGAGAGAACTGTCTGCTGTTGCAGGAAGATTTAAACAAGATCTATGAATGGAGCAAGAAATGGAAATTGGAGTTTAATGCCAAGAAATGCCACATAATGGAACTAGGAAAGAGTAAGAGAAGACCAGGATGGAACTATTTGATGGGATAGGAGCAAATAATGTAGACTAAAGGGGAAAATGATCTTGGAGTGATCATACAAGAGAATCTAAGCCCAGATAAACACATAAGCAAGATATTTGGACTATCATATAAGATGACTAATATTAATTAGTGTAATTTCATTACATGGATAAAGATATGATGAAAAAAAAAAATCATATCAAGCATGATACGCTCAAGGCTGGAATATGCAGCAGTGGTATGGTCTCCAAGCTCTAAAAAGGATATAAGAAAATTAGAGAGGATACAGAAGATTGCTACAAAGATGGTGCTGGAATTAAAGGACCTCACATATGAAAAACGACTGAAGGAAATGGGACTGCCAACCTTACAAGATAGAAGAGAACGCAGGGACCTAATAACAATGTATAAGATAGTAAATGATATTGAAAAGATAGACAAAGAAGACCTGGTGCCGTTGAAAAAAGAAGATGGAAGGACAGGAGGACATGAAAAGATCAGGATGAGGCAGTGTGTGAAGGATATTGGAAAAATACAGTTTTCCCACACAGAATGGTAGAAAAATGGAATGAATTGGATAATGCAATTGTCACAGCACATAGTGTGCATAACTTTAAAGAAAAACTAGATAAATGGAGATATGGAGACAGGACACTATGAGCCCCACTCGAACCCTGTACAATACAAGTAGGTAAATACAACTAGGTAAATACACACACACAACCCTCTGCTATCATAACTTGCGCTATCGTGTTTTACTGCTATCGTGCATACTTTAAAAGCTGAACATATTTCTGTATCACGCTCAAAATTACTGCTATCGTGTGCCCGTCATTAGAAAATTTCAAGATTATGATGTCATGTGATAGTTGAGTTTTTCTATATGCTTCTATTGAGAAATAGTTCATCAAATATTTCCCCAATCTACCCATCCACCTTAGCTCCTTATCATCCAAAATGAGGTACCATATTTGATGACATGTAGGTTGCACTTTTTCCAATACTTTTACATACCCTAATTGCATGCATCGTTATTTTAATGCTAGTATTATCATCATTGTGAGTATTATCACTTTGAAAACTAATTATCTTAAAAATGAAAGAAATCTAACCTGTGAGGCTATGTTGCATGTTTATAAATATCAACTGATTGCCACTTTGACTCAGAGCAATCTAGCAGGGAGGAGTAACATCAAGCTCATAATCATAACAAATCAACACCATCACTGTTATGGCAACAGGAAGAAAAAGATATTACATACTTTTATTGAGAAATAGTTCCTTCACATGTTTTCCCAATGTACCCATCCACTTTAGCTCCTAATTGTCCACAATGAGGTACTGTATTTGATGGCATATAGGTTGTACCCTTTTCCAGTACTTTTTATCTACTTTAACTGCATGCATCATTATTTTATTGCTGGTATTATCATCATTATCAGTATTATCACTTTAAAATTGAATTTTTTTTTTATTGCTGGTATTATCATCATTATCAGTATTATCACTTTAAAAATTAATTATTGAAAACATGAAAGCAATCTAACCTGTGAGGCTGTGATGCATGTTTATAAATGTGTATCAGCTGATCGCCAATCAATGCCAAAAGATTGAGCTACATAATCTCATACAAACTACAAGTGGTAGATTATACCAAGGAATATGGCAATAGAGCAGCTGCAAGGTCTTTTGATAAAGGAGAGTATGGGAATGAAAGAGAATGAAGAACAGGATAAAGAGCTCCAGAAATTGAAAGAAAGGATAAAAAAGAGTGGAAGAAAATGAAACTAGGCTAAGAACCGAAAATGAAGAATTAAAAGTCCAAATAGCAAACTATAAGAAATTGATGGAAGGACTCGGTAAAGCCGAGAAAGAAAAAGAAAAGCTAAAAGATCTAGTTAACAAAGAAGAAGAAAGAGTACAAGACGTGATTAAAAAGAAGTACAAGCATGGAGAATCCAAGATAAGAAAGACAAGGAATCATTTCAAGAAGTATTTCAAGAACAGTTAAAAGAAAGAGATGAAAATATGACAAGCAAAATGATAGGAGTCCTCAAGAAAAAAGAAAATTTAGTAAGAGAAATTGTGGAAAAAAAGAAGTGTAATTATTTTTGGACTGAAAGAAAAAAAATGTTAAATATAGACCAAGAAGGGAAAAAGACGAAATGAAATCAGTAAAAGACCTACTAAAACATCTGAATGACGAGGATAGACAGAACTTAGAAGAGGAAGTAGAAGAAATCCATAGAATGGGACCATATCAAGAAGGAACAGTGAGACCAATTAAGATATTACTAAAATCACAAGCAGCAACAGAAGAAGTACTATATAGAAAAACGAAACTCAGAGAAACAGAAGGTTGCAAAGATATATATATATATAAAGAAAAATAGAAACGAGGAAGAAAGGAAGAGAGACAATGAACTGGTGGCAGAAGCAAGAGAAAAAAATAATGAAAGGTCAGAGGAGGAGAAGAAGGCATTTTTTTGGAGAATTATAGGAGACAGGATAAGGAAATGGTATATAAAAGAGAAAGAAGAGAAAAGAATGGAGCAAGTTTAACTAAAATGATAAGAACAAGAGATTAAAAATGATGTATACAAACATAGATGGGATTTTATCTAGTAAATTAGAATTAAGAGATTACATAAAGAAAGAAGAACCAGATATTGTATGCCTGGTGGAAACAAAGTTAAATGAGGCAATAAAATAGACATAGATAAAAGGTATAATATATGGAGGAGAGACAGAGTGGGTAAAGGAGGAGGAGGAGTCATGATGATGTTAAGGAAGGAGATAGTGGTAAATCAAGTGGAGTTTGGGAAGGAAAATCAGAAATACTGTATGTTAAGATGCATATTAACAAAAGGAGTTAACAATCATTGGAACATATGTGCCACCAAAACAAACTCATGGACTAACCAAGAATATAGAGACATGATAGATGACACAATAAGGAGTCTTACAAGAATCATTAAGGAACGGAGAAAAGTGATATTGATAGGAGATTTCAACTGTAAGGAGGTAGACTGGGAAAATTATGAAAGTGGTATGGGGGAAGATGCCTGGGGAGATAGATTCCTGAACCTAATGATAGATAATTTGATGGTCCAAAGAGTAAAGGAAAACACAAGATTCAGAGGAAACGATGAGTTGGCAAGATTAGACCTAGTTTTTACAAGGGATATACCAATTAATGATGATATAAGATACAAGTGCCCATTGGGAAAGAGTGACCATGTAATATTAGAGATGGATATAGAAGAAGGAAAGGAAGATAGAGATGAATCATACAAAGGAGACCGATTAAATTACAGAAAGGCTGATATTGAGAATCTCAAGAACTATTTTAAAAACGTAAACTGGGAGGAGATGGAAAACTCATTAACGGTTCAAGAGAAATATAACTTATTTTTGGAAATATACAAAACTGGGGTCAGGAATATGTTCCAAATATAGACCTAAAGAAGAAGGAAAGAAAGATTGGTTTAATGCAAGATGTGCTAGGGCAAAGGAGAAACGAGATGGAGCATGGAAAAGGTGGAGAAGAAACAGAAATCCAGAAAATAAGGAAAACTTCAAAACAGCAAGAAATGAATATGCTAAGGTGAGAAAGGAAGAAGAAAAGAACTATGAAAAGGACATTGTCGAAAAATGTAAGGAACAACCAAAATTGTTCTACAGATTCATAAATGGAAAAATAAGACAAAAAGAAACAATAGAAAGGTTAAAAGGAGAAAACGGAATGGTGGCAGAACTGTTAAATAGTAAATTTCATGAGGTCTTTACTAAGGAATCCAAATTTGAAAGACCACAGGGTAATAGAGAGACTGTCTATATGAAAGAGATTAAAGTAACCAAGCTTGAAATAAAAAAGTTGATGACGGAATTGGATGAGGAAAAGGCAATGGGACCGGATGAAGTCTCAGGCAGAATACTGAAAGAATGTAGGAAAGAACTAGCAAGTCCAATATACAACATCATAAAATGCTCAATAGAAAATGGAACAGTGCCAGTGGAGTGGAAAAGAGCTGAGGTGGTTCCCATATATAAGAGCGGAAGGAAGGAAGAACCTTTAAATTACAGACCGGTATCACTAACTAGTGTAATATGCAAGATGTGTGAAAAAGTAATAAAGAAGCAATGGATCGAGTTTCTTGAAGACAACAAAATATTATCAAATAGCCAATTTGGTTTTAGAAAAGGTCAGTCATGTGTGACAAATTTATTGAGTTTCTACTCTAGAATAGTTGATAAAGTACAGAGAGAGGGATGGGTTGACTGTATTTATTTAGATCTAAAAAAGGCTTTTGATAAAGTGCCACATGAAAGATTACTATGGAAGTTAGAGGAGAAGGGTGGCTTAAAAGGAAGCACATTGAGATGGATGAAGAATTACTTAAGGGGGAGAGAAATAAGGACGATAGTTAAAGATATGAAGTCCAAGTGGAGAACAGTAGACAGCGGAGTGCCACAGGGGTCAGTATTGGCACCAATACTTTTTCTCGTATATATAAATGACATGCCAGAGGGAGTGAACAGCTACATAAATCTGTTTGCAGACGATGCGAAACTGTGCAGAGTCATTAAACAAAAGAGGATTGTGAAATACTACAGGAAGACTTAAACAAGATCTGGAAATGGAGCAAAAAATGGGAGATGGAATTCAATGTGGACAAAAGCCATGTCATGGAAATGGGAAAAAGTGAAAGACGACCAGTGGGAATCTATAAGATGGGAGATGGAGTAGAACTAGAAAAAGTAAAAAAGGAAAAGGACTTGGGAGTGACAATGGAAGAAAATAATCAACCGGTTAGCCATATTGATAGAATTTTCAGAGAGACGTATAATTTGCTAAGGAATATTGGAGTAGCATTTCACTATATGGACAAGGAAATGATGAAGAAATTGATAAGTACTAAAATAAGACCTAGATTGGAATATGCAGGAGTTGTGTGGACTCTACAAAAAGAAACACATAAGAAAATTAGAGAGACTACAAAAATGGCTACAAGAATGGTTCCAGAATTTAAAGGGATGGCATATGAGGAGAGACTAAAGGCAATGGATCTACCAACCTTGGAGCAGAGAAGAGAGAGGGATCTGATACAAGTTTATAAATTGATTAACGGAATGGATGAAGTGGATAATGAGAAACTGATCCTGAGAGAAGAATATGACTTTAGAAGCACAAGATCGCATAGTAAGAAACTAAGGAAGGGACGATGTCTGAGAGATGTTAAAATATTTAGTTTCCCGCAAAGATGTGTTGAGACTTGGAACAGTTTGAATGAGGAAGTGGTATCAGCAAAGAGTGTACATAGTTTTAAAGAAAAATTGGATAAGTGTAGATATGGAGACGGGACCACACGAGCATAAAGCCCAGGCCCTGTAAAACTACAACTAGGTAAATACAACTAGGTAAATACACACACACAATCGTGTGCACACTTTTAAAGTAAGATTGGATAAGTGTAGATATGGAGACGGGGCCACACGAGCATAAAGCCCAGGCCCTGTAAAACTACAACTAGGTAAATACAACTAGGTAAATACACACACACACACACACACACACACACACACACACACACACACACACACACTGCATCTATTTGGATTTAAAAAAGGCGTTTGACAAAGTGCCACACGCAAGATTACTGTGGAAGTTAGAGGAGAAGGGTGGCTTAAAAGGAAGCACATTGAGATGGATAGACAATTATTTGAGGGGGAGAGAAATAAGGACGGTAGTTAAAGATATGAAGTCCAAGTGGAGAGCAGTAGAAAGCGGAGTGCCACAGGGATCAGTATTGGCACCAGTACTTTTCCTCATTTATATTAATGACATGCCAGAAGGAGTGAACAGCTACATAAATTTGTTTTGGATGATACGAAACTGTGCAGAGTTATAAAACAAAAGGAGGATTGTGAAATACTGCAAGAAGACCTAAATAAGATCTGGGAATGGAGTAAGAAGTGGAAATGGAATTCAATGTGAACAAAAGCCATGTCATGGAAATGGGAAAGAGTGAAAGACGACCTTTGGGAATCTATAAGATGGGAGATGGAGTAGAACTGGAGAAAGTCAAAAGGAAAAGGACTTAGGAGTGACGATGGAAGAAAACAATCAACCAGTAAGCCATATTGATAGAATTTTTAGAGAAACATATAATTTGCTAAGGAATATTGGAGTAGCATTTCACTACATGGACAAAGAAATGATGAAGAAATTGATAAATACTATAATAAGACCCACATTGGAATATGCAGGAGTAGTGTGGACCCCTCATAAAAAGAAACACATAAGAAAATTGGAGAGGCTACAAAAATGGCTACAAGAATGGTCCCAGAACTTGAAGGGATGACATATGAGGAGAGACTAAAGGCTATGGATCTACCAACCTTGGAACAAAGAAGGAGAGAGGAGACCTGATACAAGTCTATAAATTGATCAACGGAATGGACCAAGTGGATAATGAGAAACTGATCCTGAGAGAAGAATATGACACCAAGCACAAGATCGCATAGTAAAAGCTGAGAAAAGGAAGATGTCTGAGAGATATAAAAAATATAGTTTCCGCAGAGATGTATTGAGACGTGGAACAGTTTAGATGAAGAAGTAGTGTCTGCAACGAGTGTGCACACTTTTAAAGTAAGATTGGATAAGTGTAGATATGGAGACGGGGCCACACGAGCATAAGTCCAGGCCCTGTAAAACTACAACTAGGTAAATACAACTAGGTAAATACACACACACACACACACACACACACACACACACACACACACACACACACACACACACACACACACACACGGGACATCGTCGATGGCGGAGGTGGTCGCTGAGCTCCAGAGCAATCATCTATAATTCTACAGTTACCTAAGAGTAACCAAGGTGGGAAAGGAGCTGGTAATGTTTGTCCGTCTCCATATAGTCATGTTAACTGTTGATTAGCAAAATAATGTCCAGTGAAGGTAAATATAAACTGTAGCCTGCGTTTGAGCCATCAGCTGGTTTGTTTACATCTGCGCAACATGGCGGCCGTGAACTCGAAAGAGGAATCAGACTTCACAGGGTTTCAAGGAATAATGGAGAAGAGCACTTATGTGAAGAAAATTCTGGAGTTAGAAGGTAAAATTGAAAAACTGTTTGAAAAGTATGAGGGCCTGGAAACGAGTTATGACAATGTAAAGAGAGACTGTGCCGATATGAAGAAGGAAAATGCAGCACTGAAAGAGGAAGTTAAGCTAATTAAAGTGAATTGCGAAAAATGTGGAGAATCTCTAGGAAAAGTGATGGAGAAGCAGGCTGAATGGAAAAAAAGTCAGGAAGTGGAAAGAAAGGAGGTAAATTACAAAGTTGCAAGTCTGGAAAAGGAAATCAAAGAGTCTGGGGAGAAAACTTTGGGCCTTGCTGAAATTATAGATCAACAGATCATAGAAGAGAAGATAGCTGAGAAAGTGGTGAAGGTTATTAAGTCAAATGAGACATTGGTGAGGGAAACTGTAGACAAAAGAGATGTGTGGTGATATTTGGTGTGGAGGAGGATAAGACACCGAGTAAAATGGAGAGAGAGAAAACATAAAAAGGTGATAAATAATATCATTAATGTGGTGCAGGAGGAGGAAAAGACCTAGTACAAGAAATAGAGGACTTCCATAGAATTGGAAAGTTCACAAGAGAAGGTATGAGGCCAATAAGAATCAAACTTAAGTCACAAAAGGATGTAGATGAATTGGTGGAGAAGTCATGGAGGCTAGCCCAGCAGGAAACAACAAGGAAGATTTGGTTGAGAAGAGATCTCGGTGAAAAGGAAGAGAAATGTTAAATGAGTTGAGAAAGGAGGCTTTGAAAAAAAATGAAGAGAGGACAGAAGAGGAGAAGAAAGAGTTTTTCTGGAGAATCTTGGATATGAGACTGAGGAAGTGGTTCATAACCCAGAAAAGTACAGCAAGAAAGGACTAAAGAAACTTACATATGAGCGGAATGTAATGTATTCCAACATAAATGGAGTGATATCGGGATTTTAGAACTCAACGATTACTTGAGGACAAGAACCCAGATATTGTGGGTCTTACTGAAACAAAACTGAGAGAGGAGAAGACCTGATGATGGTTGGAGAAGGAAATATAATGTTTGGAAAAGAAATAGAGTAGGTAAGATGGGAGGAGGAGTGATGTTGCTGGTTAAAAAGATATAAAGGTGGATCAAGTGAAAGAAGGTATGGGAAAGGCAGAAGTGCTAAAGATCAGAGCAGAAACTAATGAAGGAAAAAGAGGCACTACATAGTGGTGTACGTACCACCTAAGACAAATGCATGGTCAGTACAGGAATATGAAGAAATGATAAGTGATACAGGAACATGTCTGGAAGAAATGTTGGGTGGCTGTGAACGAACTATAATGATGGGAGATTTTAATTGTAAAGAGGTGTGTTGGGAGGACTGGTCAATGGAAGGATCAGAGACAACATGGGAAATACACTATTGACACTGGCAATGGAAAATGTGTTAACTCAGTGGGTCAAAGAAGATACTAGGTTTGGAGGAGAGGGAGCATCGTCAAGACTGGACTTGGTCTTTAGTACAGAGCCAATGGTCATTGAGGAGATGAGGGTGGAGTGCCCTTTAGCAAAGAGTGATCATGCAGTTTTGGAGTTCAAGGTGATAGATGAAGAGAAATCTAGAAGAAATGAAGAATATAAAGTGGGAAGATGGAATTATGCCAAGACAGATTTTGGAAACCTAAAGAAATTCTTTCAAGAGACAAATTGGATGAAATTCAAGAGTGCTAAGGAGCAAATGAAAAGTGGAAGGAATTTATAAAATATACAAAGAAGGTGAGAAAAATTTGTACCAATAAGACAACATAGAGAAGTTGGAAAGCAGGACTGGTTTAACGATAGATGTGAAAAGGCTAGAACAAGAAAAGAGGATGCATGGAAGAGGTGGAGAAGGAAAAGACGGATTAAGCAGTGGGAAAGTTACAAAAGAGCAAGAAATGAATATGTGTTGATTAGAAGAGAAGAAAGAAAGAAACAAGAAAAGGATATAATTGATAAATGTAAAGACCAACCAAGGCTTTTTACAGACATGTGAACAACAACATCAAAAATAGAGAAAGTATTGAAAGTTTAGAAGTAAATGGAGTATGCAGTGAAGATCCCAGGAAATGGCAGAGGCTATGAATGGATGCTTTCGGAAGGTATTCACAAAGGAGACTGCTTTTGACAAACCACTGGTAATGGAACAGAAAGGGATTATGAAGGAGTTTCAAGTAACTGTGGAGGAGATCAAGAACATGATGGGGAGTTTAGAAGTGAGAAAAGCTGTGGGACCTGATGGGGTATCAGGATGGATTTTAAGAGAATGCAGGAGCAACTGGCAGAAAAAGTTTGTGAAGTAATTGATGCCTCATTAAGGGAAGGTGTAGTGCCCCAAGACTGGAAAAGAGCTAACATTGTCCCAATCTATAAATCAGGTAACAAGAGAGACCCATTGAACTATAGACCAGTGTCACTTACAAGTGTGGTAGCTAAGATGTGTGAGAGGGTGGTGAAGAATAGATGGACAGACTTCTTGGAGAAAAATGACATACTTTGTGAGTGTCAATTTGGTTTTAGAAAAGGCGTTCATGCACGACAAACCTGATATGTTACTATTCGAGGGTGATAGATGTAATACAGGAAAGAGATGGTTGGGCTGATGGAATATATCTGGATTTAAAAAGGCCTTTGATAAGGTACCACACCAGAGACTGATCTGGAAACTTGAAATGGTAGGAGGAGTGCATGGCAGTTTACTAAAATGGATGGAAGACTTTTGGTAGGAAGAGAAATGAGAACAATAATTAAGGACAGACCATCAGAATGGGGATTGGTGGAGAGTGGAGTTCCACAGGGATCAGTGTTGGCACCAGTAATGTTCGCAGTCTACATAAATGACATGGTGGATGGGGTGTCCAGTTATGTGAGCCTATTTGCAGACGATGCAAAATTGTTAAGAAAAGTGAGATGTGACAAAGATTGCGAACTACTCCAGGAAGACTTGGACAGAATATGGAAATGGAGCTGTACATGGCAAATGGAGTTCAACACGACAAAATGCAAGAAAATAGAGTTTGGCAAGAGTGAAAGAAGAATCAGGAGTATGTACAAGATAGGAAATGAAGACATAAAACCAGTCATGAAGAAAAAGACCTTGGGGTGACAATTACCAATGACCTATCGCCAGAGAGACATATAAACAAAATAATTGGAGAAGTATTGAACTTATTGAGGAACATAAGAGTGGCGTTCGTATATTTAGATGAAGAAATGATGAAGAAAATAATTACTGCAATGATAAGACCGAGGCTTGAATATGCAACAATACAGTGGGCTCGAACTTAAAGAAACACATAAGGAAACTAGAGAAAGTACAGAGGGCTGCAACAAAATGGTGCCTGACTTAAGAGATTTGACTTATGAAGACAGACTGAAAAGAATGCAACTTCCAACCCTGGAAAACAGAAGAGAAAGGGGAGACCTGATAGCAATATACAGAGTGATGATTGGCATGGAAAAATGGATAGGGAAGATCTGTGTATGTGGAATGGAAGAATGTCGAGAGGGCATGGGAAAAAACTAAAAATGGCCACTTATAGGAGAGATGTGAAAAAATATAGCTTCCCTCATAGAAGGGTGGAAGCATGGAATAGTTTAGACGTGGAAGTGGTCAACGCAAGGAATATTCATGATTTTAAGAAAAAGCTGGACATTAATAGATATGGAGACGGGACAACACGAGCATAGCTCTTTTCCCGTATGTTACAATTAGGTAAATACAATTAGGTAAATACACACACACACACACACACACACACAAAAACAACAAATTTTCTAATCTCTCTCTCTCTCTCTCTCTCTCTCAAGAGAGAAGGCCCACTTTCCTCTTGAAGGCGATATAGTGACTAAAAATAGCAGCATAATACACAAAGACGACAAGTATGACAAGCTTGCACGAGTTTCCAGGCTGGGGCACTAAGTATATCATACAGGCGGGGTTTTTTAACATCCGGCGCGAAGGGGTTAATCTTGGGGGGATTAAATTTTTATGAATTAATATTATCTCTTTGAAACCTTAAGACCCTAAATTACCTGATGGTGTAGTTTATTTTTTGATAATTGAATACTCCTCCCACCAAGAAGCCATTTTTAAATGTCTCGTGCTATTGCGTCAAAGCATGACTCAAGCCCCACTCAATACATGGCCATGCATCAAGAGGGAGATGCATCATTTAGCTCTCAGCTGTTTCTGAAATAACGTCCTTATAGGCATTAATTGACGAGAATTAGAATCAGAAACTTCAAGTAGAAGAGAAGACAATAAGAAATAAACTATCATTTGAGACGGCTGTGGCTGAGAGCTGAACCTTGAACCGTTGCCTCCTCTCCATCATGCGTGTTATTTCCTACTCTGAGAGACCCTCACCTCGCTCCACACCTCACTCACTACTATGCTTCTCCATCTTCTCTCTATATCATAAGACTGCTATGATCTTACTCCCAGCAACGTCTAATGACATTAGTTTTGTTCGAAACCAATTCTGGCTTCAAAGGTAGAGAAACTTCTGGTTGTTGCTGGATGTTAATAGAAGGTTTCTCTAAATATATAAGCATAGCTTCCATCATCTTGAGTCTCGTGATTTCGTTGACTTTTTTCAAGGATTTTGGTTTTTTTCTCCCATGTGCTGTCTCTTTAGCACAAGGCCATTCTCGCTGACATAGTGATGGCGTATTGTGCCATCTTCGAGGTGACCAGTGATCCTCTTTGACATGGTAATAGTTGTGAAGCCGATGTACCTTGAATTTAGGTGACTACAATCACCAATAGTATATCTATGTTGGTACACGACGTTTTGGCTCCAGCGAGCCCCCTGCAGGAAGTAAACGTTGTGTACCAACATAAATGCACTGTTGGTGATTGTAGTC